>NC_086321.1:366001657-366341657 GCF_036172605.1 Pelobates fuscus
GGGGGAGAGTAAGAAGAGGGGAGGGGGAGAGTAAGAAGAGGGGAGGGTGGGAGTAAAAAGAGGGGAGGGGGGAGAGTAAGAAAGAGGGGGGAGAGTAAGAAGAGGGGGGGAGTAAGAAGAGGGGGGGAGAGTAAGAAGAGGGGAGGGGGAGAGTAAGAAGAGGGGAGGGGGAGAGTAAGAAGAGGGGAGGGGGGGAGAGTAAGAAGAGGGGAGGGGGGAGAGTAAAAAGAGGGGAGGGGGGAGAGTAAGAAGAGGGGGGAGAGTATTGGGAGGGGGGAGAGTAAGAAGAGGGGAGGGGGAGAGTAAGAAGAGGGGAGAGGGGGAGAGTAAGAAGAGGGGAGGGGGAGAGTAAGAAGAGGGGAGGGGGGGAGAGTGAGAAGAGGGGAGGGGGAGAGTAAGAAGAGGGGAGGGGGAGAGTAAAAAGAGGGGAGGGGGAGAGTAAGAAGAGGGGAGGGGGAGAGTAAGAAGAGGTTGGGGGAGAGTAAGAAGAGGTTGGGGAGAGTAAGAAGAGGGGAGGGGGAGAGTAAGAAGAGGGGAGGGGGAGAGTAAGAAGAGGGGAGGGGGGAGGGTAAAAAGAGGGGAGGGGGAGAGTAAGAAGAGGGGGGAGAGTAAGGGGAGGGGGGAGAGTAAGAAGAGGGGAGGGGGAGAGTAAGAAGAGGGGAGGGGGGAGAGTAAGAAGAGGGGAGGGGGGAGGGGGGAGAGTAAGAAGAGGGGAGGGGAGAGTAAAAAGAGGGGAGGGGGGAGAGTAAGAAGAGGGGGGAGAGTAAGAAGAGGGGAGGGGGGAGAGTAAGAAGAGGGGAGGGGGAGAGTAAGAAGAGGTTGGGGGGAGAGTAAGAAGAGGGAGGGGGGAGAGTAAAAAGAGGGGAGGGGGAGAGTAAGAAGAGGGGAGGGGGGAGAGTAAAAAGAGGGGGGAAGAGTAAGAAGAGGGGAGGGGGGAGAGTAAGAAGAGGGGAGGGGGGAGAGTAAGAAGAGGGGAGGGGGGGAGTAAGAAGAGGGGAGGGGGGAGAGTAAGAAGAGGGGATGGGGAGAGTAAGAAGAGGGGAGGGGGGGAGAGTAAGAAGAGGGGAGGGGGGGAGTAAGAAGAGGTTGGGGGGGAGTAAGAAGAGTTGGGGGAGAGTAAGAAGAGGGGAGGGGGAGAGTAAGAAGAGGGGAGGGGGAGAGTAAGAAGAGGGGAGGGGGGAGGGTAAAAAGAGGGGAGGGGGAGAGTAAGAAGAGGGGGGAGAGTAAGGGGAGGGGGGAGAGTAAGAAGAGGGGAGGGGGAGGGGGGAGAGTAAGAAGAGGGGAGGGGAGAGTAAAAAGAGGGGAGGGGGAGAGTAAGAAGAGGGGGGAGAGTAAGAAGAGGGGAGGGGGGAGAGTAAGAAGAGGGGAGGGGGGAGAGTAAGAAGAGGTTGGGGGGAGAGTAAGAAGAGGTTGGGGGGAGAGTAAGAAGAGGGGAGGGGGGAGAGTAAAAAGAGGGGAGGGGGGAGAGTAAGAAGAGGGGAGGGGGGAGAGTAAAAAGAGGGGGGGAGAGTAAGAAGAGGGGAGGGGGGAGAGTAAGAAGAGGGGAGGGGGGAGAGTAAGAAGAGGGGAGGGGGGTAAGAAGAGGGGATGGGGAGAGTAAGAAGAGGGGAGGGGGGGAGAGTAAGAAGAGGGGAGGGGGGAGAGTAAGAAGAGGGGGGAGAGTAAGAAGAGGGGGGATAGTAAGAAGAGGGGGGAGAGTAAGAAGAGGGGAGAGTAAGAAGAGGGGGGAGAGTTGGAAGAGGGGGGTAGAGAGTAAAAAGAGGGGAGGGGGAGAGTAAGAAGAGGGGAGGGGGGAGAGTAAGAAGAGGGGAGGGGGGAGAGTAAAAAGAGGGGAGGGGGGAGAGTAAGAAGAGGGGAGGGGGAGAGTAAAAAGAGGGGGGGGAGAGTAAGAAGAGGGGAGGGGGGAGAGTAAGAAGAGGGGAGGGGGGAGAGTAAGAAGAGGGGGGGAGAGTAAGAAGAGGGGATGGGGAGAGTAAGAAGAGGGGAGGGGGGAGAGTAAGAAGAGGGGAGGGGGGGGAGAGTAAGAAGAGGGGGAGAGTAAGAAGAGGGGGGAGAGTAAGAAGAGGGGGGTAGAGAGTAAAAAGAGGGGAGGGGGGAGAGTAAGAAGAGGGGAGGGGGGAGAGTAAGAAGAGGGGAGGGGGGTGAGTAAGAAGAGGTTGGGGGAGAGTAAGAAGAGGTTGGGGGAGAGTAAGAAGAGGGGAGGGGGAGAGTAAGAAGAGGGGAGGGGGAGAGTAAGAAGAGGGGAGGGGGGAGAGTAAGAAGAGGGGAGGGGGAGAGTAAGAAGAGGGAGGGGGGGAGAGTAAGAAGAGGGGAGGGGGGAGAGTAAAAAGAGGGGAGGGGGGGAGAGTAAGAAGAGGGGGGAGAGTAAGGGGAGGGGGGAGAGTAAGAAGAGGGGAGGGGGGAGAGTAAGAAGAGGGGAGGGGGAGAGTAAGAAGAGGGGAGGGGGGAGAGTAAGAAGAGGGGAGGGGGGGAGAGTAAGAAGAGGGGAGGGGGAGAGTAAGAAGAGGGGAGGGGGAGAGTAAAAAGAGGGGAGGGGGGAGAGTAAGAAGAGGGGAGGGGGAGAGTAAGAAGAGGTTGGGGGAGAGTAAGAAGAGGGGGAGAGTAAGAAGAGGGGAGGGGGAGAGTAAGAAGAGGTTGGGGGAGAGTAAGAAGAGGGGGGAGAGTAAGAAGAGGGGAGGGGGGAGAGTGAGAAGAGGGGAGGGGGAGAGTAAGAAGAGGGGAGGGGGAGAGTAAAAAGAGGGGAGGGGGGATGAGTAAGAAGAGGGGAGGGGGAGAGTAAGAAGAGGTTGGGGGAGAGTAAGAAGAGGTTGGGGGAGAGTAAGAAGAGGGGAGGGGGAGAGTAAGAAGAGGGGAGGGGGAGAGTAAGAAGAGGGGAGGGGGGGAGGGTAAAAAGAGGGGAGGGGGAGAGTAAGAAGAGGGTGGAGAGTAAGGGGAGGGGGGGAGAGTAAGAAGAGGGGAGGGGGAGAGTAAGAAGAGGGGAGGGGGGGAGTAAGAAGAGGGAGGGGGGAGAGTAAGAAGAGGGGAGGGGGAGGGGGGAGAGTAAGAAGAGGGGAGGGGAGAGAGTAAGAAGAGGGGGGAGAGTAAGAAGAGGGGATGGGGAGAGTAAGAAGAGGGGAGGGGGAGAGTAAGAAGAGGGGAGGGGGGGGAGAGTAAGAAGAGGGGGGAGAGTAAGAAGAGGGGGGAGAGTAAGAAGAGGGGGGAGAGTAAGAAGAGGGGAGGGGGAGAGTAAGAAGAGGGGAGGGGGGGAGTAAGAAGAGGGGAGGGGGGAGAGTAAGAAGGGGGGAGGGGGGAGTAAGAGAGGGGAGGGGAGAGTAAAAAGAGGGGAGGGGGGAGAGTAAGAAGAGGGGGGAGAGTAAGAAGAGGGGAGGGGGGAGAGTAAGAAGAGGGGAGGGGGGAGAGTAAGAAGAGGTTGGGGGGGAGAGTAAGAAGAGGTTGGGGGAGAGTAAGAAGAGGGGAGGGGGAGAGTAAAAAGAGGGGAGGGGGGTGAGTAAGAAGAGGGGAGGGGGGAGAGTAAAAAGAGGGAGGGGAGAGTAAGAAGAGGGGAGGGGGGAGAGTAAGAAGAGGGGAGGGGGGAGAGTAAGAAGAGGGGAGGGGGGAGAGTAAGAAGAGGGGATGGGGAGAGTAAGAAGAGGGGAGGGGGGGAGAGAGTAGAAGAGGGGAGGGGGGAGAGTAAGAAGAGGGGGGAGAGTAAGGGGAGGGGGGAGTAAGTAGAGGGGAGGGGGGGAGAGTAAGAAGAGGGGAGGGGGAGAGTAAGAAGAGGGGTGGAGAGTAAGAAGAGGGGAGGGGTGAGAGTAAGAAGAGGGGGGAGTAAGAAGAGGGGAGGGGGGAGAGTAAGAAGAGGGGAGGGGGGAGAGTAAGAAGAGGGGAGGGGGGGAGAGTAAGAAGAGGGGAGGGGGAGAGTAAGAAGAAGGGGGGAGTAAGAAGAGGGGAGGGGGAGTAAGAAGACGGGGGAGAGTAAGGGGAGGGGGGAGAGTAAGAAGAGGGGAGGGGGAGAGTAAGAAGAGGGGAGGGGGGAGAGTAAGAAGAGGGGAGGGGGAGGGGGGAGAGTAGGAAGAGGGGGGGGAGAGTAAAAAGAGGGAGGGGGGAGAGTAAGAAGAGGGGGAGAGTAAGAAGAGGGGAGGGGGGAGAGTAAGAAGAGGGGAGGGGGGAGAGTAAGAAGAGGTTGGGGAGAGTAAGAAGAGGTTGGGGGAGAGTAAGAAGAGGGGAGGGGGGAGAGTAAGAAGAGGGGGGGAGAGTAAGAAGAGGTTGGGGGAGAGTAAGAAGAGGGAGAGAGTAAGAAGAGGGAGGGGAGAGAGTAAGAAGAGGGGAGGGGGGAGAGTAAAAAGAGGGGAGGGGGAGAGTAAGAAGAGGGGGGAGAGTAAGGGGAGGGGGGAGAGTAAGAAGAGGGGAGGGGGGAGAGTAAGAAGAGGGGAGGGGGGAGAGTATGAAGAGGGACGGGGGAGGGGGGAGAGTAAGAAGAGGGAGGGGGAGAGTAAGAAGAGGGGGGGAGAGTAAGAAGAGGGGAGGGGGGAGAGTAAGAAGAGGGGGGAGTAAGAAGAGGGGGGAGAGTAAGAAGAGGGGAGGGGGAGAGTAAGAAGAGGGGAGGGGGGAGAGTAAGAAGAGGGGAGGGGGAGAGTAAGAAGAGGGGAGGGGGGAGAGTAAGAAGAGGGGAGAGGGAGAGTAGGAAGAAGGGGGGAGTAAGAAGAGGGGAGGGGGAGTAAGAAGAGGGGAGGGGGGAGTAAGAAGAGGGGGGAGTAAGAACAAGAGTGGGGAGTAATTAGAAGAAGGGGGTAAGAAGAAGAGGGGGGTAAGAAGAAGAAGGGGGAGTAAGAAGAAGAGGGGGGAGTAAGAAGAAGAAGGGGGGTAAGAAGAAGGGGGTAAGAAGAAGAATGGGGTAAGAAGAAGAAGGAAGGGATAAGAAGAAGAAGGAGGGGGTAAGAAGAAGAAGAGTGGGTAAGAAGAAGTAGGAGGGTTAAGAAGAAGAAGGGGGGTAAGAAGAAGGGGGGTGTAATAAGAAGAAGGGGGTAAGAAGAACAAGGGGGGGGAGTAAGAAGAACACAGGGAGGAGGGGGGGTAAGAAGAACACAGGGGGGTGAGAACACACAGAGGGAGGAGTGAGAAGAACACAGGGAGGGGGGAGGGGGGATGAGAAGAGCACAGGGAGGGTGGGTGAGTGTGAGAAGAGACCGCTAGGGGAGGGTGGGGGAGAGGAGAGACCACTAAGGGGCAGGGGAGAGCTCTAAGGGACAGAAGGGACAGCTCTATAGGACAGGGGGCAAGACAGGGAGCTCTTTAACACTACGCGCACACACACACACACACAATGCATCCCTATACAGGGGCGGACTGAGAACCCTCAGGGCCCCCGGGCAAAATAAATCAAGGGCCCCCTTACAGGCTCCACCCATACTCCACAGCAAGCGCCACCCATGTCCCGCCTCCATGCACCGCCTCCAGCCACACCCTACACAATCTTTAGACACAAGGAACAAAAGTGCAATAATCCCTTTGAGGCCCCAGTAGAGACTACAATTGAGGGCTAATGGGCCATGGAGGGGGGTCTTTCTAGCAGAGGCTATCTCAGTGTCCTTTAGAGAGTGTGTTAGAAAGAATCCCCTCCAGGCCCTATTAGAGACTACAATGGAGTCTAATAGGCTTGGAAGGGGGTCTTTCTAACAGAGGCCATCTCAGTGTCCCTGCTGGAAACAGTCACCTCTAGGCCCCAGTAGAGATTACAATTGAGGGCTAATGGGCCATGGAGAGAGGGAGCATTCTAGCAGAGGCTATCTCAGTGTCCTTTAGAGAGTGTGTTAGACAGAATTTCCTCCAGGTCCCATTAGAGACTACAATGGAGTCTAATGGGGCCTGGAGGGGGGTCTCTCCAACACTCTGGTTCCTATTCACAATATAGCAACACAACATAGCTCGCTGATACCTAGGCCAAGTTGGCTCCTCTTACCTTAATTACTGTTGTTGGCTGGCAGTCTGTGGGCTTGCTGGAAGGCTGTGGGCTTACTGGCTGCGGCTGGGAGGCTGTGGGCTTGCTGGCAGGCTGTGGGTTTGCTGGCAGGCTGTGGGCTTGCTGGCTACTGCTGGCAGGCTGTGGGCTTGCTGGCTACTGCCGGCAGGCTGTGGGCTTGCTGGCTGTGGCTGGCAGGCTGTTGGCTTGCTGGCTGCGGCTGGCAGGCTGTTGGCTTGCTGGCTGTGGCTTGCTGGCTGCGGTTGGCAGGCTGCGGGCTTGCTGGCTGTAAGCCTAACTGGTGGCCTGTGGGCTGGCTGGCCGGCCTGTGGGCTGGCTGGCTGGCCGGCCTGTGGGCTGGCTGGCTTGCTGGCTACTGGGGCACTTGTAGATTATTTAAAGAAATAATCCATGCACAATAACCACTACTGCTCTGTGTAGTCGTTATGGTGCCAGGAGGGCCGGACCCCCCTTTCAGAGTAAGTAGTCAAACCGTTTAAGAACAGTTTGACAACTTACCTGGGGTCTGCTGGGATATGAGGCTGTAGTAGGGTATAGGAGCAGTGGTGCAATGTGTAAGGGGTGCAGTGTGTGTGAAAGGTTCAGTGTGTGTGAGGGGGTGTAGTGTGTGAATGTGTAGGGTGTGTGGGGCAATGTGTGTATGGGGGGCTGTGTGTGTATGGGTGGGCAGTGTATGTGTGTGTGTGGCAATGTGTGTAAATGTGTATGGTGTGTGTGGGTGTATGGTGGGCAGTGTGTGAATGTGTATGGTGTGTGGGGGCAGTGTGTTTATGGGGCTAGAGTTCACTCTCACCACTGCGACCACCGGGAATCCCTGGGGGTCACAGTGTTGAGAGTGAACTCTAGCCCGTAGCTCCAGGGCTAGAGTTTACTCTCGCAAGAGCCGTACCGTTGCCATGGTAACCGCGGCAACGATCTGTGCTCGTGCAAAAAGGACCCAGAGGAGCTGCAGGCTGAGCTCCCGGGTCCTCTCTTCCTCCCTCCCCTGCCGGCTGCCCGCACGGTGCCTGCGGACAGGGGAGGGGGCAATTGCCCTCCTCTTACTCCCCCCCTCCCCCTCTTCTTACTCCCCCCTCACTCTCTTCTTACCCCCCTTCTTACTCTCCCCCTCTTCTTACCCCCCTCCCCCTCTTCTTACTCCCACCTCTTCTTACTCCTCCCTCTTCTTACTCCCCTCCCCCCTCTTCTTACCCCCGTCCCCCCTCTTCTTACCCCCTCCCTCTCTTCTTACCCCCCCTTCCTCTCTCTTCCTACCCCCTCCCTCTCTCTTCTTACCCCCCTTCCTCTCTATTCTTACCCCTCCCTTTCTCTTCTTACCCCCTCCCTTTCTCTTCTTACCCCCTCCCTTTCTCTTCTCCCCCCTCACCCTCTCTCTTCTTACCCCCTCCCTCTCTCTTCTTACCCCCCCTCCCTCTTCTTAACCCCCTCCCTCTCTCTTCTTACCCCCTCCCTCTTTCTTCTTACCCACCTCCCCTCCCTCTGTTCATTCCCCCCTCTCTGTTCATTTCCCCCCTCCCTGTTCATTCCCCCCCCCCTGTTCATTCCCCCCTCCCTGTTCATTCCCCCCTCCCTGTTCATTTCCCCCTCCCTGTTTATTCCCCCCCTGTTTATTCCCCCCCTCTCTGTTCATTCCCCCCTCTCTGTTCATCCCCCCTCTCTGTTCATTCCCCCCTCTCTGTTCATCCCCCCCTCTCTGTTCATTCCCCCCTCTCTGTTCATTCCCCCCTCTCTGTTCATTCCCCCCCACCCCCTCCCTCTCTGTTCATTCCCCCCACCCCCTCCCTCTCTGTTCATTCCCCCCCACCCCCTCCCTCTCTGTTCATTCCCCCACCCCCTCCCTCTCTGTTCATTTTCCCCCCCACCCCCTCCCTCTCTGTTCATTTCCCCCCCACCCCCTCCCTCTCTGTTCATTCCCCCCACCCCCTCCCTCTCTGTTCATTCCCCCCACCCCCTCCCTCTCTGTTCTTACCCACCCCTCCTCTGTAGCGTGGCCGAGCTGCTGTGCGGTCCGGTGCCCGGCCGGAGTGATAGGAAGGTGCACACTGAGCACCTTCCTATCACTCCGGCCGGGCACCGGACCGCACAGCAGCTCGGCCACGCTACATAGGAGGGGAGGTGAGAAGCTGCAGCCGCCTGAGCGCTCTTAAGAGAGCACTCAGGCGGCTGCAGCATTTAAAGGGGCGGGCGGGCCCCCCTCCCGGCCGGGCCCTCGGACCCTGTCCGAAGTGCCCGACCGGTCAGTCCGCCCCTGTCCCTATACATACACAGAAACACACAATGCACCCCTATACATACACAGAAACACACAATGCATCCCTATACATACACAGAAACACACAATGCATCCCTATACATACACAGAAACACAACCTGCTTCCCTTACACACAGAGAAACACACAATGCATCCATTACACACACACACAATGCAACCCTTACACACAAAGACAATGCATCATTTGCACACATACACAGAAACATACAATGCAAACCCTTACACACACATGCAAACACACACACTGTTTTCCTTACATACACACAGAAACACAATGCATCTCTTACACTCAATGCACACACATACAGACACACACCTTGCATCCCTTATGCATACAAACACAGATTCACACAATGCATCCCTCACACACAACCAGAAACACATAATACATCCCTTATACACAAATACACACTGCTTCCACTACACACAAACACACTGCATCACCTGCACAAACTGGTATCCCTATACACTACATACCATAAGCACACATATTAGATAACACATAACACATCCCCTACACACTCCACTCCCTGTGAGCGAGCTCATGGGTGGGTGGAACATATAAGTGGACTTATGAGTGGGCCTTATGGGCATACTCACCGTCAGGCACTGGGGCCCAGACCTTGAGCTGTGTAAGAGGCCCCCCAAAAATGGAGCTGCTTCCAATTCCCCCAGAACGTTGAATTTTGTGACCACAGTTGCAAACAGCCTCCAGAGGTCCTGTTCTACACCAGACCAGGGAGCCAAACTGCAGCCCATCATCATCCTCATCTAATTGTAAGTAGGCAATCTAGTATATTATTAGTGACACTAATCTATAATTTACCTCACATTAAAGGGACACTATAGCTTAATGAAGTGGTTCTGGTGTCTATAGCTGGTCCCTGCAGGCTTTTTAATGTAAACACACACTGTGTGCAGCACTGGCGTTAGTTCATATGGCAGATCATATGGGTGGGGCATTGTGATGTCACATGGGGGGGGGGTGCCAAATTTATATTTTGTCTAGGGCGGCAAAAATCCTTGCACCGGCTCTGATCCTGCGCAGGTGCACCAGTCTACTGGTGACCCACAGGAGGGGAGTGCACTGATTGCACTTCACTCTCCTCCTGCTCAGACCCGTCTTGACGGCAGTGCAAGTGCCCTCTGCCCCTAATTTACAGTGGCTCACACTCACAACAAGCAGTGCCTGGAGCCCTTTGCAGAGACAGAAACAAAGAGGTTCTGCGGCAGCTGGCCGTCCTGCAAGCATTACATTAAAAAGCTGTTCCCCATGCAGCCACAGGTGGCGTTGTGCTGGGAGACTGTGATTACTCTTCACTACCTCCCAGCCTACAGAGCAGCGCATGGGGGAGAGAGGAGGAGGCATGATTTAATCTTGAATAAATCCTCTAAGCAAACCTTTATAAATTTGGGGGGGATCAGCTCTGTTTCCACAGTTTATTGGTGTTTACTCTCATCTCTGTATTAATATTGAGGGATGTCTAAGTAGTAACATCAGTGTGTGTCAGCAGGGCCAGCCGTTGGGGTGGGCAAGCTGTGCGGTCCCGCAGGGTGCCATGACAACAGAGGCGCCCGGCGGCCAACTCAGCTCACAAGTTGGGTACACCAGCATATTTAATTTAAACGATTCGCTGGTGGTCCACTGGTGCGCACCAGCAGTAGGTGCAGTCAGATCATATCCTCTCCCTCGTGGTTCCGGCGCTCAGTTAGTGAGTCAGAGCACAGGCTCAGAGATTCTCAGCCTGTGCTCTGACAACATTGAAAGTCAGAGCCGTGAAGGAGCGGGTATGGCAAAGAGCTACTGATTAGCATAACATCAATATCCGTTATAAAACCAGAAAAAGGTGGGCATGGATGGTGAACTGATTTGGTGGCGCAATGGGCCAGCCCTCCCCTGGATCGGAGCAAGTAGAGAGGAGCAGAGAAAGTAGAGAGGAGCGGAGCAAGTAGAAAAGATCAGAGCAAGTAGAGAGTAGCGGAGCAGAGAGGAGCAAAAGCAGAGCATGCAAATAGAAGCACAGCATGCAGAGAGGAGCAGAGCAAGCATAGAGGAGCAGGTATTGTGGCCCGCGGCCTCTGCCACATCTAGGTTCTGAGAAAAGTGAATTAATTGCACTGATTACAGTGAGTGGTGTGAGTGTGACAAAGGTTACTTACTCCTGATTGCAGACAGAGAGGGTATTACAGTGGCACTTACTCCTGATTGCAGACAGTGAGTGGTATGACAGTGGCACTTACTCCTGATTGCAGACAGTGAGTGGTATGACAGTGGCACTTACCCCTGATTGCAGACAGTGAGTGG
This sequence comes from Pelobates fuscus, assembly GCF_036172605.1. Taxonomy (NCBI): domain Eukaryota; kingdom Metazoa; phylum Chordata; class Amphibia; order Anura; family Pelobatidae; genus Pelobates; species Pelobates fuscus. Next base: position 366,012,195 of record NC_086321.1, read on the forward strand.
TATGACAGTGACACTTACTCCTGATTGCAGACAGTGAGTGGTATGACAGTGGCACTTACTCCTGATTGCAGACAGTGAGTGGTATGACAGTGGCACTTACTCCTGATTGCAGTCAGTGAGTGGTATGACAGTGGCACTTACTCCTGATTGCAGACAGTGAGTGGTATGACAGTGGCACTTACTCCTGATTGCAGACAGTGAGTGGTATGACAGTGGCACTTACTCCTGATTGCAGACAGTGAGTGGTATGACAGTGGCACTTACTCCCGATTGCAGACAGTGAGTGGTATGACAGTGGCACTTACTCCTGATTGCAGACAGTGGGTGGTATGACAGTGGCACTTACTCCTGATTGCAGACAGTGGGTGGTATGACAGTGGCACTTACTCCTGATTGCAGACAGTGAGTGGTATGACAGTGGCACTTACTCCCGATTGCAGACAGTGGTGTGACAGTGTCGCCGTATTTATGAGATATTGCAGACAGTTTGCAGTGCGGCCCCCCATAAGGTGTGAAACCTTACCTACCTGAGAGTTCAGTGTGCAGAGGGACTGAGTGAGCGGAGCGGACACTCCAGACAGTGGCACTACTACTGTAACGTGAACTTTAATTGCAGCTTTTGAGTAAATTATATGTATGTACCCAGGATTTCATATTGTGAGCATGGAAATGAAACAAGTAATTTTAGTTTGTGTTGGTATACTATTCACCAACTATAGGTCAGCGCACAAACTATAGTGCCAACCATTTTTAGTTGTTCATGGAAGTAGAGCTAAATCTGCTCTTCTTACAGGAAAAATTCATTTGAGTTAGCCTTTCAAAATACAACTTTTTGTTTATTTAGCAGTCTGTGTGATGTGTGTGTTTATTTAGCAGTCTGTGTGATGTGTGTGTGTATATTTAGCAGTCTGTGTGATGTGTGTGTGTGTATTTAGCAGTCTTTGTGTGTATTTAGCAGTGTGTGTGTGTGTGTTTTTATCGGTGTGTGTATGTATTCAGCAGTCAGATGGGAGAATGGTGAGAGAAATAGAACCAGAATATTCATCTGTTATAAACGGACACGCATTGGTATATACTATATACACAATAACATACACAGACATAGTAGACGCACACAGTATACAGACAACAGTATGCACACATTGCTATACACACACACACACACACACACACACAATGCTATACACACAGTCAGACAGAACACACACATTGTAAGTAGTTTATTAGTGATTTAGGGAATTTTCTCCTTCCAAATGTTCTCATTCTCTTCTATACATTGTGTCCTGTGATGTCACGTATATTTAATTATTTATGCAAATTAGCATGGCCGGTATGTTTTTCCAAAAAAGGTGGCAACCCTATACATGGCCCAGGAAATCACAGTTAAATTCCCAGAAGTCACATCTTAAAACTTACTAAAACCTTTCATGAAAGATTTTAGATTTTGCGAATCACATTGGTGGTATAGTAGGATGATTTGGATAAAGAAACATTACTAGCACCCACAGCTCAGCTAAAATAAAGTCATACAATATATAGAGATAAGAGAGCACAATCAATAAGTAAAAAAACAATATAGTAAATAATAAACAGTATCATATTAATAAAAGCAGCTAAAAACACACTAGAAACTTCCGAACAATTTCAGCACATACAATATACTAATAATCGTGTTAGCGCTATATAGGAGATGCCCAAAATTGCATGCTAGGCGCTCCAAAAGTGATCTTAAGGAAGAAAAATAACCACTTATTGCATCAAAATATCAATTTGTTATAAGAAACCTAAATAGTATCCACAATTGATTTTTGGCAATATATATTCTTCCTCAAAAGAATGTGTAATAATGTCCCAGAGTCCTTTGGTGTTGGAGGGGTTAATCTTGCCACATAAGTAGGATCCACAGGTTTGGGATACAGTGTATACCGCAACAAACAGTACCTTTAAAAGATACAAAAGAAATCCTCATAGTCATAGTGCAACACTGTTTTAATTATTAAAAGTAAAAAAAAAACCTCTCCCCCAAAAGGAACCCCTACATAGACAAATGATGGTACTTGTTTCCAAGACACCACAAACAAGCATGGGTTTTAACGAGTGCAATATATGTTACCGCCAGGGGTGGTGCAAGGATTTTTGCCGCCCTAGGCAAAAAAGATTTTGCCGCCCCCCCATATGTCCAGCCCACCATGTGACATCAAAATGCCCCGCCCATATGCTCTGCCATATGGGCCAACGCCAGTCTTCACAAAGTGTCTTATCTGAAAAGACAGTGTGTTTACATTAAAAAGCCTACAGGCACAGGCTATAGACACCAGAACCACTACATTATGCTGTAGTGCTTCTGGTGACTATAGTATCTATTTAATGTGAGATAAATTAGAGATTAGTGCCACTAATAATATATTGGATTGCCTACTTACCACCAGATGAGGACAAGAGGCTGATGATGGGCTCAGTCTGGCTCCACAGGTCTGGTGTAGAAGAGGCTCTCTGGAGACTGTTTGTAACAGTGCTCACAACAATTAACGAACAGGAAGCAGCTCCATTTTTTAGGGCCCCTTACACAGCTCAAGGTCTGGGCCCCCAGGGGGCATACGCCTACAATGCCCACCCATAAATCCACCTACATGGCCCATCCATGAGTTGGGGATGTTTTATGTGTACACTTTGTGTAAGGGATGTAGTGTGTTTATAGGGGATGTAGTGTGTTTTTGCGTGTAAGGAATGCATTGTATGTTTCTGTGTGTGTGTGTGTGTGTGTGTGTGTAAGGGGTGCAAGGTCTGTTTCTGTGTATGTAATTGAATGCAGTGTGTGTCTGTAAGGGGTGCATTAATTATGTAAGAGAACGTAAGGGATGAATTGTGTGTTTCGGGTGTGTCTGTGTGTGAGTAGGAATGCATTGTATGTTTCTGTGTGTGTGAGGGGGGATGCATTGTGTATGTGTGTAGTGTAAAAGAGAGGGTTTGTGGGGTAGGATAGGGACTGAGATGGGCACAGCTTTCTTTTTTAAAAAAAAATTCATAGTGCTCTCCCCTCAATTATTGATTTCCCCTTCCCTTCTGTCCCTCCGTGTTCTCCCCTTCTGTCACTTAGTGCTCTCCCTTGGCCCCCTGTCCCTCTGCAGTCCCCCTTGGTGGTCTTCTCACTCCCCCCTCCCCCCTTAGTGGTCCTCCCTCTCCCAAACCCCTTAGTGGTCCTCCCTCTCCCAAACCCCTTAGTAGACCTTCCCCTACTCCCCCCACCCCCTTAGTGGTAATCACCCTCCTCCCCTCTCCTTAGTAGTGCTCCCTCCTTACCCCCCTTTGGTGGTCCTTCCCCCCCTTAGTGGTCCTTATCCCCCCTCCCCTAGTGGTCCTTATCCCCCCCCCAGTGGTCCTTATCCCCCCCAACCTCCCATAGTGGTCCTTATCCCCCCTCCCTCCCCTAGTGGTCCTTATCCCCCTCCCCTAGTGGTCCTTATCCCCCTCCCCTAGTGGTCCTTATCCCCCCTCCCCTAGTGGTCCTTATCCCCCGCCCCCAACCTCCCATAGTGGTCCTTACCCCCCTCCCTCCCATAGTGGTCCTTACCCCCCCTCCCATAGTGGTCCTTATCCCCCCTCCCTCCCATAGTGGTCCTTATCCCCCCCCCTCCCTCCCATAGTGGTCCTTATCCCCCTCCCTCCCATAGTGGTCCTTATCCCCCCTCCCTCCCATAGTGCTCCTTATCCCCCCCTCCCATAGTGCTCCTTATCCCCCTTCCCTCCCATAGTGGTCCTTATCCCCCCCTCCCTCCCATAGTGGTCCTTATCCCCCTCCCTCACATAGTGGTCCTTATCCCGCCTCCCTCCCATAGTGCTCCTTACCCCCCCTCCCATAGTGCTCCTTATCCCCCCCCTCCCATAGTGCTCCTTATCCCCCTCTCCCATAGTGGTCCTTATCCCCCCATCCCTCCCCTAGTGGTCCTTATACCCCCCCATCCCTCCCCTAGTGGTCCTTATACCCCCCTCCCCTAGTGGTCCTTATACCACCCCCCCCCTTTAGTGGTCATTATACCCCCCCCTCCCTTAGTGGTCCTTATACCCCCCCCTCCTCCCTTAGTGGTCCTTATACCCCCCTCCTCCCTTAGTGGTCCTTATACCCCCCCTCTCCCTTAGTGGTCCTTAATCCCCCCCCTCCCTCCCTCCCTCCCTTAGTGGTCCTTAATCCCCCCCCCTCCCTCCCTCCCTTAGTGGTCCTTAACCCCCCCCTTAGTGGTCCTTAACCCCCCCCTCTTAGTGGTCCTTACCCTCCCCTCCTGCCCATGTAGCGTGGCCGGGCGGCGCGGAACGCGGGACAGGAACCTTTGTTTCCTGTACCCGGCCGCCGGCGGAATGACAGGAAATGCTCACTGAGTGAGAATTTCCTGTCATTCCGCCGGCGGGCGAGTACAGGAAACAAAGGTTCCTGTCCCGCGTTCCGCGCCGCCCGGCCACGCTACATGGAGAGACCGGCAGGAGGGAGCGCTCTGCGCTTCCCTCCTGCCGGTCATAAACCCGGCCGCCCTCCATGCAGCAGTGCTGCGCCGCCTGGGGCTTGCTAAAGCGCTCAGGCGGCGCAGCATGAGAAGGCGCAGCGGGGACAGGGATCCGGCGCCCCCTGGTAAGTTGCGCCCTAGGCGGCTGCCTAGGTCGCCTTACAGGTGGCGCCGGCCCTGGTTACCGCCCGTCCTTCTGATCTCATCGCTCAGACTTAAATCTCCCTACCGTGCAGCTGACTGCTTCTCTTGGAGAGACGCCAAGTATCAGAGCCGGTATCGGTAGTCACTCCGTGTTCACCCTTCCAGAACAGAAGCCGTTAGCACTTCAACGCGTTTCGCCCTAATAACCCGGGCTTTTTCAAGATAGTGCGCGGCCACATAGATTGGTCTTATTTACGTTTACATCAGTCCAATTTTGAAGTGCCAGGTTTTAATAAAAAAATGTTTTTTCCTTTCAGGAAAAGTGCTCTTATTTTCCTCATATGTCACATAAAATTAGCAAACTTATAAAACAGTTTTCACATGGAAACAAAACACATATAAACGTACTTCATATGTATAAACAAATATAGACAAAATTATTCATATAAGAAACTTATTTATGTAAAAACTTAATATCAGTGTACAGGTAGACTTGGCGAAAAAATTGTAATAATATAATATAAAGACTCTGTTCATATATAACCTTAAATTAACAACTATGATTCACCACACTATGCCTTCTATTTGGGATTCCAAGTTACCGAGTTCACCTTAATTTTGTGGCCTCTCACAGGATGATTGTCTTAAATGATCAAATGCTAAGATTGCTTTGTGATGGGAATGTTTAACCACAATCAGAATGTAAACTTTTAGCCAATCCAATGCTTTCCCATAGGGAGAGCAATGGATTGGCTGATATTGGGAAGGAGGGAGGGGGCACAGCCAAATGCTATTTTTAGCCAATCAGCACCTCCTCATGGAGATGCATTGAATCAATGCATCTCTAGGAGGAAATTTCAGCATCCCCATGTAGAGCGTGGAGATGCTGAACGGCAGTGCTGCCTACTGTGCAGCACTGAGCCAGGAAGCACCTCCAGTGGCCATCTGAGGAGTGGCCACTTGGAGGTGTCCCTAGGGTCAATGTAAACATTGCCTTTTCTCTGAAAAGGCGGAGTTTGCATGAAAATGCCTGAAGGCAATGATTATACTCACCAGAATTACTACATTAAGCTGTAATTGTTCTGGTGACTATAGTGTCCCTTTAAGTTAAATTAAATGCTGTTATTGAGTCTATGTATGTGTGTTAGATTTAGTATTGCTTTCTAGGTTGACTGGTGAAGCAGGTTATATGTGCATGTGAGTAGCTAGTTATGTATGTGTCTCAAATTACAGATTAGTTTGTGTAAACAAGGGGGGCAGCAACATTCAATGGCCCGCAAATGGTAAGGGCAGCCTTGTTATGGTAGAAAGATAAGGTGTGAGGTTTATATTATGCTTTTGGTAAACTGGGCAACGAATACATCAGTTTAGATGGCGCAGAGTCAATAAAACTGAGAATTGCCATTCCGGTGAGAATTTTGGAACTGGGTAGTCGTTATAGAGACTGAGATAAGACACAACATGGACAAAGTCCAACACAAATTAAAAAAGGTAAAGACATAATTATGTCTGTCTCATTCATCATTGTAATAGTCTTTAAAATTGATCATCCTTCAAAATTTCTATAACTTTTTTGTTTCACAATAAAATAAATATTCATTTTCTTGACTATTCGTGTGCCGTTAATTGAAAATAAATAGGGCTGGTATTACAAACCTGCCAAACTTGTTACTTTAATTATCTATGCATTTGTAAGACTTTCTTCGTTAAAATGTGTTGGCGATCACTGGAAAATCTCCTGAAATGCACAACAACTATTTTTTTTGTTTGTAAAATAGATGGTTTAGATGAATTTACAACTTGTATTCAGCCAATCACAATACAGCTGTTATACTGACTGTGATACAGTGATTAAGAAATGTACAGATACTGCATAAAATAATGACAATTTTGTGTCTGCTCTAAAATACATCGTCAAGCAAAAAGGGAATTGGGGGCACAACTGGACAGTGCTGTACTAAGGGAGGGGGCGGACCCTCTTGGTTACCTCTCATCAGGGGGGTGCCATTGGCCGACATACCTTCGTAAATTTTACATGGCTACTTAAAATCAACTCTCAGCAAAGAAATATGGGGATTCAGTTCCACCACATGGCCATATTGTGTTATGCCTACCACTACGTCACTGTACCCCAATATCGGTGGGTCCTACACTAATTCCAAACATGGTAGACAAATTAAATAGTGCTAGTGCAAAATAAGCTAAAGTGTATTTTATGTCAATCATATTTTATTGGTAAGGTATCACAGGTGACAGTAACAGCATTTTCACATAAGTCACACGGAAATATAGATTTAACCTTTTGCAACATTGAAACAGTGAAACAAGTTGAGGTGCATAATTAAGACGTAGATTTCTGGGAAACATAGGTAGCTAAGTTATCCTTGGCATAACCACTCGCTTGCTTTCCCCTGGGTTTGCTTGGAAATATTTGGGCGCCTCTGAGGTTGACAGTTCCCATTCCCATATCCCCCCATATTAGCAACGTATTTCCAGGGTCCCCACCTCGGGGACAGCTCCTTACTACCCCAGAGCCTACTACGTAACAGGATATGAATACCTAGTGTTAGCGTGGGTAGTCCAAGAGGGACCAGGTTCCGTTGCTGTGAGAAGTTATTGGAGCAATGTGTCCCTTGGGAGACCTACTTAGGGATTATGCGGCCCCAGGTGGTTCCCTTCTCGGTGGGGTATCCTTTCGGGGGTATCAGCCGTGTCTGATGGGCCATATTTGTCCGTGGGTTCATGTCTGGGCGATGGCCTTCTGTCTCGTCTACGTCCGTCTGGATTACTTTCCCTGTCACCTAAGTCCACTCAAAGAGGTATTGTTCCGTACTATGTCGTGTGGTCCGGTTTCGGTTGTAAGCATCTGAGTGTGAATAGGGTTACCTGTCCATCAGTATAGAGTCTAGTCAGTCGTGGGGCCAGAATCCTCTGGTGTCTGGTAGTGTGAACGGTCCGTCAAGTCAGGGATTGGTAGAAGGGAAGTGGGGGTGGGGGAGCGGGGCAGGTACAGGGGGGAGAGAAGAGGGGGGGGGGTCTGGAGCCCGGGTGAGGTCTCCTCAGTCTAAACAGCTTTCCTGTCTCATCTGTGCTGGATATAGTCCGACCTGTCTGCGCAGCTCGGGTAGCCACTCCGAGCTCCCTGCCTGTTCCGGGAAATTTACGCGATTCCTCTGGAGATCGCCAGGGGTACCATTAAAGTCGCCAGGGGTACCATTGCAGTGCGCACTTATCTGAGCGTCCCTGCAGGGAGGCTGTCAGTATCTCCATATCATAGACGCTCTCCACCTTGTCCACCCATTGTCTAAATGAAGGTGCGGATGTGCGCTTCCAGTGTAGGGGAATCAATGCCTTTGCGGCATTCAACAAATGTATGGTGAGGGAGTGTTTATATTTCTGCGTGGGTATGGGAGTGTGATGTAGAAGCATTGTCATGGGTTGTAAGGGGATGGGTTCGCCTGTGATTTCTCTAATTTTCGTGTTTATCATCTGCCAGTATGTTACTATGCGTGGGCAAGACCACCATATGTGCAGGTTCGTTCCCAAGGCCGTGCCACACCTCCAGCAATCACCCGCACCAGCTCCACCGAAGTGTCTAAGGGTGTCCGGGGTCCGGTACCATAGCGACAACAGTTTGTATCCGGTCTCTTGGATCTTTGAGCTGATCGAGCATTTGTGGGTTAAGCGGACTATCTTGTCCCATTCCTGGTCTGAGAGTTGTGTACCTGTCTCTCTTTCCCACTTGCTCTTGTATCCCAGTGGGCAGGTGTCCTGGGCCTCTCTCAGGGATTCGCACATACGTGATACCCCGTGGTCTATGTGACATCGTTTCGTGCATAACTTTTCAAAATCCGTCAGCTGCCTATGAAGGTGGTCTTTTCCAGCTAAGCTAACGACATACGATTGCACCTGGTGGTATCGGAAATTGTCTAGTTGTGTGGGCCGGGTGTCTCCCATCAGGTCATGGAGGGGCCGGAGTCGTCCCCTCGAGCACCACTGATCTAGGTATATCCAGTTCGCCTGATGAAAGTTCCGCAGTGCCGACGGGTGGAGACCCCCCGCCAGGTTTGGGTTGCATGCAATCGGGGTCAACGGGTTCGGCGATGTAGTGAGCCGATGGGTGTAGCGGACCCTGCACCAGACATTGAGCGTCGCGTCAATCATGGGGTTGCCAGTCCGCAGCTCTGCGAACGTGGTGCCCCCCAACCACAGTCTCGAGGGGATCTTACTTCCCGTTTGCTGTAGCTCCATCGCCACCCAACGCTTGGGGCTCTTGTCAACATGCTAGTCTGTAATCCTGTGTAAGTGTGTGGCTTTATAGTACGTGGACGCCGAAGGCAGTCTCAATCCCCCGGATTGTTTAGGTCTCTCCATCGTCGACTTGCGGACCCGCGAGGGTCTATGATTCCAGATAAACCCCCGGATAGCCGTATCTAGTGATGTGAAGAATGATTGTGGGATTAAGAGTGGTAGGGTGGCAAAGAGATACAGCAACCGCGGTAACACGTTCATCTTGATCGCGTTAATCCTCCCAAACCAGGTGATATAGTAGGTCGTCCAGCGATGGAGATCCGATTGTATTGTCCGGAGGAGGGGCAGGAAATTCAGTTGGTATGTTTGTGAAAGGTCCTTCGGTAGCCAGGTACCAAGGCTACCAGGCGGCGCAGCATGAGAAGGCGCAGCGGGGACAGGGATCCGGCGCCCCCTGGTAAGTTGCGCCCTAGGCGGCTGCCTAGGTCGCCTTACAGGTGGCGCCGGCCCTGGTTACCGCCCGTCCTTCTGATCTCATCGCTCAGACTTAAATCTCCCTACCGTGCAGCTGACTGCTTCTCTTGGAGAGACGCCAAGTATCAGAGCCGGTATCGGTAGTCACTCCGTGTTCACCCTTCCAGAACAGAAGCCGTTAGCACTTCAACGCGTTTCGCCCTAATAACCCGGGCTTTTTCAAGATAGTGCGCGGCCACATAGATTGGTCTTATTTACGTTTACATCAGTCCAATTTTGAAGTGCCAGGTTTTAATAAAAAAATGTTTTTTCCTTTCAGGAAAAGTGCTCTTATTTTCCTCATATGTCACATAAAATTAGCAAACTTATAAAACAGTTTTCACATGGAAACAAAACACATATAAACGTACTTCATATGTATAAACAAATATAGACAAAATTATTCATATAAGAAACTTATTTATGTAAAAACTTAATATCAGTGTACAGGTAGACTTGGCGAAAAAATTGTAATAATATAATATAAAGACTCTGTTCATATATAACCTTAAATTAACAACTATGATTCACCACACTATGCCTTCTATTTGGGATTCCAAGTTACCGAGTTCACCTTAATTTTGTGGCCTCTCACAGGATGATTGTCTTAAATGATCAAATGCTAAGATTGCTTTGTGATGGGAATGTTTAACCACAATCAGAATGTAAACTTTTAGCCAATCCAATGCTTTCCCATAGGGAGAGCAATGGATTGGCTGATATTGGGAAGGAGGGAGGGGGCACAGCCAAATGCTATTTTTAGCCAATCAGCACCTCCTCATGGAGATGCATTGAATCAATGCATCTCTAGGAGGAAATTTCAGCATCCCCATGTAGAGCGTGGAGATGCTGAACGGCAGTGCTGCCTACTGTGCAGCACTGAGCCAGGAAGCACCTCCAGTGGCCATCTGAGGAGTGGCCACTTGGAGGTGTCCCTAGGGTCAATGTAAACATTGCCTTTTCTCTGAAAAGGCGGAGTTTGCATGAAAATGCCTGAAGGCAATGATTATACTCACCAGAATTACTACATTAAGCTGTAATTGTTCTGGTGACTATAGTGTCCCTTTAAGTTAAATTAAATGCTGTTATTGAGTCTATGTATGTGTGTTAGATTTAGTATTGCTTTCTAGGTTGACTGGTGAAGCAGGTTATATGTGCATGTGAGTAGCTAGTTATGTATGTGTCTCAAATTACAGATTAGTTTGTGTAAACAAGGGGGGCAGCAACATTCAATGGCCCGCAAATGGTAAGGGCAGCCTTGTTATGGTAGAAAGATAAGGTGTGAGGTTTATATTATGCTTTTGGTAAACTGGGCAACGAATACATCAGTTTAGATGGCGCAGAGTCAATAAAACTGAGAATTGCCATTCCGGTGAGAATTTTGGAACTGGGTAGTCGTTATAGAGACTGAGATAAGACACAACATGGACAAAGTCCAACACAAATTAAAAAAGGTAAAGACATAATTATGTCTGTCTCATTCATCATTGTAATAGTCTTTAAAATTGATCATCCTTCAAAATTTCTATAACTTTTTTGTTTCACAATAAAATAAATATTCATTTTCTTGACTATTCGTGTGCCGTTAATTGAAAATAAATAGGGCTGGTATTACAAACCTGCCAAACTTGTTACTTTAATTATCTATGCATTTGTAAGACTTTCTTCGTTAAAATGTGTTGGCGATCACTGGAAAATCTCCTGAAATGCACAACAACTATTTTTTTTGTTTGTAAAATAGATGGTTTAGATGAATTTACAACTTGTATTCAGCCAATCACAATACAGCTGTTATACTGACTGTGATACAGTGATTAAGAAATGTACAGATACTGCATAAAATAATGACAATTTTGTGTCTGCTCTAAAATACATCGTCAAGCAAAAAGGGAATTGGGGGCACAACTGGACAGTGCTGTACTAAGGGAGGGGGCGGACCCTCTTGGTTACCTCTCATCAGGGGGGTGCCATTGGCCGACATACCTTCGTAAATTTTACATGGCTACTTAAAATCAACTCTCAGCAAAGAAATATGGGGATTCAGTTCCACCACATGGCCATATTGTGTTATGCCTACCACTACGTCACTGTACCCCAATATCGGTGGGTCCTACACTAATTCCAAACATGGTAGACAAATTAAATAGTGCTAGTGCAAAATAAGCTAAAGTGTATTTTATGTCAATCATATTTTATTGGTAAGGTATCACAGGTGACAGTAACAGCATTTTCACATAAGTCACACGGAAATATAGATTTAACCTTTTGCAACATTGAAACAGTGAAACAAGTTGAGGTGCATAATTAAGACGTAGATTTCTGGGAAACATAGGTAGCTAAGTTATCCTTGGCATAACCACTCGCTTGCTTTCCCCTGGGTTTGCTTGGAAATATTTGGGCGCCTCTGAGGTTGACAGTTCCCATTCCCATATCCCCCCATATTAGCAACGTATTTCCAGGGTCCCCACCTCGGGGACAGCTCCTTACTACCCCAGAGCCTACTACGTAACAGGATATGAATACCTAGTGTTAGCGTGGGTAGTCCAAGAGGGACCAGGTTCCGTTGCTGTGAGAAGTTATTGGAGCAATGTGTCCCTTGGGAGACCTACTTAGGGATTATGCGGCCCCAGGTGGTTCCCTTCTCGGTGGGGTATCCTTTCGGGGGTATCAGCCGTGTCTGATGGGCCATATTTGTCCGTGGGTTCATGTCTGGGCGATGGCCTTCTGTCTCGTCTACGTCCGTCTGGATTACTTTCCCTGTCACCTAAGTCCACTCAAAGAGGTATTGTTCCGTACTATGTCGTGTGGTCCGGTTTCGGTTGTAAGCATCTGAGTGTGAATAGGGTTACCTGTCCATCAGTATAGAGTCTAGTCAGTCGTGGGGCCAGAATCCTCTGGTGTCTGGTAGTGTGAACGGTCCGTCAAGTCAGGGATTGGTAGAAGGGAAGTGGGGGTGGGGGAGCGGGGCAGGTACAGGGGGGAGAGAAGAGGGGGGGGGGTCTGGAGCCCGGGTGAGGTCTCCTCAGTCTAAACAGCTTTCCTGTCTCATCTGTGCTGGATATAGTCCGACCTGTCTGCGCAGCTCGGGTAGCCACTCCGAGCTCCCTGCCTGTTCCGGGAAATTTACGCGATTCCTCTGGAGATCGCCAGGGGTACCATTAAAGTCGCCAGGGGTACCATTGCAGTGCGCACTTATCTGAGCGTCCCTGCAGGGAGGCTGTCAGTATCTCCATATCATAGACGCTCTCCACCTTGTCCACCCATTGTCTAAATGAAGGTGCGGATGTGCGCTTCCAGTGTAGGGGAATCAATGCCTTTGCGGCATTCAACAAATGTATGGTGAGGGAGTGTTTATATTTCTGCGTGGGTATGGGAGTGTGATGTAGAAGCATTGTCATGGGTTGTAAGGGGATGGGTTCGCCTGTGATTTCTCTAATTTTCGTGTTTATCATCTGCCAGTATGTTACTATGCGTGGGCAAGACCACCATATGTGCAGGTTCGTTCCCAAGGCCGTGCCACACCTCCAGCAATCACCCGCACCAGCTCCACCGAAGTGTCTAAGGGTGTCCGGGGTCCGGTACCATAGCGACAACAGTTTGTATCCGGTCTCTTGGATCTTTGAGCTGATCGAGCATTTGTGGGTTAAGCGGACTATCTTGTCCCATTCCTGGTCTGAGAGTTGTGTACCTGTCTCTCTTTCCCACTTGCTCTTGTATCCCAGTGGGCAGGTGTCCTGGGCCTCTCTCAGGGATTCGCACATACGTGATACCCCGTGGTCTATGTGACATCGTTTCGTGCATAACTTTTCAAAATCCGTCAGCTGCCTATGAAGGTGGTCTTTTCCAGCTAAGCTAACGACATACGATTGCACCTGGTGGTATCGGAAATTGTCTAGTTGTGTGGGCCGGGTGTCTCCCATCAGGTCATGGAGGGGCCGGAGTCGTCCCCTCGAGCACCACTGATCTAGGTATATCCAGTTCGCCTGATGAAAGTTCCGCAGTGCCGACGGGTGGAGACCCCCCGCCAGGTTTGGGTTGCATGCAATCGGGGTCAACGGGTTCGGCGATGTAGTGAGCCGATGGGTGTAGCGGACCCTGCACCAGACATTGAGCGTCGCGTCAATCATGGGGTTGCCAGTCCGCAGCTCTGCGAACGTGGTGCCCCCCAACCACAGTCTCGAGGGGATCTTACTTCCCGTTTGCTGTAGCTCCATCGCCACCCAACGCTTGGGGCTCTTGTCAACATGCCAGTCTGTAATCCTGTGTAAGTGTGTGGCTTTATAGTACGTGGACGCCGAAGGCAGTCTCAATCCCCCGGATTGTTTAGGTCTCTCCATCGTCGACTTGCGGACCCGCGAGGGTCTATGATTCCAGATAAACCCCCGGATAGCCGTATCTAGTGATGTGAAGAATGATTGTGGGATTAAGAGTGGTAGGGTGGCAAAGAGATACAGCAACCGCGGTAACACGTTCATCTTGATCGCGTTAATCCTCCCAAACCAGGTGATATAGTAGGTCGTCCAGCGATGGAGATCCGATTGTATTGTCCGGAGGAGGGGCAGGAAATTCAGTTGGTATGTTTGTGAAAGGTCCTTCGGTAGCCAGGTACCAAGGTACCGTATCTTCTCCGTGCACCACGAGAAGGCAAACTGGGTGCCTAGTCTGTGGGCATCGCCTTCATTCTTCATGATCGGCATTGCCTCCGACTTGTCAAGGTTCAATTTCAGGTTTGACACCTGGTGGTATTCTTCAAAAGCCTTTAGTAGGTTGGGCACAGAGACCAGAGGTTGTTCCAAGAAGAACAACATGTCGTCGGCGTATGCCGCTACCCGATGTTCCTCTGTGCCCACGCGAACCCCTGTTACACCCCCGTCCTGTCTGACCGCCTCCAGGAAGGGTTCCAGGGTGAGGGCAAACAGGAGAGGGGACAGGGGACAGCCTTGTCGTGTCCCGTTACATATCGGGAAAGACCGCGTGAGGGCCCCATTTATCCGTATCCGGGCAGTCGGGGTGGTGTACAGGGCCGAGATCCACATGCGCATATATGGGCCAAAGCCCATGTGACGCAGCGTTTCTTTCAGGTATGTCCAATCCACCCGATCAAACGCCTTTTCGGCGTCCGTCGAGAGGAGGACAACGTCTCGCTTTCCGGCCCGTGCGCTATGGATTACGTTCAGCGCCCGAATGGTGTCATCTCGTGCTTCCCTGCCTGGAATGAAGCCTACCTGATCTGGGTGGATCAGGTCCGGCAGCAACCGGGATATCCTCAGGGAGAGGGCCTTCATAAACAATTTTAGATCTGCGTTAAGCAGTGAGATCGGCCTATAGCTGGCACAGTTACTCGGGTCCTTCCCTTCCTTGGGGATCACCGTGACTATGGCCGCTAGGGTGTCCGAGGGGAACTTACCCCCGTCCCGCAGGGCGTTTAGGCTAGTCAGGAGTCTCGGTAAGAGCTCTTCTTGGAACGTCCGTAGGTACGTTAGGGGGAAGCCGTCGGGGCCCGGTGCCCGGTGCGGTTTCGATCGTTTCATAGCAGCCGCTAATTCTTCAAGGGTGAGGGGGTTGTCCAACTCCTCCGCGAGTGCCGGTGTGATTTTACGTGTTACGTGTTGAGCTAGGTAGTCCGTCACTCGTCGGTGATGGGTATGTGCCGCAGCTCCCTGTTGGGTCTGGGATTGGTTGTACAGGTCCGCATAATAGGACCTGAAAGCATCCAGAATGCCTTCAGGCATCCCTGTGGTTCGCCCGTTTGGCGTACGGATTTTGTGTATGTGTTGGGATCTACGCTTTTCCTGGAGCATCTTCGCCAGGAGTTTGCCGCTTTTGTTGGAATGCTCATAAAAGAACCTAGCGGATTTTCGCATGGTGTGCAGCAGGCCCTGGGAAAGATGATTCGTGAGTGCTCTACGGGCTTCTGTGAGCCGCAAATGTATGTTGTCGTCTAGTGTGTGCTTATGTGAGTTTTCTAAGTCGGCTATCTGTTTCGTGAGGTCAGTCAGCTCGCGTGCCCTGTCTTTTCTCCGCTGTGTGCACACGGAAATAAAGTGCCCCCGGACTACGCACTTATGGGCTTCCCATAGTGTCAGTGGGGACATGTCTACCGTGTCATTTTCCTCAAAGTAGTTCCTGATAGTCTGTCGGGCTATGGTACAGGTCCCTAGGTCGTCCAGCAGGGACTCATTGAGCCTCCATTGGCGTTCCACGGGTTTGAGCAATGGGGATTTTATTTCCACCGTGACTGGTGCGTGGTCTGACTGGTGAATGAGTCCTATGTTGGCCTCCCGGAGAAGAGGCAGGCTTCCCTGGGGCATGAATATGTAATCTATCCTGCTATAATGTTTGTGCATCGGGGAATAGTAGGAGAAATCCTTGTCCTCCGGGTGCGCCACCCTCCAGCAGTCCACTAACCCAGCTTTGGTCAGTGAGCGTCTGATCGATCGAAGGCAATGTGCCGGGACCGTGCTAGCACCCCGAGAGGAGTCCATTCGCGGGTCAAGAGGAACATTAAGATCCCCAGCCAGCACCAAGAGGCCTTCCCTGAACCTGTCTAGTTTGATTAGCGTCTTGGCTATAAATGTGTGCTGTTTCCGGTTGGGGCTGTAGATGCACGCGAACGTGTGGGGAACATCCCCAATGGTGCCTTTAAGGAAGATGTATCGACCCCCCGGGTCAATGAGAGTAGCCTTGTGTGTGAAATGTACCGAGTGGGCGAGTAGAATCGCCACACCCGCCTTCTTCATGTCTGGGTGGTTGGCAAAGTAACCCTGAGGAAAGCGTCTATTCTCCAGTTTTGGCGCGGAAGTACCTCGGAAATGCGTCTCCTGCAGGAACGCTATGGACACCTTGTCCGCCCATAGCCTGCGCAGCAATTGAGCTCGTTTCTCAGGGAGGTTAAGACCCCTAACATTATGGGACCAAAGTTTAAGCAGCGCCGGTTTAAAGGATTCCATAACCGCCTCGCGAGAGTCCCCCGCCCGGGCTCAACGGGGTATAGTAAGGGTAAGCCTCGTCGGTCTAGTCGGGTATTGTCGGGGAGAAGGAAAAGTGGGGAGGGGAGGTGTGTGGTAGAGGAGTGGTCAACTGTCTAGGTAAGTAGGTCGGTCGGGAAACGAAAGGCAACAATGAACCTTGGTCGGGTATAAATTGTCGAGGGAACTAAAATGAAGCCCTCTCCAACCCCAGACCAATATGTACAATATAGGTCAGTTGCGTGGGGTGCGTGGGAGGCTACCTATGGTATCGGTCGCCCTCTCTGGTAGGTGAAGTCAGTAGTGGACTCCCTCAGCTCCCAACCCGCTGAGTGCATCCTCCGTCGGGTCAAAGCCCGGTGTGTCTCTCCCGCTTAGACATCGCGGGGCGCCCATGTCGGTCCGAGTTACCCCCCCGGGACTCCCGAGTCGGCTATGCAATATGCTGAGAATGGGCAGAGACCTTTAGTGTCCCGGGCCTGGCCCGTGTAGTAATGGTCTGGGTCCCTACATCCCTTAACTTCGTGTCTGTGAAGGCCAGTGTACTTCCGGGCCCGCCCCCCAGTGTCCCGGAGTGGTTGCATAGCATACAGTTTTTGGGGGGGGATCCCCTCGTCATACTAGATAGCCAATTTTCAGAACTAAATAAACAAAAACCTTGTCTGGAACCTGGTAAAACATGTACATAACATTCAGCTTCATGGGCTATAAATCTCACCATCCCGCAAAATCCACATGTTCCCCCGGAGACGCAGTCGTTCCGCGCCGCTTCCGACTCCGCACCCGCCAGGGCGTGGCCCATGGCCGGGGCCCAGTCGGCCGCGGGCGCGTCACGGGCGCGTGGCCAGGACCCCTCCCCCTCTGCCCGCCCCCCCCCTCACCCCCCGGCCCCAGCAGCGGCCCGTGGCCTAATCAAATCAGTCATATTGTAGGCAAAGTTCGGGTGGTACTCGGCCCTCTGTCCCATATCTTGTGGCCGGTGGTGGGCAGTGTCCAGCCAACATCCCATCTCCCCGCCGGGGCGGGGCCCCTTGTTGAGCGTCCCACTCCCGCCACCCCACCTATCGTTGTATCCCCTGCTGTGGGTTTGCAGGACCCCGTGTTGATCACCCGCTAAACTGTCTCGAAATGCTTAGCCTCACCCGTTCCATACCCCTCCCCAAAACATCAGCCCCCCAGGGGTAGGAAGTTCCCGGGGAATCTCCGGGACCCAGTCCCAGGGAGGGAGGGGGGGGGGGGGGGAGGGGGGCACAAAAAGGCAGTACATACCCCTGGCGTACAGTCCCGGAGTCACTGGGCCACTGCAGTTCTTTCTATGTGGTGGGAGGTCACGAGCGGTCCGCCGCTCGGGCCCGGCAGGCAGGAAGAGTAAAAAAAAAAAAAAAAAAAGGAGAACGGTGTGCTGGTCATTCGCCGGCGAGGGTTCCGCGTCCCCGGGGCCCGACCATAGCTTATTCCTCCGGCGCGGCCGGGCCACCTCTGCGTTGGGGGGGGGTTCCCGGCAAGGTTCCCCCTCTGAGCATGTCGGCCGGTGTTGTCGGACCTGTAGGCCTCGCGGGCGGGTAGTCCAAAATCCAGTTAGGTACAGGCATATCCGGTAGGCCCAGCGCGTGTAAAAAGCGTGGGACTTCTGTAGGCCATCTCAAGACGTGCCATATATTTCCAATTCTTGCTTGTAGGCTGAACGGGTATCCCCATTTATAGTGAATCCTCTTCTCTTGCAACACATTTGTGATCGGCTTTAGGGCCCGTCGTGCATCCAAGGTAATGGTGGACAGGTCTTGGTATAGTGCAATAGGCGATTCCATATACCGGAGTGAGCGTTGTGTGCGGGCCGACCTCATAATGGCCTCCTTTAGCTGAAATGACCGGAGACAGCAGATCAGATCTCTCGGCTGGCCATCCCTGCGCGGAGCTCTGAGCGCCCTGTGTGCTCTCTCGAGTCCAAAGTCTGGCGGGGCGGCATCACCCATGATCTGGGCAAACAGGCCTTCGAGCAGCTCCCGTGGCGATTCACCTTCAGATTCCGGCATGCCCCTAATGCGTATGTTATTGCGCCTGCCTCGATTATCAAGGTCCTCCACTTGGCGTCTCAAATCTAGCAGGATATTGCCTTGCCTTGTGGCTGCCAGCTCTGATGCCCGGTGGTGTTGGGTGGCCTGCAGGCTGTGTACCTCCAAATCGTCCACTCTCTGTTCTAGCACCGCTAGGTCGCGCCTCACTGCCGTGATTTCCTCACGCACAGCAGCCCGGAGCTCCGCAATGAGTTCCGCCTTGTCCCCCCTCGTAAGCATGTTTGCCGCAATAGCCGCCATGTCCGCAGACAACTGGGTGAGAGTGTCCGTTTGTGTGTCTCTTGAGGGGGATCCCCGAGGGGAGGTAGTGTGGCTGCTCGTACCTGGGGACGCGGGCGCCATATTGTTTGGGCCTCGTGCGCCGGCCAGCGGTTGCGGAGTGGAGAGAAAGTCGTCCATAGGTCCCGTCAGGTGTCCCGAGGAGGGCAATGCCGGGCCGGGAGTGGCCCCCTTCTTAGTTCTCACCATCAGCGTGGTCGTGTGGGATTTTATCGCTTCGTTATAGGGGCTTTAGCGGGTTAGGGCCTGGGAGCTCCGAAAGCGTGCGTCCTACTCCATCTGCAGCCAGGCCACGCCCCCCTAAAGTGTATTTTAATCATCTGTTGTAGCATTGTGAATATATATTAGGAAAATGAATATGAGGAAAAAAAGCAATTAAAAAAAAATACAGTCACTTTTACTTCAGGTTTGTGAATATAAATACTAGAGCCCAAACACAGAATTGGATTATTAATATATATTTTTTAATATATATTTTATTTATTTTGAACTTAACACACATACATACAAGCATGAACATGCTTAAATGGGTAGCTGCTGGGGGCCATATTATACAATAAACAATACACAAGATCCAGCACACTCTCCTATCTACTAAACAGCAA
The DNA here is from genome assembly GCF_036172605.1 of Pelobates fuscus. NCBI lineage: Eukaryota > Metazoa > Chordata > Amphibia > Anura > Pelobatidae > Pelobates > Pelobates fuscus. Next base: position 366,031,526 of record NC_086321.1, read on the forward strand.
CTTCAATGTTGGCAGATTTTATTAGTTTTTTTTTAAAGTTTTTTTCTAAATGTTTTTTTTTAAAAACACCTAATCTAGGCAAAAAATAATGGGGATTTAGTTACATTATATGATCATACATTGCATAAGCCTGCCACAACGTCAATGTACCCCATCTTTGGCAGGTCCTACTCTAGCAGCCCAATGCCTGCTCTTATGTGAATAACTCACTCATTTGGGGAAAAAATTCCATCTGGGGCTCTCTGCAGTACAAGGCTAAATAGGGCCCTGGGATGAGGCACCTGTAACAGGGAGGGGTGCAAAACCAAGGAGTTGGCTAGACTCCCAAATATATATATATATGTTTCATATGTATTCATGTTTCATGTGTATTGTTTATTGTATAATATGGCCCCCAGCAGCACCCCATTTAAGCATGTTCAGGTGAGTGCAACCACCCCCTCATGTTTCATATATATATATTTGGGAGTATGTGGATATGTGGATACAATAAATGATGAATAAGACGGTACTTACTGTAGCGGAGCCCTTTGTCCTAGCAGGGACTCTTTTTCCGCTGGATCCACGAAAATAGAATCAGGAACAAGGAAAAATACTAAAGGGATATCCCACCTCCTCTCCAGCAACTGGATGACACACAGTTTTGGGAGTACAACTGATTTATTGAGGGCCACACACAGCCTTTTATGCAAAAGCCCCATGCAAGGGGTTTCCAACCCAACATCCCAGGGCAATTCCTCCCATGATCCTCTGTGCCTGAGAGGCAATTTGGTCCCCTCTCACGTACAACGAAATCCACTTATCCAAAACCCCCATGCAAGGGGTTTCCAACCCAACACCCCATGGCAATCCCTCCCAGGATCCTATGTGCCTGAGAGGCAATTCAATCCCCTCTCAGGTACAGGGAAATCCACAATTCAGATAACACCCCAAAACACACAGAAAACAACTGTATAACCCCTCAAGTCTTATATCCCTGGTTAGCCTGGATTTGAGCGTACAATTTATCCAAAAAGCACTCAGATCCCATGAATACAGCCGAAATGGCACCGGGTTAAAGTTTTGACCGACAGCCCACGAGGCTCCTGCCCCATATAGTTCCATAGAATCAGGTGGTAGCGGTCGGCCTCTTTTGGGATTACGAAAACACACAAAATACCAAACGTATGCTTGAGCTGGTAGGCAGATAATGTTCACCTCATTCGTGGGGATAATTCCATCGAACAGTGTTCTCCCAGGATGCATAGAAACAGTACAGCTGTACAGCTGGGTATATGTGATATGAATGTTTACATGTGTGTAATAAGTATGTGTTTTATCACAGATTTACAACCGAATAGAAAAAGTAAAACTTTTAAACAGGTACAAAAAAAAACACAAAGTGTCTATTTCTATACTCGTCTCTCGAAACTTGTCCTCTGTCAGCTTTCCTTAGGCTATTTCTTTGTAAAAACCAACTGACTGCATTCCTCAATCTATTCATTAGTCACATCAATGCAAATGGTAAAAAAAAGCTTAAGAAAAGCTTTCAGTTTCATTTTTGTTGTTTCTTTGCAGGAAATGGCGTCTGCTGATATGAGAGACGAGCTGACCTGCTCCATCTGTCTAAACATTTACACAGATCCTGTAACGCTTCAATGTGGCCACAACTTTTGTCACGATTGCATTGAGAATGTCCTGGATTCCCAGGTGACCTCTGGAGTTTATACCTGTCCGGAATGCAGATCAGAATTCGAAGAGCGCCCAACCTTGCAAAGGAACACAACTCTGTGTAACATTGCTAAGAGTTTCCTTTCAACTCATCCAGAGCAAGATACATCTGCAATTCTCTGTACTAATTGTTTTCACGCCCCAGTGCCAGCTGTTAAGACATGTCTGCATTGTGAAGCTGCATTGTGCTCTAATCATGTGAAGGTCCACACCAAGTCCCAAGAGCATGTTTTAATTGAATCTAGCATTTCCTTAGAAAACTGGAAATGTGCTGTACACAATGAGATCTTGAAGTTTTACTGCACAGTGGATGCTGCCTGTGTCTGTGTGTCCTGCAGCCTGTTTGGAGCTCACATTGGACACCAAATCAAACCATTGAGTAAGGCTTCAGACAAGAAAAAAGAAGACCTAAAAACAATTATGCAAACTCTAACCTCGAGGACAGAGACGATTGATACAAGAGTTAAGAAACTAAATGAGTATAAGGAAAAAACCCAGGAAAAAACAACTAGTGTGACAGAACGAGTAGCTGCCCTAATTAGGGACATAAAAAAACAGCTGGATGACCTACAAGATCAAGTTTTTAGTGAGATCTATGGGCAGAACAAAGTGGCTTCTGCACAAATCGCTGCCTTAATCCATGAGCTGGACACAGAGAAGGAGGCTTTGTCCAAGAAAATGTGTCATATTGAAGAACTGTGTAACATGACTGACCCATTGTGTTTTTTACGAGAATGGTCTTCTAGTAGTCCAGAGTTTTGTGATATTGTGAAGGGTACAGTGGGAGATACAAAAGTCCCCAATGTCATGAACTTAGATGAAGATAAGGTATGGATGTTAGTACAAACAGGTATAGATGAAATTGTGACTGGGGTGAAAATGAAGCTTGATGTCGATGAGTCATCAGAAGTGCTTCTGGATGTAACCACTGCTGGGAATAATGTAGCTTTATCCCATGATGACGAAATTGTTGCTGGGACGAGCGCGCTACCCAGAGTCGAGAGCAGGAACGCAGCGATGTCGGAGTGGGGAGGAGGTGGCGGTGAACTGGGCCCGGCACAGCCCCAGGGACCAGCATGTACGCCATCCCCAGGACCGGCACTGGGGCCTCCCACCAACCCGGCCCCCGAGACCCAGAAGACCGAGCTGGGGGAGATGCTGAAAGCGCCGCTGAAGAAGGGAGATGAGTGGTATCTCATTGACATTCCGTGGTTTAAGCAATGGAAGAAGTATGTTGGTTACGACTCCTGGGATATGTACAATGTGGGAGAGTGCAATCCAGGACCTGTTGACAACTCAGGTCTTTTTTCAGATGCTGATACTCAGGCATTAAATGAACATCTGATTGATGATCTGGACTATGTTCTGGTGCCAACTGAAGCATGGCTGAAACTGATGAGTTGGTATGGCAGTGTAGAAGGACAGCAGCCCATTGTTAGAAAGGTGGTTGAGCATGGCTTGTTTGTAAAACATTGTAAAGTTGAGGTATACCTCATTGAGCTGCAGCTCTGTAACGAGAGTGACCCAGATACCCTGATTCCACGGCACTTTAGCAAAGCAGACACTATAGAAACTATAGAAAAAGAAATGAGAAATATATTTAGTATTCCGGTGGAGAAGGAGACCAGGCTATGGAACAGATATAGGACAAATACGTATGAGCAGCTCACCAGACCAGAGTGCACTGTGCAGGATGCAGGACTTTATAAGGGCCAGGTTCTGGTAATAGAACAAAGGAATGCTGATGGTACATGGCTAGGGTTGCCACCTGACTGGTGTTTTACCGGCACAGCCAGGGTTTGATGTTCGGTATTTGATTTTCTGTGGCCGGTGCCCGTATTGCAAAAACACTGACATTACAATTGCCGGTATTTTTCTGGCTGGAGAAATTTCTGTAATATCTGCACCGGCCACCAGGGTGTGCAGTGCTCTCAGGCCGAGCAAGGAAGATTCGTTTGTGCTAGAGCTGTGTGGAGAGGGCTGAGATGGGACGTCACAGCTTGTCCCTGCCCTCTCCGATAATAGAGTCCGCATGGGAGGAGCTACAGGACAAGGGGAAGTATGGCAGCAGGAACTGAGTCCTCAGAGCAGGTACATGTGTATTCAGCAGTCTGTGTGTGTGTGTGTGTGTATTCAGCAGTCTGTGTGCTGTGTGTCTGTGTATTTAGCAGTATTTGTGTGTGTGTGTGTATTCAGCAGTCTGTGTGTGTGTGTGTGTGTATTCAGCAGTCTGTGTGATGTGTGTGTGTATTTAGCAGCCTTTCTGTGTGTGTGTGTGTGTGTGTATTCAGCAGTCTCTGTGATATGTGTGTGTGTATTCAGCAGTCTCTGTGATGTGCGTGTATTCAGCAGTCTCTGTGATGTGTGTGTGTATTCAGCAGTCTCTGTGATATGTGTGTGTGTGTGTATTCAGCAGTCTCTGTGATGTGGATGTGTGTGTATTCAGCAGTCTCTGTGATGTGTGTGTATTCAGCAGTCTCTGTGATGTGTGTGTATTCAGCAGTCTCTGTGATGTGTGTGTATTCTTTTTTTTTTTTCATTCTCTTTTTATTTTGATTTTATCACCATAATTTCATTATACAAAAAAGTGTTTTAAAAATTCATATTCATACACATAAGGACTTACTGGCAGAGCATATCAGTCAGAAATCAGTCAGGACTTAGACAAAACACAACACAGCCCAACCCCCCACGAGAGCTCCACATACTTTCAAATTATACTCTTTTTTCAAATGGTATCAATATTACATTTGTATTCAGCAGTCTTTGTGTGTGTGTGTATTTAGCAGTCTGTGTGATGTGTGTGTGTGTATTCAGCAGTCTTTGTGTGTATTTAGCAGTGTGTGTGTGTGTGTGTTTTTATCGGCGTGTGTATGTATTCAGCAGTCAGATGGGAGAATGGTGAGAGAAATAGAACCAGAATATTCATCTGTTATAAACGGACACGCATTGGTATATACTATATACACAATAACATACACAGACATAGTAGACACACTCACAGTATACAGACACACTCAGACAACAGTATGCACACATTGCTATACACACACACACACACACACACACAATGCTATACACACAGTCAGACAGAACACACACATTGTAAGTAGTTTAGTGATTTAGGGAATTTTCTCCTACCAAATGTTCTCATTCTCTTATATACATTGTGTCCTGTGATGTCACGTATATTTAATTATTTATGCAAATTAGCATGGCCGGTATTTCTTTTTTTATCTCTTAAATCTCCCTGCCGTGCAGCTGACTGCTTCTCTTGGAGTATCGGTAGTCACTCCGTGTTCACCCTTCCAGAACAGAAGCCGTTAGCACCTCAACGCATTTCGCACTAATAACCCGGGCTTTTTCAAGATAGTGCGCGGCCACATAGATTGGTCTTATTTACATTTACATCAGTCCAATTTTAAAGTGCCAGGTTGTAATAAAAAAATGTTTTCCCTTCCAGGAAAAGTGCTCTTATTTTCCTCATATGTCAGATAAAATTAGCAAACTTATAAAAACGTTTTCACATGGAAACAAAACATATATAAACGTACTTCATATGTATAAACAAATATAGACAAAATTATTCATATAAGAAACTTATTTATGTAAAAACTTAATATCAGTGTACAGGTAGACTTGGCGAAAAAATAGTTATAATATAATATAAAGACTCTGTTCATATATAACCTTAAATTAACAACTATGATTCACCACACTATGCCGTCTCTTTGGGATTCCAAGTTACCGAGTTCACATTGATTTTGTGGCCCTTCACAGGATGATTCTTAGATGATCAAATGCTAAGATTGCTTTGTGAGGGGAATGTTTAACCACAATCAGAATGTAAGCTGGCGGAGTAAGAATTCATCTTAAAATACTGCGAGATTTTATGATTGGGTACAAATTTGAGTCTGTATTGAAAATTAAAATTACTATTTATTGTATGTTTATAGCAGAACACAGAAGGGCTAAAATATGCTAAATATATAGTTTCTAAATGTAAGATATTTTTCTTTAAAGGCGCACTATAGGGTCAGGAACACAAACATGTATTCCTGACCCAATAGTGTTTAACCCACCATTTAGGTGGGTTGGCTTAGATTGGCTGAAATCCACATGGAGGTAGGGTGGGGGCGGGGCCAAACACTCTTTTAGCCAAGCAGCACCTCCTCATAGAGATGCATTGAATCTTGGAGGTGTCCCTAGGGGCAATGTAAACACTGCCTTTTCTCTGAAAAGGCGGAGTTTGCATGAAAATGCATGCAGGCAATGATTATACTACATTAAGCTGTAATTGTTCTGGTGACTATAGTGTCCCTTTAAGTTAAATTAAATGCTGTTATATGGCCATCAGTTATTTAGTCTATGTATGTGTGTTAGAGTTAGTATTGCTTTCTAGGTTGACTGGTGAAGCAGATTATATGTGCATGTGAGTAGCTAGTTATGTATGTGTCTCAAATTACAGATTAGTTTGTGTAAACAAGGGGGGCAGCAACATTCAATGGCCCGCAAATGATAAACAAGGGGGACAGCCACATTTTCATTCAATGGCCCGCAAATGGTAAGGGCAGCCTTGTTATGGTAGAAAGATGCAAGGTGTGAGGTTTATATTATGCGTTTGATAAACTGAACACCGAATACATACGTTTAGATGGCGCAGAGTTAATAAAACTGAGAATTGCCATTCCGGTTAGAATTTTGGAATTGGGTAGTAGATAAGACACAACATGGACAAAGCCCAACGCAAATTAAAAAAGGAATAAGACAAATAATTATGTCTGTCTCATTTATCATTTTAATAATCTTTAACATTTATCAGCCTTCAAAATTTCTATAACGTTTTTCTTTATATTTGTTATTCGCAATAAAATAAATATTAATTTTCTTAATGTTTTTTTGTGTCGTTATTTGAAAATAAATAGGACTGGTATTGCAAGGGACTGTGACAAACCTGCCAAACTTGTTACTGTTATTATCTATGCATTTGTAAGACTTTCTTCATTAAAATGTGTTGGCGATTACTGGCTAATCTCCTGAAATGGACAACAACTAAGACGTTTTATTTTGTTTGTAAACTACGTGGTTTAGATGAATTTACAACTTGTATTCAGCCAATCCCAATACAGCTGTTATACTGACTGTGATAGAGTGATTAAGAAATGTACAGATACAGCATAAAATAATGACAATTTTGTGTCTGCTCTAAAATACATCGTCAAGCAAAAAGGGAATTGGGGGCACAACTGGACAGTGCTGTACTAAGGGAGGGGGTTGACCCCCATGGTTACCTCTAATCAGGGGGGTGCCATTGGCTGACATACCTTCGTAGATTTTACAAGCTACTTAAAATCAACTATCTCAGCAAAGAAATATGGGGATTCAGTTCCACCACATGGCCATATTGTGTTATGCCTACCACTACGTCACAGTACCCCAATATCAGTGGGTCCTACACTAATTCCAAACGTGGTAGACAAATTAAATAGTGCTAGTGCAAAATAAGCGAAAGTGTATTTTAATCATCTGTTGTAGCATTGTGAATATATATTAGGCAAAATGAATATGATAAAAAAGCAATTCAAAAAAATGCAGTCACTTTTATTTCAGGTTTGTGAATATAGATACTAAAGCCCAAACACAGAATTGGATTATTAATATATTTTTTTTAAATAGATTTTTTATTTATTTTGTACATAACACACATACATACGAGCATTACATAGACACAGATTGATGAGACCAAACATTTGACATCATATTCAAAGGTAATATAGGACAATCAGAGACAAAACCTTGCATGACGTTATATTGTGAAAGATATTTGCTCTTATTGTGGCATGTCGTCCTACCATCTTGATTCATTTAGCGTGCACTGCCTATTTGAAGAAGGCCATGTGAAGTCTGATTCCGAGGGAGGTATATCGTCTTGCAACGTGAGGCCTTTGCCGGAGTGGTTCCAAAAGATGAGGGCAACCGTTGAATAGTGTTTGGGCTTGCGGCCGCCTCCCATAATAGAGTGAGATTCCGAACAGTTAGATCGGTGTTAGTGAAATTAATTCTTTTTTTAAAACAAAGAAAAGTGACACCGTGCCAAAAATTACATAAAACAAAAGGAGATAATAAAAAAAAAAGTACATTCTGTTCTTACAAATAAAATGGGATTTAAACAAAACATAGAACCAACACTAGGGCAAACATCAATGAGTCTTACAGTAGGCCAAGTGGGAACTCCTTGACAAGTCCTGTCCGATGTTGTCCAAGCGGATTTCAGTCTCATCTGGGCCGGCATTCCGTTATATCAGTGTCCTGTCCTTTGTCCCCAGAAAAGACAGCCCACATGACTAATCTCTGATACTTGGGTGGCCCTTAACATGACTGTGTGCATTACCCTTTTTGACCCAAAACCTCTTAATTGTTATCTGTCAGGGCCCTATACATTTATGGCTGCGGGCACACAGGGGGTGCTTTGTGAGGGTGTTAAATCACACAGCCATGCTCTTTTGATCAAATACCGACAGAACATACGTAAGTGCTAAACAAAACAGACAATTCAGGTTAACTTCGATGAAACTTGCTTCAGGCGAGTTATGGGGCCGTCTCGGGCACAATTAAGAGAGGGCACCTGAAGGTGGGGTACTGCTTGTCAGGGCCAGCTTCCTCAAGTGAGCTGACACATATTACAGCCTGGACCATGATTAGATGGAGATGACGGGCTACAGCACTGAGTGCCAGCCAGTGGGTACACTGTCAAATTCTGCCTGGCAGCCACCCCAATCCCCAAGGTCTGGCCTGTTAGATACAACTAGGACCCTCCTAGACCCGGATATCTAACAGGCAATGCGACAGCACAGAGGTATATCATTCGCTTGTTTCCGACCCATGTCTTGTGCATGGGGACATGTGGGCGGAAGCATAGCAAAAAATGGGACAGTTGGAACAGTACAGGTTGAGAGATGGGCCAAGAACAACCAGGTACAGTCAAGATGCCTGGAACCCACAGACTGCCACCAAAAGCCAAGCAGACAGCTCAATGGTGCACACATATGGTCAACGGATTGTGAGATGTAGGCAAGAGAGTTAATGGAACAGTGCAATGTGTGTGTGTCTTTTTGTTTGTAAGGGTCAGTGAGCTTGTGTGTGTTGTGGGTCACTGAATGCGAGTAAGTGTTTGGGGGGGATATCACTGTTACTCTGACAGCCACTAGAGGGACTTCCTGGGTTCAGTCCTACAAAGATTGCAAGTCTGACGTTCAACTCTACATGAAGACGCTAAATGCTTCCCATAGAGATACATTGATTCAGAGGAGATGCTGATTGGCGCAGCGTGGCATTTTGTCACACATATACACTAGCCTCCCAATGCTTTCCTATGAAGATTGATGATGAGCGAAACTACATTTTCATGCATTCGTGGTGGGGTAGGGGGTGGAATACTAAACGCTACAGTTCGCTATTGCATTAGGAGTCCATGTTTGAATTCCTAATGTTAAAGCTTTTCTTTAAATTATAGGTGAGTATTATGCTTGTATATTTCTATGTGTATTATAATAATATTTATATGTACTGTATGTACTATAGGCCGAATATAATTTATGGGTGTTTATGTGTTGTCACACCATGGACTGAGTGTATGGGGTGGCAAAAGATTATTGCACCTGCACCTGTCTAATCTTCTCTGCAGTTTCCTGTGAGAGAGGAGATTTGGTAAAATTACCCGATGGCCATTTCTGATAATGAAAAACTCTGCTCTTAACCCGGCCTCTCCCATTTAAAACCATTCTGTCCCCATACACGGAAACTGTTGCAAATGCATTGGTGCCCGCAGGTGATTCGATAACTCCTTCCATTGTTACGTGGTATATACCGTGGGAGTCCTTGTGATATCCACCATTGTGGTGATGTCCTGCAAGATAAGAGACTACACTGGGGTGCGAGTGGATCAGTGTGAGCATCTCTATGTAATTCCATGCCAAGCAAGTCTTCAAAGTAGTCTTTGGGTGAATGGGGATGTGACCTGCAGGGAGACAGAAGGTACGAATATTTTATTTATACATCTTTTACATTTCTTATCCCATAGGCTTAGCCAGGGCTACTTACATTGAATACATTAGGGAGTCAGACATAAGGTTACACATCTCTCAACATTAAAAGTACGATGTCAATTTTATTGGAATTTAGTTTATATTGACAGCTCTTCAATCTACAGATAAATAATGCAAAATCGGAAGATACTTAATATGCCTCGAGAATGGAATGCCTTGGTATATGGCAGCACACCAACCGTGCCAAATCTATGCAGTTAATTTTCTCCCTTTATTAACTAAACTAGCACGAAATCTTTAACAGTAGTAAAAACCTCACTTATTTTGTATAGAGAAAATAAACGCAACAGAATTACACTACTCCCCAGGGTCCTATATGCAACAAAAGCTGCCAGTCAAGATACCACAGAGTTTTTTTTATAGAACTCCAGTCACATTATCGAAAATTTATTTGGAAGAACAATTCCCCATGTCTAGCATACCCCATACTGGCCCTGCCTAAGTTGGGAGGAGGGCTGGTACTTCAGGAATTGGAAAAATATTATTACACAACACACTTTTCTAGGTGTATTTCCTGGATAGTGGCAGACAGATTTAAAGACTGGGTGGGTCTCAAGACTACAACTTACCAGCTATAACCACTCTTTCTCGGCGTTCATCAGAAAACGTCAGGACGTTATGTAACCAGGACAGCTGCTCCGAGCTAAATCCCCCATTAAACTCCTTCAGCTGGGGTAACGAATAATCTGGTTACAAAACAAAACAAATCAAGGGAGGATAAAAATAAACAAGCATAAAGACGGTACAAGCTTTGTGACTTAAAAATAACCTTTCGGGCACCATAACAACTTAAATATGATATTGTGAAAATTCTGATGTTGTGAAAGTTGTTATGGTGTCAAGGGGTCCATGGCGCCAGCTTACCTCCAGGGGTTTCACAAATCTTTTAACCCCAAAGTGTTGAATCCAGCCCCGGCTGGCTCTGCCCCTCTCCTCCCGCTTTTCTCTTGGGCTTGAATCAGGAAGCCTTAGACAGAGGCGCTGCAAATTGGCAGAGGGCCAATAGATAGCTCCCCGTTCATAAAATGGATTTAGAAAAATACGTCACTTTAAACTCTAAGCCAGGGACCTGTAGGCACCATAACAACTTTATTCCGATGAAGTTGTAATGGTGCCCGGAGGTTCCATTTAATTAACACTATGTAATCGTGATGAAGGATATCTTACATTACAACTGCCTAACTATCCTATATAACTAAAGGATCCCCATCTAGGGGTGGTGACTACAAAATTACGGTATTTTCAAATTTTACGTAAGTAATCATTAAAGAAAATCTGTCACTTGGAATTCTTTTAGCCAACATGAATAGTGAACGGAATAATAGCAATAGGTTTTGATTTATATTTAGCAAAATATTGTTTTTTTATTATTTATTTAGATTAACCTGGTATACCAGTCTGTCATGTAGAGCAAGTCAGTCATTTCCCATGATGCAGTGAGCAAAAGGATGGTGTGTCTGAGAGCAGATAAGAACTACTAGCATCTCAGGAAAATGGAAACCCAGTCCAGGTAAATTCTTAAGCCAAGGCCTCCTACTGTGACCAAAGGCAACTTGAGAACAAAAGGGTATTTTTGTTTGATTCAATATTTGATCTTATATTTTAATTGTATTGCTTCCACAAATTTTTTTTTTACACCCCCTGTATACAATTTTTGGGGTTTGCAAAAGTCTGCTGCCTTTGCAAGCCCTCCCCTTCTAACCCCGCCCAGACTTTCTGTGGCTGTCCAATCACAGACTTCCCAATGCAGCTCAATGAGAAGTCTTGGCAAGGCAGGTACTCTGGGCAATTGCTGCCTGTTGAGTTTAGCTTCACTGAGCTAAACAAACCAGGAAGTAACAGGGTCAGGTGTCTGTTTGACAGCCAGGGTGTGTAACGTGGTAAATTTTTAAAAGCGCCAATTTCTCTTGGAATCTGTACTTTTTGTAAAATGAAATCAAAGTACGCACTCTTCACACATAAAGCACTACAGCAAGCTAAGATGATTTAGTGGTCTAAATTGTCCCTTTAATCACCAGCATGACAGTAATCAGATTAGGTGGGGTTAACACTGCACTTGCCTTGGTTGCCTTCAGATTCGTTGCTTTGGTAATTTCCATGAAGGTAGTCTGATGATTCTAGGTATTTAGGATTAGAAGAATCTCTGCCATGGACACTCAAATCATAGCTGTCCACTAGAATAAAACGAAAATTAGGAAATGGGCTGAAATGGTACGCGTAGTAATTAAAGCAGTCTGTACTGTTTGATATACATGCGCCCATTCCTGGTTTTTGTTCATCAGCCATAAACATGGTGTTTAGCGGTGAATCCGCTAAAAAAATACGATCAAAGTTGAGGAGCTCGTGGTTTCCCCATATGTGATGGAAAGGAACATCGATATTTTTAATTTCTTTCAGAACAACCTGGAGTGCATTTGTAGATTGACATAGACACGCGTTGCATGCATCAATGATATCTCCAAGCTGAAGCACGAACTGTAATGGAATATCTTCTGTTTTCCACTCATCTATGGCTTGCCGGAGATGTAGGAGACTTTGTCGATAGAACCTCATTGTCCTCCATCCACTGATTCCATCTGGCCGATCGGCATATTGGATATCTGCTATAACCCCAAAAGTAAAATATGGCTGTTGGGTTCCATCTTTGCCTTCCTCTATGTTAATTTGTTCTGCCATCCTGCAAAAAAGAAGATTTTTATGAATTTCCAAGGCTTTTTTTACTGTTCGGTTTTAACCCATTAGTTAAGAAGCATGTTGAGGACGCTTTAACCAGGGCTGGGCAAATGCTATTGAAGAACTACGACTTCCATAATGCTTTAATGGAAGTTGAAGTATTACAACATTTTGGGATCTGCCATTTGTCCACGTCTACTTTAGATGTCTACTTAGACACTTACATCTTAAAGGGACATGTATTATTTGATTTTTGAAAAAAAATTATAATAAAAACAAAAAGCATACAACACTTTTACAAATATGCAAGCTAAAATAAAGCATGAAAAGTATTTAATTAACACGTATAAACTTACTTAGATTTTCTCTAATTTATTTGTAAAGAGTGTTGGCTGCTTCGAGTAAGACTATGTTGGTGTGGGAAGTAGTTACTCCCCTCTGAGGGGAAGTGAAAACTCCCCTCTATTCTCCTATAATTTTGTTAGAGGGGGAGAGTGGACATATTCTGGCCTCCCCCATTTTAGTAATAATATTAACATTGTATACTTTATTGAAAAAAAGGGGTATTATACTTGTGGATAAATAGTGAAACTTTTACTAACATTTTTCACAAGCTGCTCTATTTTATTTTAAATTAATATTCAAGATTTAGTACATATTAATCCAGTTCAGACAAGGCAAAGCCTGAAGAAACATCGCAAATGAAGAGGAGGCAAAGAAACATTTTCATTTCTCCTCTGTATACTTTCTCTATGCGGACTGAGCTTAGAACAGTAATTATAGGGACAATACGGTTAAAGGAACAGCACGCACACAAAAACAAAAACACAGCTTTATATTTTATAAGGCTACTTAAAAACACTTATCTTAGCAAATAAATATGGGGATTTAGTTACCTTAATGTTAGTTAGTTTGCTAAGATATTTAAGTAGCCTTGTATAATTTAAAACGTTATTTTTGTTTTTGTGGGTGTGCTGTTTCTTTAACTGCTTAGAAATGCATGTTCTTGGTGTGCCCCAAATTTCCATTTTTTTTCTGAATAATTATAGGGATCTGAGATGTAGGACAAAGAAGTAAAAAAAAAAAAAAAAGATTTCTTTATTTAATTTTTTCACACTACCCAAATATATATTTGTTAAATATAGGGATAAGTAAACATAATATTAAAAATCATGGGAGTCATAGTTCCTCTTTTAATTATTAAATCTCTAAAAAGTAGCCAACAGAAAATTGTTCCTGATCCCCACAAACATATACAGGGTTATTTCATTTTAATTCTCATTTTGGTAAATAAATCCTAAAATATTGCTCTGTACCCCTGTGATAGAAACCTTTGTGTTTGTCATTTGAAATATGCTTCTCTGTAAAATCCCCCAGATTTTTCTTATTCCATCACCAATACAGGATTAAAATAATTTCCTTAAAGGGACACTATAGTAACCAGAAGAACTACAGCTTAATGTAGTTGTTCTGGTGAGTATAGTCGGTCCCTGCCGTCTTTTTGCAGTAAACACTGTCTATTCAGAGAAAAGGCAGTGTTTACATTAGAGCCTAGGGAAACCTCCACTGGCCACTCCTCAGATGACTGCTACAGGTACTTCCTGGGGCAGTGCTGCACAGTGTGACTGACATTCTGTGTCTCCACCCTCTGCATGCAGACTCTAAACATTCCTCATAGAGATGCATTGATTTAGTGCATATCTATGAGGAGATGCTGACTGGCCAGGGCTGTGTTTGGCTCCGTCCCCTTACGGCCTCCTGGGCAATCTCTGCCAATTCAATACTTTCTTATGGGAAAACATTGTGATTGGCTGAGATTATCACTTCTGATTATGTCAACTAAAGAGACAGATCAGGGGCAGAGCCAGCACCAGCAGACTATAACAAAGGTAAGAGGGGGGTGGGGGGGGGGGGAGGCTAAATACTGATTTTAACACTACAGGGTCAGGAATACGTTTGTGTTCCTGACCCTATAGTGTTCCTTTAAGTATATTAGAAGCCAATTTTATGGTGCAGTATATGACAATTTCAAGGGCTTTGATGACTAAACTAGTTTTTATTTTTATTTAATTATTTTCTGTTAAAGAATGCCTTATTAGAGCTAAGGAGGACAGTTAGTATTGATTTGTATTTGTATGTTTGTATTCACTAAAGGCTGACTGTATAAAATTGTTGCTTTGTTTTTTTTCATATATATTTTTATTTTATTTTGTAAATTCCTTTACCAATTGCTGCTAGAGGAATTAAAGGGACACTCCAGGCACCCAGACCACTTCTGCCCATTGGAGGGGTCTGGGTGCCAACTCCCACTACCCTTAACCCTGCAAGTGTAATTATTGCAGTTTTCATAAACTGCAATAATTACCTTGCAGGGTTAACTCCTCCTCTAGTGGCTGTCTACCAGACAGCCACTAGAGGGCACTTCCTGGTCCATAGCACAGGTCGCTGGACGTCCTGGCGCTGTGTGAGAACCTCCAGCGTCGCTAAAATCCCCATAGGAAAGCATTGAAAAGCATTGCATACGCATTAGGTCTCCCCCGGCTGACGTGATGAAGGGGAGGAGCGGCGGCGGACCAAGAAGCAGCGACGAGGGACATCGTCGCTACCTTTGGTAAGTGACTGAAGGGTTTTTCACCCCTTCAGCAACCGGGGGTGGGAGGTGGGAGGGAGAGGGGACCTGCAGTGCCAGGAAAACGGATTGTTTTCCTGGCACTGGAGAGTCCCTTTAATCACACGTGAGCGAAACTAAGCAAAACCATATCCAATATAAAAACTAAGAGAGGAAAAAATACAGAATGTTTTATAATAAAAATACCCACAATCCACTTCCCGCACGTAACTCTTACCTGCCCCTACCTCTGCTGGGGTTTTCCCGTCTAACAATGCTGCACAGGAGTGATACGATCGTCCACAAAGGCGAAGGATTTATGTTACTGTAACTTCCTACTGTCGATAAATGAAGTTGTGTCTACATGTTACACACCCCATGTCATACCAATACCATGACAAGTCAACTGTGTTTTTTTAAAAAAATGGGTGATGTTAAAAATGAGCAATTCTGGAGCAATGACGTACATCTTTGACAATCAGTGTGTAAACCAAAAGGAAAGCACATATTAATTGATCCACTTTAAACATCGCTTGGATTTTTAGAAACTTTTGGTACCAATTGCCCCTTGGTAATATTATATTGCGCAAGCACTGTATTAGAACCTATTTCAGAATTATGGGAAACCTGCGTTACAAGCATCTGCAGTACTAAGGCGCAGTACTCATAGTGGGGGGCTCTAGCATTTATTGGACAATGCTAGGAGGGGTGTATCCGGCAGTACAGCTAGTGAAGGGCTAACTATAACATCTTGCAATTAACCAAAACTAGTTGGATTTTTCCCCCAGTGTCCTATTGCGCGGACACATTGTGGTTTGCGCTAATTTAAAGCCATGTCCCGCCGCCTATAATAACTTAATCTAAACAGATCTATTTACTATTCTCTTTAATCACATAGTGGGTCATTGCTCAAGAAAGCCATCATTGCTCCTTAATTGTACTTACTACCCAGGCAATAATGCAGAGTACAGACATTAGATTTTTTTTAGTCCAGATTTAAGATTTAATTATCATGCCTTCGCTGCCTGGAGATGTCCCCTTTGGGGACTTTTCCTACCTAATACCCATTCCGAGGTCAGGATGCTTTAACCGTTATTAAAAATGGGATTTGTTGGCAATTCAAAATTGAATTGAAACTTTTAAGGCAAGATAGCAAAACTGGTAAACAGATAAGGGTTAAGATCCCACGGGGCCAAAGTTAGGTTTCCAATTTGGGATCCCTCCATCATTCTTCACATAGGGATAGTAAATGGGGCCACACAAATTCATGGTTCCTGGGGCTCCTTGTCTAGTCCCTGGGCCCTAAGCAGCCGCCTAGGGTCCCCCTATGGTTAGTCCTGCTCCTCTGCTGGAAAAGTTTCCCAAGTGAGTTGTGTTTTCAGACCAGTTGCTTGTCCTAACTATGAAATTCACTTTGAATTCCTGACAATTCACACGTTAGTAAATCACGGTGTGGGATATATAGCACACAGAGGCACGTGATGGCTAAGGATACTGGTAGTTGTACATTTTATCAGCTACATTTCCTGATACCCCACCCCTAACCTTGCACATTATAACTTACCTGGGTCTCTTACTTGATAAGACCTTGCTTGTGTTTCCTGTCTGTACACTTGTCATACAATACACACCTGAAGCACAGACAGGTTTCACAACTCTCTTCTCAATGATGCAGCGAAATGAAACTGGATTTATGTGTTCCCTAACCCAGCCCTGCCTCGCCCCCTCCAAGCAGACTATGCATTGACTTACAATTTAGCACCATCTAGAGATGTAACTGGGAAAATCATAAAACAAAAACAAGTACAATCACTAGAGTGCAAATTTTATCTGTATGTCTGTATGTATGTCTGTATGTATGTATCAATGTATGTCTGTATGTATGTATGAATGTATGTCTGTATGTATGTATGTATGCCAGTATCAATGTATGTCTGTATGTCAGTACCTCTGTATGCATGTCTGTCAGTGTCTACGTATGTATATATGTCTGTATGTCTGTCAGTATGTATGTATGTCTGTATGTCATTATGAATGCATGTCTGTATGTATGTATGCCAGTATCAATGTATGTCTGTATGTCATTATGTATGTATGTCTGTATGTCTGTATGTCAGTATGTCAGTATGAATGTATGTCTGCATGTCATTATGAACGTATGTGTGTATGGATGTCAGTATGCATGTATGTCAGTATGTATGAATGTATGTATGTATGTATATCTGTCAGCAGGGCCGGACTGGGGATACAAAGCAGCAGCAGGAAAAAATAATCTATGCCAGCCCCATAAGTCATTGCGCCATATATGTCGCAGGTAATATGTAAGGCTATGTCTTGCCACCCCAGATAATAGAGTTATGTTATATATATGTGTGTATATATATATATATATATGTATTGCTTTTTCTAATATAATATATTGGTCCTTTCAGAGTAAAACATTTAATTATACAGTAAGCATACTCACATGCAGACACAGACAATCTCACTGACACACACAAGCTCATTGATACACAGCCTCATAGACAAACAATTTCACTAATATACATAAGCTCATTGACATAAAAACCCAAGCTCACTCACTAGCAGGCACACACACACACACACACACACACAAGCAAGCAAGCTCACTAGCAGGCGCACACACACACAGCTTAATGTAGTGTTTCTGGTGTCTATAGCCTGTCCCTGCAGGCTTTTGAATGTAAACACTGACTTTGCAGAGAAAAGGCAGTGTTTACATTGCTTCCTAGTGACACCTCTAGTGACAGACACTCAGACGGTCACTAGAGGCGCTTCCTGTGTCGGTGCGGATTGGCTGAGATCATCAAGCTTGATGATCTCAGTCATAGAGGCAGAGACCAGCACGACGTTGGAAAAAAAAAAGGTGAGTAAAACATTATTTTTAAAAACACACACTGACACACACACACACACACCATGACAGACACACACACACACACCATGACAGACACACACACACACACCATGACAGACACACACACACACACACACACACCATGACAGACACACACACACACACACCATGACAGACACACACACCATGACACACACACACACCATGACAGACACACACACCATGACAGACACACACCATGATACAGACACACAGCATGATACAGACACACAGCATGATACAGACACACAGCATGACACAGACAGACACACACACACACACAGCATGACACAGACAGACACACCGCATGACACAGACAGACACACACACCGCATGACACAGACAGACACACAGCATGACAGACAGACAGACACACAGCATGACACAGACAGACACACCGCATGACACAGACAGACACACCGCATGACACAGACAGACACACCGCATGACACAGACACACACACCGCATGACACAGACACACACACACAGCATGACACAGACACACACACACATGCAGCATGACACAGACACACACACACAGCATGACACAGACACACACACAGCATGACACAGACACACACCATGACACAGACACACTGTGACACAAACAGACACACACACACACAGCATGACACAGACAGACACAGCATGACACAGACAGACAAAGCATGACACAGACAGACAAAGCATGACACAGACACACACACCATGATACAGACACACCGTGACACAGACGACACAGACAGACACACACACACACAGACAGACACACAGCATGACACAGGCAGACACACACAGCATGACACACACACACACACAGCATGACAGACACACACACACACACACACACACTGACATACATACTTTTTGGTACCTGTGGGTGGGCAGACTGATCGCTATGCTGGCGGCCGCAGGGGAAGCTCTTCTGGGCCGGCGGCCGCTGGGGGAGCAGGCTGTTCTGGGGGAGCAGGTTGTTCTGTCTCTGCTCCCCCTCCCTCGCGCGCAGCTTAATGAGACCGGAGCCGGAATATGACGTCATATTCCGGCTCCGGTCTCTTTCTAGCCCGCGAGGGAGGGGGAGCAGAGACAGAACAGCCTGCTCCCCCAGAACAGCCTGCTCCCCCAGCGGCCGCCGGCCCAGAAGAGCTTCCCCTGCGGCCGCCAATCAAGTTCTCCCTGCGGCCGCAGGTCACCCCGGCCCCAGGTGCCGACGGCCCACCGGGAAATTTTCCGGTATCCCGGTGGGCCAGTCCGGCCCTGTCTGTCAGTATGTCTGTATATATGCATGTATGCCAGTATGAATGTATGTCTGTATGCAATTATGAATGTATGGATGTCAGTGTCTGTATGCATGTATGTCTGTCTGTATGTATATATGTATGTATGCCAGTATGAATGTATGTATGTCTGTATGTCATTATGAATGTATGTCTGTGTGTGTGTATGTATGTTGGTGTCTGTATGTATGTCAGTGTGTATGTATGTATGTGTCTGTATGTCCTCGTGCATGTGTGTCTGTATGTATGTTAGTATGTGTCTGTCTGTCACTGTGTAAGCCTGTGTGTCTGTATATGTGTGTATGTCTCAGTATGTGTGTGTTAGTATGTATGCCTATATGCGTGTATGTCTGTTTCAGTATGTGTGTCTGTTAGTATGTATCTGTGTGTGTGTATCTGTGTCCTTTTGTATCAGTGTGTGTGTTTGTGTCTGTGTGTGTGTATTCCTGTGGACGGGATTTGGAGGCGGACCCTGTGGGCGGGATTGGAGGCGGGCCCCAGGGGGCCCAGACCCTGAGCTGAGTTAGGGGCCCCAAAATTTCTGGTGGCGGCCCTGGCTCCAGCCAAGGCACAGGGCAGAGTAATTTGATCCAAACTGTCTTTTATTGATAAATTCAATTGTCACTTTATTTAAACAATTATTTAAACATTTATTGTTTGGTATTCATCCCCTTTTCCCCTTCTTCCTGCTTTACGGTACCGCGAGATTCACGACGGCTATTTTTTTCCCGCCAGTTCGCGATTCCCACGAACTAGCATAGTTTTCTGCAGCTATTTATGTATAACCTACTGTTAACTCTCTACTGTGTACATAGTTCTCCACACAGCTTCTGTGCATGAATGTAAATCAACTGCTTACCTGATGTGTGCACATAGTATTCATACTCAGTCTACCTTCAGGATGGTAGGTTACGAGCTGTTAACTAGTGTCCAGGCCTCCCACTCCCACTGGAATTTCCAACTACATGGATATACTCCCTCTCCCTAGGGATACGTTAATCAGGATCCAGTGGTGGATGCACATAACTGAGTATATAACAGGGGTGATCCCCCTACGCTGGGTGACCCCCAAGCGAGCCTGGCACCTGTCTTAAGTGACATACATATAAGGAGTGACCCCCCCTACGCTGGGTGACCCCCAAGTGAGTCTGGCACCTGTCCTAAGTGACATACATATACAAGGGTGACCCCCCTACGCTGGGTGACCCCCAAGCGAGTCTTACATCGGTGCTAGTGGCATACATATATAGGGGTGACTCCCCTTTCCGACAGGGTGACCCCCCGCGCCCTACTAAGGGCTTCTACCCACAGAGTACGCTCTGTCACTGTGTACGGACCAGGGTGCATAAGATGCATGTATTTCGGCACCTCCATGCTACTACTGGGGTGATCCCTACGTAGCTGGGAAGGAGAGCTCACAGTGCTGTCGAAACTCCACAGTACTTTTCCATATAAGGATGACCCGCTTGGATTATATATATTGAGGTTGCCACGCCTCCCATACACGGGCTATGTCCCGGGATTTATGACCGCTCATCCCGGTCTTATTGAGGGTGACCCCCTCCTCAGACCACTCCTCGGATTTTACTAAGTGGTACTGATTGACTGACAATTCTGGGTGACCCCTAGTTGTACGTGGAGGCTCACTGTGCGGCAACAAGTGTACTACGGTACCTGACACCTGTTCTGTCTCCCATAGACCAAAAGAGTGTAACCTAAGTCAATGTTTAATGCAGCTGCGGTGGAAAAAGCCCTTGCCAAAATGCTGTAAAAAAAAAACATCTGACATGGCGGGTGCGGCAGCCCCACCACCAATGGAAGCCAGAGACACCGACAACATTAGGTCGGACACCTTATCATGTAAACGTCATTAGAAGGGTTCCACCACGGCGCCCACGAAAGGGAGAGGGAACGCCCCACTTAAGCGAAGCCGTCATTCGGAATGTCCTGACCATCTCAGGCTCCATCATCAGGGGACGAGGACTCCATCCCTCCCCCTTCCTTGGAGACCATGGACGAATGGAGAGCAGAAGAGTCTCCATTTGAATAGGAAGAGTGGCAGGACCTGCCCCAAGAGGAAGAGAGCTACACTCAGGGCAGAGAACGTGCGGGGCGCCCTAGCAAGAAAGGGCAAATAACGATTTGTGTGAGGATAGTGTCTTCTTTGACACACTGGGCACTCTCATGTTCGATCCACGCACCATCCGACATCCAAGGTAATCCCAATGGGATTTACCGGATCACCTGGCACAATTTGTCCACTTCTGGCTCAGGAGGCCTATGGAAAAGGAAGTTCAAGCCAAGCTCAGGGCGGAATACCCACACCCTCTATTAATGAACAAGATAGCCCTCACCCCAGAGTTCGATATCATGGTGGTGGTATTTATGTCCCAATCAGGCCGGGATCAACGAAAAGGCATAGGAAAAGGGCTTAAAGCGGTTCTGGATAAAATGCTGGACATAATCGGTCCCCATGCAAAAATATTATATTTTGCGGACCTGGCCCTCACTCAAGACTCACCTCTAGAAGCTCATGATGTGAGGGAATGGGTGCAAAGGGCAATATGTATGCTGGGAAACGCAAATGCAGCCATGTGCACGGAACGGTGCAAAGCAGCCCTGTTAAAAATGGATTCCAAACTATTACAGTTGGGGAAGAAAGAACTAGGCCCTCTGGCAGACGGGCTATTGTTTGGAGAGCCATTTATCGAAGAGCTCAAGAAACACATGGGCCTGTATACCAGCCTGAACAAGGCACAAGTTTCCACCAGGCAAGTCTTCCGCAACCCTACACTGAGCTGGGGGGTATTCGGCAGGG
This sequence comes from Pelobates fuscus, assembly GCF_036172605.1. Classification (NCBI taxonomy): domain Eukaryota; kingdom Metazoa; phylum Chordata; class Amphibia; order Anura; family Pelobatidae; genus Pelobates; species Pelobates fuscus. The sequence continues at coordinate 366,053,635 of NC_086321.1, forward strand.
CTGGTCGGCAGAGGGGTCGGGCCACCAGCTGCTTCTGGTCCTCGGGTCGCAGATATCAACCCACACCTCAACCCTTCTTCCCATCCTCAAGAGCCACCTTCGCAAGGGGATCCGTCTGCACAAGGGGCGCTAGAGGCAGAGGTTGTGGATGATTCAATTCAGGTGAGCATGCCTCCCCCACTACTTTGTCAGTCAGGTTTAACCGCAGGCAGGTTATCTCTCTTTCCACAGAACTGGGAAGCCATCTCCACGGACGCCTGAGTCCTCCAAATGATAAAGGGGTACATGATAGAGTTCACCAATAAACCAGAACAGGTCGTACTACTAACCCCACTTCGGGCAGCGAAAGCCCACATATCGCTCATAGACAAGGAGATTCGAGCCCTGTTCGCCATAGGAGCCGTGGAGTTCATTCCAGATGATCAGGGCTATTTCAGCAACATTTTTGTAGTAAGAAAAAAGACGGGAGACTATCGTCCAGTCATCAACCTGCACCAACTCAATGGATTCCGTGGCGTACCGGCATTTCAAGATGGAAGGTATCCATCTCTTACGGGATCTACTCCTCAAAAACGACTGGTTCACATGGTTGGATTTGAAGTATGCATGGCACACGTAGGTCGCTCCTTCCTTCGGTTCACTTGGAAGGATCGACCTTGCCAGTTCACGTGTCTACCGTTCTGCCTCAGCTCGGCCCCATGGTGTTTCACGAAGCTTCTGAAGCCGGACATGGCACACTTGAGTGCAAGGGGTATCCGCTGTCTCATATACCTGGACGACTTGCTGATTTTTTGAGAATCCAATTCCAGACTGCAGTCACAGATGAGATTTATAATACAGTTTCTGGAATTGTTGGGTGTCGTAGTGAACAGAGAGAAGTCGGCTCTGGCCCTGTCCCGAGTGATTCAGTTTCTCAGCTTCTAAATAGATTCCACCTCGTGTGTATTACGCTTTCCCACATCAAAGATAGCGGCGGACAGGTTCTCCCGACACTGGCGGGATGGCAGCGACTGAGGTCTTGACACCTTGATATTCTCTATGGTGAGAGTGCACAGGGGCCCGCTACTCATAGATCTTTTCGCGTTCCTACAACCATGGCCCCAAAGAGAGCGTTTGCGTTCCCACCATTCTCAATGGTGCCGAGGGTACTGCATCGGATCAGAGTATCAAAGACCTCGATGGTACTCATCACACCGTTATGGAGGAGTCAAGCATGGTTCCCAGATATGTTGGCTCTGACTCAGGGTCACCTGCTGCTCCTTCCAGCGTTCCCCTTCCTTCTGACCGACCCGAAAGCGGAACCTCATCTGCTGATAATGCAGGAGCGTCTGGAGTTGGTGGCTTGGAGTCTTTCAGGGGAGCCTGGAACATCGAGGGACTAGCGCAGACTAGAGCCCTATTATGGGACTCATGGGCACCTGGTACTTGACGGAGTTACATATCCGCACGGAACACCTGGAGTCGCTGGTGTATGGGAAGGAACTGCGATCCCTTTACTGCCTCTATGTCCACGGTGCTGAATTTTTTATCACATCTTTTCATTACGGGCCGATTATACCGTCCTATTAACGTGATACGTTCCGCGATTTTGGAGACACATGTTCCGATTCACGGCACTCCAGGCGGTCAGGATCCTTTGATATGCCGCCTACTTTGGGGTATCAAACTGTCCAGACCCCCTGCGCCAAAGTATAACAGTTTGTGGGATGTTGATTTGGTTCTTTGGTTCCTTCGGGACTGGCCAGATAACACGGAGCTGTCTCTCCGGCAGCTGTCGGCCAAAGTCATGTTACTTTTATGACTAGTGTCTTTTCGTCAGGTATCAGACGCTGGGGTGTTCGACGTGGAATTTTTTTTGGTATCACCGGAAGGAGTGACCTTTGCGGTGTCTCGCATAACAAAAACGGACACCGCGTCCGTATCATATCCCTTTTTTCTGATGGTTCCCCATCTTTGTGTAGTGAGATAATTATTTTGTTACGTGGAGATCACGACCCCCTTAGATCGTCACATTCAGGGCAGAGCAACTTCTGGTCTGTTTACCAAACCCTACAAACCAGTTACCATGACCACTCTGTCTAGATGGGTTAGTTGGCTGATATCTCTAGCGGGGGTGGAGACGTGTTTTGGTGCACATTCGGTACGAGGTGCGGACGCTTCTCGGGCCTTCACGGTGGATATTTTACATGTGGCGGATTGGACACAGGAAGACACTTTCCGGATATTTTATTTTATTCAAACCACACACGCATCTTTCTCGTTCATACCACAGCATTAAAAATAATTGTAATGACATCCATGTTTGACTCCTTTTTGACAGTGTCATGAAAGGGAAGGGGCATAGTCATTATCACATAAAGCCAGGTGAATAGCATTTTATAGTGTTCCTTTAAGCAAATTAAATGAACATTCTGGTCAACATAACAACTTCATCTAAATGAAAATGTTGGGTGCTCTCCTTCCTTTAAGGAGTTAAACTGCTCTCAAATGGTTTAACCCCAAAGGCTTCCTCCAGCTCCAGGTCACTCAGTGGTATTCAGGTTCTGAAACGGAGTGTCAGGAAGTGTAGATTGACGTCAGGCATGGCTGCTGCAGATTGGCTAGAATGGTCAGTTGACGCTCTAAGCCAATCGCTAGTTCCCGGTTCATAAAAATAATTTACGTTTTTATGAATGGGGAGCTACTGATTGGCTTAGAGTGCCAGCTGACCGCTCTAGCCAATCAGCGACATCCCTACCCAGCGGCACTCTGTGCTTCCTGACACTCGGTAAATAAAAGTGAACACATTAACACATTTTGTTTTACCTGGGGAGATGAGAAGGTCCAAAGTTTCCCTGCCAGGCCAAGGTACCAAAGCCTTATGATGTGGTGTCCAGAATAAAGTGGAGGGTTCACTTCACTTTTCCTAACTGCTCCAATCTCCTTTTATTCTCCTTCATTTGACACAGTGTTCTTTTTCTTCTGAGCTCCTTTGCTCCTTTACCTTTCTGCTATTTTCTGCTTATTTTGCGTCCTTCTACTCCTTTCTCTTTCTGATCCCTTTCTGCTCCTTGCAGGCCCTTTCTGCTCCATCTCCTAATTTACCTTTGTGCTTCTTGCTGTTCCTTTCTGCTCCTTGCTACCCTCTTCTGCTCCTTCTCCTACTTTACCGTTGTGCTCCTTCTGATTCTTTCTGCTCATTACCTTTTCTGCTCCTTATCCTACTTTACCTTTGTGCTCCTTCTGATTCTTTCTGCTCCGTTACCTTTGTACTCCTAATCTACCTTTCTGCTCATTGCAGACCCTTCCTTCTCCTTGCAGACCCTTCCTGCTCCTTGCTGCTCCTTCCTGCTCATTTATGTTCCTTCTCCTTTCTGCTCCTTCTCTTACTTTACCTTCCTGCTTCTTGCTGACCCTTCCTGTAGGCTGTCTACCCCATCCCTCACTTACCTGATTTATAGGCTGCCTCCCCATCCCTCACTTACCTGATCTATAGGCTGCCTCCACATCCCTCACTTACCTGATCTATAGGCTGTCTCCCCCACCCCCATCCTTCACTTACCTGATCTATAGGCTGTCTCCCCCACCCCCCCATCCTTCACTTACCTGATCTGTAGATGGATCCCACCATCTCTAACTTACCTGATCTAAAGGTGGATCCGCCATCTCTAACTTACCTGACCTGTAGGTGGATCCCCCATCCCTCACTTACCTGATCTATTGGCTGTCCCCCCCCCGATACCTCACTTACCTGATCTGTAGGTGGTTCCCACATCTCTCACTTACGATCTATATGCTGTCTCTCCCCTCCTTCACTTCCCTGATCTGTAGGCTGCCCCCCGTGCCTCACTTCCCTGATCTATAGGCTGCCCCCCATGCCTCACTTCCCTGATCTATAGGCTGGCCTCCAAGCCTCACTTCCCTGATCTATCGGCTGCCCCCCATGCCTCACTTCTCTGATCTATAGGCTGCCCCCCATGCCTCACTTACCTGATCTATAGGCTGCCTCCCCATCCCTCACTTACCTGCTCTATAGGCTGCCTCCCCATCCCTCACTTACCTGATCTATAGGCTGCCTCCCCATCCCTCACTTACCTGATCTATAGGCTGCCTCCCCATCCTCACTTACCTGATCTATAGGCTGTCTCCCCCCATCCTTCACTTACCTGATTTGTAGATGGATCCCACCATCTCTAACTTACCTGATCTGTAGGTGGATCCTCCATCTCTAACTTACCTGACCTGTAGGTGGATCCCCCAATTCCTCACTTACCTGATCTATAGGCTGTCCTCCCATCCCTTACTTACCTGATCTGTAGGTGGTTCCCCCATCTCTAAATTATCTGATCTGGAGGCTGATCTCTCACTTACAATCTATATGCTGTCTCTCCCCTCCCTCACTTCCCTGATCTGTAGGCTGCCCCCTGTGCCTCACTTCCCTGATCTATAGGCTGCCCCCATGCCTCACTTCCCTGATCTATAGGCTGCCCCCCATGCCTCACTTCCCTGATTTATAGGCTGCCCCCCCAATGCCTCACTTCCCTGATCTATAGGCTGCCCCCCATGCCTCACTTCCCTGATCTATAGGCTGCCCCCATGCCTCACTTCCCTGATCTATAGGCTGCCCCCATCCCTCACTTGCCTGTTCTATAGGCTGCCCCCCCATGCCTCACTTCCCTGACCTATAGGCTGCCCCCCATGCCTCCCTTCCCTGACCTATAGGCTGCCCCACCATGCCTCACTTCCCTGATCTATAGGCTGCCCTCCCATGCCTCACTTCCCTGATCTATAGGCTGACCCCCATGCCTCACTTCCCTGATCTATAGCCTGCCCCCATTCCTCACTTTCCTGATCTGCTGTAGGCTGCCCCCCATCCCTCACTTACCTGTTCTGAAGACTGGGAGTTCCTGGCTGCATGTGCTGCTCCCCTGCGGTTTCAGTCAGCAGAGAGAAGCAGGGATAACATGTAGCTTCCTATTTCTGTCTCTCCATACACAGCGCCACCTACAGGCTGGCGCCGGTATTGCACTGTATTTTCAATCTCACACAAAAATAGCAGAACAAGCTGAAAAATCCAGGGGGGGGGGCAATTTCCCCCCTGCGAACGCCCATGGTTCTACATGTTATTCAGAACTTTGTTAGAATTCCCTGACGTATTAGACTGTTTTTGCATCAAAGAAAGAGGTGTCTGTCAGGGCTTTATATATGGATGTGATACCTGTTACTGATTGGTTAAAATCTATCGATTGACTTCTGCTACTGGAGGCATAAAGCAAAGAAAGTTATGCAAAATACTCGCCTCCTGTCATTATTAAAATTAAGATTATAGGTACACTACGTTACCATAATCTACAATTAATGGATTAATGTAGTGTAAAAAAAATCATAAAGAAAGATGATATTCCATAAATATAAAGAGTTAAAGTAAAAGGCCAAGCTGGGAATAAGTCAAAATATTTATTAAAGGGACACTCCAGACCCCAAAAGCACTTTAGCTTGCTGAAAAGATTTATGTGTGAAGAGTGTGACACTTTTATAAATTACACTTGTTACACCCCCCTGGCTTTTCAAACAGACACCAGGTCCTGTTACTTCCTGGTTTGGTTAGCTTATTTGCACTGAACTCAAGAGGCAGCAATTGCCTAAAGCACCTGCCTTGCAAAGACAACTCATTGAGTTGTATTGGGAATTCTGTGATTGGACATACACAGAAAGTCTGGGCGGGGTTTGAAGGGGAGGTCTTGCAACGGCAGCAGACAAGAGTTCTGCAGTTTTTGCAAGCTGTTTTTAGCTATAACTCCAATGCAAAAATGCATAATTAAATTCATGCAAGCTTTCGCTTTGGGCTATATCTATTAAACAGTGATTTTTTAAATTCATTTTGCATTTGGGCAGTGGAGTGTCCCTTTAAACCGCCAAGTAGATAATGCATTGGAGGAAGGAAGAAAAAAAAAAAAGAAAATCCTCATGGCAGCCGGTGACCAGGAGGTAGCTGAATTCTCTTTTGCTGCAATAGGCACTGCCATTCATGCCAAAAGTATGCCAAAGTATGCCATGCAAACCCACATGTAGCTTCATTTGTCCTGCATATACCATGCTTAGAATTCTACGGGTACTTTGGTGAGAGTTTGGGTCAACATGTTATGTTTTTGAAGAAATACCATGACTATCCCTGTGAACACCTAGTTATTATAGCAGTATAAATGTTCATTTTGTACCCAATATAATAATTTTATGCATTTCAGAAGTTCGGGAATTCGTTTAGGTGACTTGGGCTCACTAGCGTTAGGAATACATATTTCCTAACGCTACAGTGTTCCTTTAAGCTACTTTGAACGAAAATGTTAAATTTACATTAATTTCCTGATTATTCACACTAGTGAATACCTTGTCGTCTAACTAAACAGACCTATGAGGATGCAGGAATATCTCAAAATAAATTCCCAGAAGGCGATGAATCCGAACTGGAGTCTGAAACTATTATTATGATTTGAAACCTACAAACGGCTGCTCATCCTAACAGCAGGTAAGTTAAACTGAGCAGCAGTTGCTCAGATAATAGTAGAATCTGACCCAATATGGCAGATAAAATGTTATATTGTCTCCAAAAACTCAAATTGAAAATTTGATGGCAGTTGCCCTTTAAAAAGACAGTCACAACAAACACAACATATACTAATCTATTAAAGGAAAACTCAAAGTAACAAAACAACTAAAAAAGCCGGCTGCAGTGGTTATGGTGCCAGGAGTAGCCTGACGCTGTCCCAGTGCAATTTGTCAAATTGCATCGAAATCTTACAGGGACTCCTGGGTGCCCACGCCACAATTGGTCTTTCCCTGCAGGAGAAGCCCAATGTCTTTTTTTTCAGATAAACATGGTTAAACTTAATACAAGACGCTCGTCTGACGCTCTCAGTCAATAAGCATGGCCTTAAGTCGTGTAATCGATCCAACAGGATTCTCCTGCACAAGCAGGGCATGAGGCTGTCAGACTCATAACTTGTCAAACTTTTGTAAAATTGTTTAACTACAGTGTGCTGCAGTGGTGCTTAAAGCGCTCTTTTAAAATGGGTGATAAAATTTATTTCTGCCTCTGTATTACAGTGTATATTTTCCCACAAGCAGATGGAAACCTTTAGATATAGATAGTATCGATAAGTGTTAGTGCATGTGTACACCCCCAGCTTTGATGGAACTATGATCACAATAAATGTGCTGGTTGAAAGGTTGCTCAATCCTCATGGGTCTTATAACATCTATGGTGGAAAGTACGTGTAGGTTAATGCTGCTTGAATTCTTACAATCAGATGATTGCTATTGAGAATCGGTTACTGTATCCTTCCTGATTCCAGTTTCAAATGGAAACCAGCTTTGTGCAATGATTAAAACAGTGACCCCGAAAATGATTGAGGTATCACATTTATTCTTTCTAGACAAGGAACAGAGGCAGGAAAAAAATCAGCAGCAGCAGGCCAGGTCTAAAAACGCGTTTTAATTCTAGACAATGTACTGAATAAAAATGACAGACTCATCCAGGTTTGATTTGAATCTCAGCATGAAATTCTAGATTACGATAAAATGTCCTTTGCCCTATATAACCTACAGTATTTGCATTGATTCTACAAAAATTGGACATTTGGATGTTAAAAAATTGCGTCAATTAAAAAAACAAAACAAGATTTATACACGATAAGGAGATATAAACATCAAGATAAGTGCTGATATGTATAAGAAGTGTTTCTGGGTAATCAGGTCACCACAGTTGGCAGCGTTAAACTAAAGTTACCTTTCAAAAGTAACCTCTAATACTGAACAGTGATGACAATCTCCAAAATCTGCATGCGTCTTCTAAAAAAACAATTAAAAAACAAAACTTGTTCCTTCCATTGAATAAGATGATAGATAGAAATAGAAAATACTGTAAAAGTATAAAAAGTAGTCTAACAAACAAAATTTTACCTTGGAACAAGATACCATAAAGGGACACGATAGTAGCAAAAACAAGTTTAGCTTAATGAAGCAGTTTAGGTGCATAGATCATGCACCTGCAGTCTCGCTGCTCAATTCTCTGCCATTTAGGAGTTAAATCACTTTGTTTATGCAGCCCTAGTCACACCTTCCTGCATGTGACTTACACAGCCTTCCTGAGCACTTCCTGTAAAGAGTCATCTAATGTTTATCCTTTCTTCATTGCACTATTTGTTTAATTTAGTATTTATCTCCTGCCAATCAATTATCAATTCCTTGCTAGACTTTGCAGAAGTTTTCAGAATGTGATTAAAGTTCAATTAAAAGATGAGATAAACATTTCTAAATCATGTTAACATCTGATTGAAAATGAAAGGCTGTACCAGTCACAGCCATATGTGGCTAGGGCTGCATAAACAGAAACAAAAGTGATTTAACTCCTAAATGGCAGAGAATTGAGCAGTGAAACTTCAGAGGCATGATCTATACACCAAAACTGCTTCATTAAAGCTAAAGTTGTTTTGGTGACTATAGTGTCCCTTTAAAACAATGGGCAGGTTCAAACCAAAACATTTGTGTTAAGGAATACATATATCAATTTTTTTTATGTAAGTTTGTCCCACTAAACAAGTAGTCTTTATTCATTATGCCTCTTTCGGTGTTTAACCCCTTAAGGACCAAACTTCTGGAATAAAAGGGAATCATGACATGTCACACATGTCATGTGTCCTTAAGGGGTTAACATATGCTGATTTATAAGTAAAGCTTTTTACACAATCTTTACAATGGTGTCCCTTTCTGTGAGTCCTTGCCTTTTTTGCATCTATAAGGCTTTTCGCCGGTGTGTTTCTTTTGATGGACAACAAGACTACATTTATGGCCGAAAGACACGCCGCATACGTTACACTGAAATGTTTTTTCGCCAGTATGTGCTCGCATGTGTATAACAAACTGAGACTTTTATTCGTTCTGTATCCCACATATGTCGCAGGTATAACGCTTTTGGTCATTGTGTGTCCTCTGATGTTTGAGAAATTTTGACATAGAAATAAAACACGTTCTGCACTCTACACATTCCAGAGGCATCCCATTAGAATGTTCCTGCTGATGTTTATTAAGTCGATCTATATTAGGAAATATAGCCTTGGATTCAGTGCACGTATATTGCTCTTTGCTACTCCAGGTGCTGTGGTGATTTCCAGGTTCTGGCCAGTGGCGGATCCAGAGCCGGATCTCAGGAGGGGCACTTGTAGATTATCTAAAGAAATAATCCAGGCACAATAACCACTACAGCCCAGTGTAGTAGTTTATGGTGCCAGTAGTGCCAGGATCCCATCCCAGAGTAAGTAGTCAAACCGTTTAAGAACAGTTTGACAACTTACCTGGGGTCTGCTGGGATATAGGGCATAGGAGCAGTCATATGTGTGAGGGGTGAAGTGTGTGTGAGGGGTGAAGTGTGTGTGTGTGTATGTGTGTGAGTGCGTGAGGGCGGCAGTGTGTGTGTTAGGGGGCAGTGTGTATGTGAGGGGGCAGTGTGTGTGAGAGTTGCAGTGTGTGTGTGAGGCTTGCAGTGTATGTGTGTTTGGGGCAGTGTGTGTATGGGGGCACTGTATGTGTGTGGGGGGGGCAATGTATGTGTGTGTGGGGCAGTGTGTGTGTATGGAGGGCAGTGTGTGTATGGGGCAGTGTACGTGTGTATGTGTGGCAATGTGTGTATGGGTGGCAGAGTGTGTATATGGGGGGGCAGTGTGTGTATGGGGAGCACTGTATGTGTGTGTGGGGCAGTGTGTGTATGGGTGGCAGAGTGTGTATTTGGGGGGGCAGTGTGTGTATGGGGAGCACTGTGAGTGTGGGGCAGTGTGTATATGGGGGGCACTGTATGTGTGTGTGGGGCACTGTATGTGTGTGTGGGGCAGTGTGTAAGGGGGGGTCTTGTGTGTGGGGCAATGTGTGTGTGGGGGCAATGTGTCTATGGGTGTGCAGTGTGTGTGTGAGAGGCGGTGTTTATGGGGCACTGTATGTATGGGGGGGGCAGTGTTTGTGGGGCCATGTGTGTATGGGGGGCAGTGTGTGTATGGAGGGACAGTGTTTGTGGGGCAGTGTATATATGGGGGGGGCAGTGTTTGTGGGGCAGTGTGTGTATGAGGAGGCAGTGTTTGTGGGGCAGTGTGTGTATGGGGGGCAGTGTTTGTGGGGCAGTGTGTGTATGGGGAGGCAGTGTTTGTGGGGCAGTGTATGTATGAGGGGCAGTGTTTATGGGGCAGTGTGTGTATGGGGGCATAGGCGTGCGCACGGGGTGTGCCGGGTGTGCCTGGGCACACCCTAATCCCCGCGGCACGTCTATGGATTGTCCTGCAGGAACAGCGTTCCTGCACTGTTATTTGCGCAGGAACGCCGTTCCTGCAGGCACTGAGCGCACCTAAATGCCCCCCTTCCTCCCCCTGTGTCCCCCCTGTCCTTATCATCCTCTCTCTCTATATCAGCCGCGGCGAGGGAGCTGTGAGCTGTGTGCTCTCTGCTCCCTCTCGCCGCGCGCTGTTTGCTGATGCTGGGAGCCGGAATATGACGTCATATTCCGGCTCCCAGCTACTGTAGACAGCCCGCGCGGCGAGAGGGAGCAGAGAGCACACAGCTCACAGCTCCCTCGCCGCGGCTGATATAGAGAGAGAGGATGATAAGGATGATATGGAGAGAGGCGCCCGCCCCACTGGACCCCAGGGACAAGTCCATGCCAGCACTCCAGGTAGGGAGGCTGGGTGGACAATTTTTTTTTTTTTTTTATTAAAAATAATAATTTGTGAATGTGTGTCTGTGAATGTATGTGTGTGTGTGTCTGTGAGTGTGTGTGTGTGTGTGTGTCTGTATGTGTGTGTGTGTGTCTGTCTGTATGTGTGAGTGTGTGTGTGTGTGTGTGTGTGTGTGTGAATGTGTGTGTGTCTGTGAATGTGTGTGTGTGAGTGTGAGTGTGTGTGTGTGTCAATGTCTGTGAGTGTATGTGTTTGTAAGTGTGTATGTGTCTGTGAATATATGTGTGCGTCTGTAAGTGTGTGTGTCTGTGAATGTATGTGTGTGTGTGCCTGTAAGTGTGTGTGTGTCTGTGAGTGTGTGTGTGTCTGTATGTGTGTGTGTGTGTGTGTGTGTGTCTGTATGTGTGAGTGTATGTGTGTGTGTGTGAATGTGTGTGTGTGTCTGTGAATGTGTGTATGTGAGTGTGTGTGTGTGTGTCAATGTCTGTGAGTGTATGTGTGTGTGTCTGTGAGTGTATGTGTTTGTAAGTGTGTATGTGTCTGTGAATATATGTGTGTCTGTAAGTGTGTGTGTGTCTGTGAATGTATGTGTGTGTGTGCCTGTAAGTGTGTGTGTGTGTGTGTCTGTGAATGTATGTGTGAGTGTATGTAATTGTGTGTATGTGTCTGTGAATATATGTGTGTGAGTGTATGTGTGTGTACGCGTATATATATATATATATATATATATATATACACACACACACAAGTGTATATTTTTTTTTTTGAGGGGGTGGGAATCTTGGGAGAGATCCCACATATTATTCCCCAGGACTTGACCCCTGCCGGCAGGGGAGATCTCCAGATCTCCCCTGTCGGCTCATGCAGAGCTGGCGCTATCTGAGTGCCGGCTCTGCTCTTAGCCTCCATGGGCCGGCAGGGAGATCAACGATGTACCTCACCAGCCACAGCAGCATGGAGGGAGGAAGGAGAGGACCCGGGGAGCTCTAGACAGAAGCTCCGCCAGGTTCCTCTCGCGAGATCTGAGCTTTGCCGCGGCAATGCTCAGATCTCGCGAGAGTGAACTCTAGCCCCGCAGCCCCACCTTCACAATCCCTCCAAACATACAGCACCCACACACACATACAGCACACACACACACACAGCACCTACACACATACAGCACCCTAACACAAACAGCGCGCGCACACGGCACCCTCACATACACAGCACACAAACAGCACCCTCACACACACAGCACACAAACAGCACCCACACACATACAGCACCCACACACACAGCACACATACAGCACCCTCACACACAGAGCATCTTCACACACACACACAGCACACTAAGAGCACCCTCACAAACACACGCACACACACACACACACACACAGCACCCTTACAAACACACAGCACACTAACAGCACCCTCACAAACACATACAGCACCCTCACACAAACAGCACCCTCACACACACATATCACACAACAGCACCCTCACATACAGCACACTACCAGTACCGTCACCCACATAGCACACTACAAACACCCTCTCACACACACACACATACACACACACACATCAGTATATGTATGTGTGTGTATGTATATATATATATATATATATATATATACATGCGCCGTGTGTTTGTGCTTTAGGGTGCACACCCTAATGCAATTGGCTGCGCACGCCTATGTATGGGGGGGTGGAGGGTAGTTAGGCAGCTCTGCATTAGCTGGCAGGGGAGAATTGCCCCGTTGCCCCCACCCCCCTCCCCCCCTGGATCCGCCACTGGTTCTGGCCGTTTACCAAAACTTATAGTTGAAGCTTCACCTTTACTGCTGCTCAGTAAACTATCATCTTTATCTTTGAGTGAGGCATTTTCTTTTAGTGAAGAAGCAGTCGAAGATGCACGATTTTTTTTCTGATATGTTTTGGAGAGACTAGCTATTTCGATTTCAGAGTCCTCATCGGGAGTCCACAGGGGGGGTCTCGTGTGTGGGGCAATGTGTGTGTGGAGGCAATGTGTCTATGGGTGTGCAGTGTGTGTGTGAGAGGCGGTGTTTATGGGGCACTGTATGTATGGGGGGGGCAGTGTTTGTGGGGCCATGTGTGTATGGGGGGCAGTGTGTGTATGGAGGGACAGTGTTTGTGGGGCAGTGTATGTATGGGGGGGGCAGTGTTTGTGGGGTAGTGTGTGTATGAGGAGGCAGTGTTTGTGGGGCAGTGTGTGTATGGGGGGCAGTGTTTGTGGGGCAGTGTGTGTATGGGGGGGCAGTGTTTGTGGGGCAGTGTATGTATGAGGGGCAGTGCTTATGGGGCAGTGTGTGTATGGGGGGGGAGGAGGGTAGTTAGGCAGCTCTGTATTAGCTGGCAGGGGAGAATTGCCCCGTTGCCCCCCCCCTGGATCCGCCACTGGTTCTGGCCTTTTACCAAAACTTATAGTTGAAGCTTCACCTTTACTGCTGCTCAGTAAACTCTCATCTTTATCTTTGAGTGAGTCATTTTCTTTTAGTGAAGAAGCAGTCGAAGATGCACAATTTTTTTTCTGATATGTTTTGGAAAGACTAGCTATTTCGATTTCAGAGTCCTCATCGGGAGTCCACAGAGATACTTTGGACTCGTTATCATCATACTTGGTACCATCGGAGGAGCGGAGTTCTTCCAAAGCATCCCAATCCACAGACTCAGCTGTTTAGAAAAGAGAATACGGTCAGTATTAAAAACAAACAAACAAAAAAACAGCGAGAATTAATAAGAAATTACATAAAGGGCTAAACACTTGTGGATTATTCAGTTTCTAAAGTAACACTCTATCAGTCTGTGAGCCAAACAGACCTATCTAAACGTCTCTTTTTTTTTTAATTCTTTTTTTTTGGTATTCAGGTAGGTACAACAGTGCCTGTTTCGCCCCAACGGTGTTAGCAGGCTCGACTTTCATATTCATATTATAACAGTTTTGACATGTTGAGTATGCATACATTTTTAAATGAATAGAATAACGATACGGTAAACCATGCGTTAACTAGCTATAAGCATAAATGGTTGAAATTAGATTAGCATTACTGGTTGAGGCATCGCGTTGTAGTCCCCATGCATGTATATTAATTAGAAAACAGTAAAATGCAAGATTCGCTTGTCTCGTTTTTCACGCCATTTATACATAAGACAGTGAGTAAGCTATTTACAGCATGTCGCCCGCTGGGTTTGTATCCCTAACATGTATAGTCACTATGGTATCGCCCAGCTTATATCTTTAAACATCTATTCCTGTTCTGAGTGTTGTTTGTTTGTCTATTTACGTCTCAGCTTGTGTTTGTATATACATGCTAGTGAGTAAGACAGGCTTGTTGTAGGTATATTAGCTTGCCGGTCGATTACCAGTTATTGCATTGAAGAGACGTGTGTAGCATAGGTAGGCAACAAGCCTAAACTAAAACATAACATATACGCTTTTATATTTTCGTGCCTCTGTATCGCTGGTTCGTCTTTCTGGGGTCTAGGTCCCTGGAGGCAATCCAAGGTGTAAGGCATTGTTAGGAAAGCAGAATTTTGTATGCAAGAGTGGCCCATGAGGGTTAGAGGACATCTCCGCACAGAAGTCTGCCTACCAGCTAGTTACTGTCGGCCGTCACAAGTGAAACATTATACTTAGTATAATACGGATTTAGCATGGCCACATGAGAAATCTCTAACTGTAGATCATCGCTGACTAACGTACTTATAGTTAGTACACTAACTAAGAGAGCAGGAAAGTTAAATAGTAAGCTATACTGGCATTCCCCGCTACGAAATGTGAAGCATGCCTGCCCTAACTATCTCAGGCATACAAGACAAAGTTGTATTGGCACTGCCGTTAGGTTTGAGTATTTTGGCCTACAGGCATAGGGCTAGGTAAGGGTCTGTAATAGATGCTGCTCTACAGTAGTGGGTAAAATCAAAAGTAAGATTCAAAAACAAAATCTATTCGCTATAGAAGCCCCTGTCTCCCTACAAACAATTTAAAAAAATAAAAAATAAAAAATAAAAAAAAATAAAGGGAAACACTCCTCGATTAAAAACCCCCGCAAGACAGAGTACACACTACAAGGTGTATCCCGTATGTTAAGAGGCCGTGGGTGGTCAAGTCACACAGTAACAGCAACAGGTTTGTAGCCTGTGAGCTCCCCGTAGGGTGATAGAGTTGTCCGGCTTCAGTCGGGCTCATGCATTAACCATCACTACAGCAAACACACAGGGCGTCGTTAGGTGCTTTGGGCAACAATGTAGGTTATCTGACTGGCTAGGTAGTGACCGCTGCATAAGAGTCCGGCGTTGAGCCCGTGGGGACAAATGGTGTGATCCTTGCCGGATCCCAGGAGCGTGTTGGTGAGGTGAGGTTGGTTTGTCCCCCCTGGGAGAGCGAGTCCTGTGGTAGGCCCAGGGTCCGTAGTATAGCTTCAGCTTCCTGGATGTCCTGGATTTGGTGTAATTTGCCCCCTGTCGAATTTGGAGCGTACGGGGAAGTGTCCAGCGGTATTCTATCTTGTGGCGTTGGAGCAAGGCGGTGAGTGGTCGGAGCGACCGTCGCCACGTTAGGGTGCTATTGGAGAGATCAGCATAGAAAGTCAGCTCCATGGTCTCAAATTGGAGAGGTGTTTTCACTCGTAGGGCGGTGAGGACTGTAGCTTTGTCTCTACCGTTGTGGAATACAAGTATAACGTCCCTTGAGGCCATGGCTGGCGCTCCTGTAGGTTTGGGGATCCGAAAGAGGTCAGCAGGTTCGATCGTTTTGGCTTGTCTGGGCGGTAAGATGGTCGAGAACAGAAGGACTCACCACGTGTGGCAGCTCCTGCTCCGGCACTGCCTCTGAAAGCCCTCTCATTTTCAGATTGTGTCTCCGCCTAGAGTCCTCTTGGGCTGCGAGGTGACGTTCGTGCTGCTGGGCCTGTGCGTGTAGGTCGTGCACCGCCTGCTGTAGCGTGGTAATGTTCTGGGCATTTGTTTGTGTGGATCCCTCCAACGTGCTGATGCGACCTGTCAGGCCCTGTAGGTGGCTTCGTAGTGCCGTGACATCTGCAAGTGATGTAGAATTATTAAAAACCTTTATTAAACCTGTATTGAATTGTTGTACTAACTCCATCTTAACTACATTTCATGACAGATTCTCCATTTTAACTCCATTACATGACAAGATTTCCTAACAGCATTTAGAATACTGAATAGAGACTGTATTTTCTAGAAAGATATGACTAACATCGGAATTATCGGAACATGCCACAAAGTATAGTCAAGGCCATGGGAAAGCCGGCCTAATGAAATGTCCTATTCATAAAAAGAACACTGAATCTGACCACGAGTCTGACATCACTAACTACCCAAAAACGGTGCCAAGTACTCAAAATGGCTAGCTGCCAGATTCCCCCTCCCATCGAGAGAGCCTCGTGCTAAAGATCAATGGCGACTGAAGCCTTGTCAGAAATTACGACATCCCATGATGGGAGGATGCCCCACTAGTCACTCAAATCCCTAAGCCAATTACTAATACAGATGGGAGGGCATTTAACCTACCACTTGACACTTAATCCAATTAATGATGTTTATTTACTGCTATCTTGATATCCAATGATGATGTAATTTTGCTCTTATAAGGGCTTGCAAGCCTGTTTTTTACCAGATGCCATTAAATTTTCTCGAAGTGCTTTTAACCTGAACTCCGTGTGTCAGTGTGAACTTACTTCTGCGTATACGCAATTTAATCATCTCAGATTTGGACAGGAACAGATAGTCATTTAAACATATTTGTTTGCTTAAAATAATCTACATCAATTTGGCGCATCCAACGTGAGGCTTGGGTTATGACCTATCTGGCAGCCGTCCAAGAAGACCTGGGTGGGTGAATCCTAAGGGAAAGATGGAGATTGATCACCTCTGAATACACGGTGGAGACTGACTGCAGCAGCCCGGTATGTTTCTTTCCCCTTTGATTTATCTATTCAAGTGTGTGACTGCTGCCAAGAGGACATCAAAGACAGGTAATATCTTGCCCAGAGAGCCTATACCTTATTTGTTAATACGTTTTACCTGCGTTTTTGACTATCTGTTGCCTGGGTGTGTTTGTATTGGTCTGTCTTTAGCTTAAGTGCCTGGGTAGAGTGTTTATCTGTGTACCCCTTTTGGGATAAAGGGGGGGTGGACCTGTGGTAGTTTGCCTGGGGGTCCTCTGTTTGTCTGTTTACCCCTTTTGGGATAAAGGGGGGTGGACCTGTGGGTGTTTGCCTGGGGGTCCTCTGTTGCCTGTTTACTCCTTTTAGGAGCCACGTGGCTGTGGCTGTAGGGAAAAAGGGGGGTGGACCTGTGGAAGTTTTCCTGGGGGTCTTCTTTGCCTGTTTACCTCTTTTAGGTGCTGGGTAGCTGCAGCAGTAAGGAAAAAGAGGGGGGGGGAATCTGTGGAGGGGTGTAGACTCATTGCTTCCTGGGGATTCCCCATGGTGTCACTTTGATAGCCTAGCTAGCCTCATTGTGCACATAGCTCTGCTTGCAGAGAGGTGGTACCCTCCAGCTTCGAGCGCTGAGGCTGGTGGCATTCCAATTTTTATTTGTGGTGCGTGGATTCGGGCAGGCATTGCTGTCTCCATCACCACGGGGTAGTGAGACTTATGAGTGGGTTCATAGGGGCGCTACGAGGGTGAGGATAGTGGTGGCCACACTTAGTGGACTGCTGTAACGAGGGAGGCATATGGATTTCGGGCCGGTGTCAGTTGTTATCCTTGGCCGCTGGTAGTGAGACTTACGAAAGTTGTTCTCCGAGCGGGGACACTACGAGGTTGAGGGAGGTGGCTTTGGCCACATGAGTAAAGGAAAGGGATTACTGTTGATTTTATTTGAACTGTGATGCATGCACTGTATTTCAATTGAATTGTTGTTTTATTTGGGAGTCATTCAAACTCCTGTGTCTGTCTCTAATTTCACTTTACTTTTACTTTTACTCTACTTCCTGTGTTATTTACACTTTCCACTCCTATTTCTCTTGTGAGACAAGTGATTGGTCACACACTTCTCACCTCGCTTCTAGGCGGAATTAGTGACTAGTCTACGTTTTGGGAAGACGCACTTGGGGGGACCCACCCTTCTGAGTGGCAGTCGACCATTGTAGACACTCTGTTTCATCTTCTTTCCCCTATATCTGGGACGCCTTTTATAGGGGGTATGGGACAGGGATTGGGAAAGCCCGGTAAGGGCTGGTTAGCGTGTGATCTAGTTGAAGACAGAGAGGGTGAAGAGATGGTTAAGGGAGTTGAAAAGATTGCTAAAGTGTGTAAAATTGCTGTGCCTTCATGTGGTAGATTGCAGCCAGAAAGCTGGCATAGATTACTGACAGAGAAGAAAGCAAGCTTACAGATAATGCTTTACTGGTACAGAGTAGCAAAAGCTATTCAGCAGGAAGGTTGGGTTGAGGAAGAACTAGATCACAAAGGGTTAAGAATGTATGTATATCATAATAATTGTGTTACTGGGAAGCTCTCCCAGCCAGAGCCCTGTCATGGCGTCCAGGAGGTGACCACTCCCATCATCTTGTCAGTAATGACGGTCACCATCCCTGGTCCCCAATCTTAAATGCTGTGGGGTTTTTGTATTTTGTGTTAGCCATTAGATGGTAAAAGCCCAGTTTCACTGAGAGTATTACTAAATGTTGTGTTTTTGTGTCTCTTTGCTTTTGCAATAATTGTAATGTATCTATCCTTCTGTTTTGTTACTGTCCTTCCAGCAGTGACATGGTTAAATCTTGTGCCTGTGGTGTTCCCCCTCTCCCCCTCCCCTCTCCCCTCTCCCCTCTCCCCCCCCCCCCCCCCTCCCTCTCCTGGTCTCCGTGTGCGGGGGTTCGGGGGGGGGAGGGGGGGTTGCATGCTTGCAAATTCAGATTTGTTTCTTCCGTAGAGTTATTCAGAAAATACTGGGTTGGCAACGGAAGTTTTTTGCTAGAAAATATTCTAATTGTGTATTTTGCTACTTACATAGGAGTGATGTGTCGTATAGGAGGTTTCTAGGGTTTGTATATTGTTATTGTTGTTGCCATTTATATGACGCCAACAGATTCCGTAGCGTTATATATATATTTGGACGTGTTAAGTGATTAATGGCTGGTGAATGATGGGGGAGGTTAGTTGCATTCCGTGAGTTTATTTTTGCAGCATGTTGTTTCAAAAGTATAGAGACAGCTTCACGGGCTGTTAAATGTATAATGTTTTAAACTGTCTTATTTAATCCGTCAAGTCTGTCCACAGTTTAGTATTTCATTTTGCCGAACAGAATGTTGCTTCTCTGATTTATTTTATTAAGCTATAATTTAGTGTAAAGCTGAAATGCCTTAAAAGAAAATGGCCCCTAGAACAAAAGAAGGTTGTCCTTAAGTGACATGTCAGTCCTGGCTCCTGCCCTCACTCTGCCCTTACCATATCAGTGAGGTCATATCCGCCCATATATATCGTGTCATGCTCATCCTATCTTAAGACATGCTGTTTTCCTTAAATTTACGCATATTATGAACAAGAAAGTTACAATTACTATAATAATCCTGCTATTAGTTTCCCTATATCAGAAAAGTGTCTGTGACAAGTGATGGTTAATATGTAGATAGAATATATATATATATATATATATACCGATTCACGTGTAAGTAACAAATGTGTTTTAACTTTGTGTACAAAAAAAACATTGATAACATGCTGGAAGAAGGGTTATCTTAACCCCTTGAGGACAAATGACATGTGTGACATGTCATGATTCCCTTTTATTCCAGAAGTTTGGTCCTTAAGGGGTTAAAGAATATTTACTAAAAAAAAAAATTCTAATAAACAAAGATTTCTTGAACAAATGGTGATACAATTAAGGATTGGTCTCAAAATGTTTTGATCTAATTGAAAAAGAACCAGTAAACATTATAAGCATAACTATTAACAAATGGATAAGGGGGGAGTGTGCTCCAATCTGTCTTTATTGGATAATGATTGCCTCCAAGATTAAAGACTGACTAACATAATTTTTTTGTTGTAAGCCTAGATATTTTATTGTTGCATATGCATAGAAGTTGAGACTTTGGGCATTATAGTGTATTGATTCTAGATCTGTTACTAGCAGCAAGTGCTTTACATAGAAACATGGAATGTGACGGCAGATAAGAACCATTCGGCCCATCTAGTCTGCCCCGTTTTATAAATGCTTTCATTAGTCCCTGGCATTATCTTATAGTTAGGATAGCCTTATGCCTATCCCACGCATGCTTAAACTCTTTAACTGTGTTAACCTCTACCGCTTCAGTAGGAAGGCTATTCCATGCATCCACTACCCTCTCAGTAATGTAATACTTCCTGATATTATTTTTAAACCTTTGTCCCTCTATTTTTAAGACTATGTCCTCTTGTTGTGGTAGTTTTCCTTCTTTTAAATATAGTCTCCACTTTTACTGTGTTGATTCCCTTTATTTATTTAAAATGCTTTTATCATATTTCCCCTGTCTCGTCTTTCCACCAAGCTATACCTGTTAAGATCCTTTAACCTTTCCTGGTAAGTTTTATCCTACAATCCATGAACCAGTTTAGTAGCCCTTCTTTGAACTCTCTCTCTAAGGTATCCATATCCTTCTGAGGATATGGTCTCCAGTACTGTATACAGTGCTCCAAGTGAGGTCTCACCAGTGTTCTGTACAATGGCATGAGCATTTCCCTCTTCCTACTGCTAATACCTCTCCCTATGCAACCAAGCACTCTGCTAGCATTTCCTGCTGCTCTATTACATTGTACATTGTCATTAACAGCCAAAAACTGGAAAACAAGAAAGGTGAATTAATGTATAGCTATTTATAAGCTTAACAAAATCTCCATTATCTTTTTCATTTATTTCGCAGAAGACAATGTTATTTGTCTATTTTGTATGTTTTAAAAATACATTATCAGTGAAGAGTAGAATAAATTTTATCCCATTTGCAAGACATAAAATTGTGATAATGTATATTTGTGATATAAGTAAGAATTACATTTTGAGAAGTTAGATATAAATAAAATAAAATAAAGAACGAGAGTCAGGGATAGCGTCTGTCTCCACGGGCACAAGTCTGGTGTGGGAGAAGTAGTGGGCTAGCCACTGCGGGGCACCCACGGAGTGAAGCGTTCGAGGCCTGTGCAGACAAGATGAGCATGTTAGCCTTTTATTATTTTTCTCTAGGGAAAGCATAGGGCCAGTTAATAGTTGTTGTACATGGGCTATTTGCAGCCTCCATTGCATTTCTACCTAGTCTTGATTTCTGATGTATTCTCCATTGCTACATCACCTGTCTGCTCCCTTACCTGCCCACCACCGCTTACTCCTTCCACCGATCCCTCCCCTTCATCTACAGTCCCCCACTTTCTCCTCCTACTCCTCCCTCTACTCCACTTTCTCCTCCTACTCCTCCCTCTACTCCACCTTCTCCTCCTCCTACTCCTTCCTCCTGCTCTTACTCCTCCCTCCTCTTTCTACTCCTCCCTCCTACTCCACCTTCTCCTCCTTCTACTCCTCCCTCCTCCTCCTACTCCTCTCTCTACTCCACCTTGTCCTCTTCCCCTCCTCCTACTACTCCCTCTACTCCACCCTCTCCTCCTCCTACTCCACCTTCTCCTCTTCCTACTTCCCCTGTCCTTCCTACTCCACCTTCTTCCCCTCTCGCTCTATCCACTACTCATTCCTCCATCTCCCCACCACCATATCTATATCCTTTATATGATTCCTCCCTTCTTATTCCTTACCAATTTCCTCCGCCCATAGACAACTCTGCCTCTACCTGACAACATTATATTTTGAAGAAAAGTTGCTCTGGCCACTCTTCCGCCACTTCCCAGGGGGGAATACCACACTAACGAAAAATTATTCAGACTGGTGGAGGTGCACTTCATCATGAAAGACCTGTTTTGGGCACTCTCAAGGAAATAGTGCGGTCCTGACCCAGATTCCCATGGAAGTAAGACACCTGTATCATCACTGGGAGGTGGCTGTCCCTCATGTTTTCTTCACTAAGTCCCCAGAAATCTCATGAAAGGAACCTGACTCATTAGAACAAAAACATGAAACACTAACAATCGATATCAGCTCTCTACAGAGGGGGGTCAGCAAGAGAACTGTAAATAGAAAGACAAATACCCCCAATCTCACACAGAAATAGGTGAGGAAACCTCTTCTACTGCTCCTCATGGTTGCTTTGAACAGATGAAAGAAGAAACAAGACACCTCTCAACAGGGCATGCAGTAGCTTTACCAGATCCTGACTCCACTCTGTTTGCGGATAAAGAGGAAAGGTACCATACTGGATTTGCTGTTGTTACAGAAGATCATGTACGTCAAGCATCTTCACTTTCCTCACCCACATCTGCTCAAGACGCTGAATTGACAGCCTTCTCAGTGGCATGCAAAATGCCTGAAGAAAGACATGCCAATACCTACACTCAAGATATGCCCTGGGTGCGGCACATTATTTTGGATCAATCTGGAAGATAAGAAGCACCACTCAGCTGACCAAGCTGCCAACCAAGCCACAAGTGCACCAAGGGAAGTAGACAGAAGGGTGTCCGCTGAAGAAACTTCTATACTCACCATGTAGATCCTATCCACAGATCTCAAGCTTCTGAAAGAATGACAAGCAGCTGCTGACCCTGAAGAAATACAAAGCTGGAAAACAGAAAGGGGCAACCCTTGAAGACGGGCTGTACTCCAACACTCTCAAGTTCTGTTAACCCAAAAACATGTACTAGGCAGTGGGCCCATGGAACTTTATACCTATCCAAGACCCTCATGAACTCTTTGATCCCTAAATACTCTGGAGCACCTAGAATTACTCCTCTAATCATCAGTTACTGCCGATCCTGTGTCATTTGTGCCAAGGACAGCTCAGGCAGAAGAGAAGGAGAATCCTAAGCACCTAGCTAACTCTCACTATCCCTTTCAAGAATCAAAGTGACTATATCCAGGTGCCAAAGAGCTGCCGGGTCAAATATGCACTAGTTATAATAGACATTTTGTCAGGATGGCCAGAAGCCTAGCCGGTCATCAATGTGACAACCAAGACCATATACCCAATAGTGCATTGTGAAAGTTGCAGAGATCACCCAGTGGATTCACTGTTCCAGATTCAAGACTCTCTCTGCAACATGGGAAGTAACATTTGTTGATTTTGACAAACTTTTGACTCTAAAGGAAAAATGACTTAAAAAAACAAAAAGATACCAACAAGTAGGTGTTTGATGGCCATAATAATGCCTGACCACCTGCCATCGATGGAAAGCCGAGGACCCCAAAAGGAGACCTCGTGAAGCTAAAGAGATCCAAACGCCAAGCTTCCTCAGGATTATTTGCCCATCCTGAGTTTGTGGTGATATTAATATTGACTAAATGATCCAAGTCCACCTACACTGATGTAGCGTGGGACAGGTTTAATACTATGATGAATAAGAAAATGTGCCCTAGCCAAGGTTATTATGTCCATACACATAAAACATGACAAGGTACTCTTGACACACCACATTCATGCTTCAGAACACAAAGAGGAGCACCCCTCTAAAGGGAAGTTTGACACATATATACATATATATTGATGCCATAGGTGTGCCAAGGGGGGTACCAGATGATTTTGCAGTTAAAGAAAAGTTTGAGTCCATTTTCCCAACCGTCACTGATAATAATATTTTGATTTGCATTTATTATACCTATTGCAACCAACAACGTTTACCTGTCACCATGACTTGTTGTGCCTATACTCCAGATAACACAGGTCCATATGGTAATGTAAGCTTGTCTATTTTATGATGTCCCTCTGAAGAACTAAGAAGACTTTAAGAACCGTTACTTCATAGGGTTTTGTGCCTTTGGGCTAACATGTCTTCTGGAACTAACCAATAAAGGTTATCTTTTTTAGAATCTAACATTTCATAGGGGGGACTGATGTAGAATTATTAAAAACCTTTATTAAACCTGTATTGAATTGTTGTACTAACTCCATCTTAACTACATTTCATGACAGATTCTCCATTTTAACTCCATTACATGTCAAGATTTCCTAACAGCATTTAGAATACTGAATAGAGACTGTATTTTCTAGAAAGATATGACTAACATCAGAATTATTGAAGCTCCTGTAACATGCAACAAAGTACAGTCAAGGCCATGGGAAAGCCGGCCTAATGAAATGTCCTATTCATAAAAAGAACACTGAATCTGACCACGAGTCTGACATCACTAACTACCCAAAAACGGTGCCAAGTACTCAAAATGGCTAGCTGCCAGATTCCCCCTCCCATCGAGAGAGCCTCGTGCTAAAGATCAATGGCGACTGAAGCCTTGTCAGAAATTACGACATCCCATGATGGGAGGATGCCCCACTAGTCACTCAAATCCCTAAGCCAATTACTAATACAGATGGGAGGGCATTTAACCTACCACTTGACACTTAATCCAATTAATGATGTTTATTTACTGCTATCTTGATATCCAATGATGATGTAATTTTGCTCTTATAAGGGCTTGCAAGCCTGTTTTTTACCAGATGCCATTAAATTTTCTCGAAGTGCTTTTAACCTGAACTCCGTGTGTCAGTGTGAACTTACTTCTGCGTATACGCAATTTAATCATCTCAGATTTGGACAGGAACAGATAGTCATTTAAACATATTTGTTTGCTTAAAATAATCTACATCACAAGTATGTTTCTCTGCAGGTCTGCCAATAGCGTTTTCAGTATCGCTGTGGTGACCGGCTCGGAGTCTGCTCCCTTCTTGCTCTGTTTTGCCGTTTGTGTTGGGGCAGGGGCAGGTTGATATTCTTCATCTGCATCCTCAGATAGTTCATCGGAGAAATCCGAGCAGCCGCCATGGAGTGCCGCCATGTTGGGCTCACTGGCGCCACGGACTTGCCTCCACATGTCTCCGATAGTCAGCCCTGTTACGGGCTTATTTGGTATTGTTTTTTTCGTTTTACACCCCATGTGGTCTCAGGGATCTCTCCAGGCGTTTGGGGTTTGGAGGGGTTTAGGCCAGCTGTTAATTCCGCCGTGTGTAGCTCGGAGCTGCAGGCACATGCGACCGTTCGCTTCAACGTTCAAGCTCCGCCCCAACGTATCTCTTTTTTTTTTTTTAAACTTTAACTTTCGGTTGCCTAACTGACGCTAAACGTCCTCACACTATGCATGAGGACATCCAGCGGCACCCGAAATCCCATAGGAAAGCATTATATAATGGTTTTCTATGGGGAAAGTACTAATGCGAGCGCAGCGATAGCTGCGCATGCGGTCTTCCTGGGCGGAGGTTGAGCCCAAGTCAGCGCCAAGGGACATCAGCGTTGGACTCGGGTAAGCAACAGAAGGGGCTTTAAACCCTTTCTGCACCACAGGGGAGAGGCCTTGACATAGTAGGGCCCTATAGGGGACTATAGTGCCTGGAAAACAGCTTTGTTTTCCTGGCACTATAGTTTCCTTTTAAGAAAAGTCTTGCTTACAATTAATATAATAAACTGCAGTAGAAAACCAAACAGTATAAAATAAGACATGTGTTGTCATATGTTCAGGCTTTTTGCTAGTTTCTAAACTAAATTCTAAAAATTCATCTTTTCACGCAAAAAAATGTTTTGTTTTCCAATAATTTATTTTCCTTGTGGAAATGGTAATTAATCAACTTCTTCTAAATGGTGCAGTTTGGGTGGGTGGGGGGGAGGGAGGGAGGTTACCTGTGCTGCAGTTATCGCGTATTTCACGTTGACTGATTGGAGGGGGAGGGATGGTGACCATGTCACTGTAAGCATCTTTGTGTTGCTGTATGTACTGCCACTCTTCCATTGTAAAGAAAACGGCAACATCCTCATGCTTCAAAGGTACCTGTAACACATGGAACTCTGGTCAAAATCAACCCGCATCCTGTAAGATTGCTCTAGTCTACATACAAACAATCAGGAAGGTCTGGATTAGGTTACTGTGAGATAAAGGGAAAAGGGACAGACAGTGCTTGCCTTAATATATAGCAGCAGTGCTTACCTCTCCAGTTAGCTCGTGAATGCTCCTATGAATAGAATTTTTCTTTACAACGATCCATTCCTGTAAAATTTGAAGAAATTATTATTACTTGTCAAAAATGTTGGTCTCTGCACTAAATCAAACGAAATATGACGCACCATGCAGAAATGTATAACCGTCTTAGGAGAAATGTACAAGAGATCAGCACACAGATTAAGTGAAAAGGCTAAAATAATTAAAAAAAGAAGTGGTCTATACAGGGAGCAGGCAAAATGCTAGCAAATACATAGGTCAAACCGTTCGTGTAACTGTAATGATTTTAGTAACATCACAGATTTCTGAAGTGTCGGTTGTTGGAAAGAGTCTGCGCATGCACCCCAAAATGTCATTTGACTAAGGGATTTTGGGATCGTGAGATATGTGTCAAAGTGCGCACATCTGATGTGTCAGTAAAGGTGTTTACCTTTTTCTGATCTCCATAATGCTGTAACTTTGACAGGAATTGTGGTAACAATGTATTGATGTTTTCTACTCTTTACATTTTCAATATAATCCTTTTACCAACTCTTTAGGACTGGAACTGGCCATGTCTAGTCTGATTGGTCCCATCTACAGTAGATCTCACCTCTCCAGTGAGCTGGGCGAGGATTTCCAGAGTCTGATTCAAAATCCGTGATGTCCTCATCTTTTTGGCCTTTTCCATCACCACCACATTAGTCAGATACTTAAAAACCGAGACCTATGAGAACAGACAACAGAGATGATCCATTTATTTTAGGTGATGTGACAGGTTGAACATTATGTGTTTCTGTTAAACAATGACTTGTCTAATGTATCACATACTACCAAGCAATCCAATGGTGTATTGTTAACGGTGTGTTGTGTGTTTTAGTAACTATTTAGATTCAGCCCCTCCTCCCTTCCGATGATTTTGTTTTTAAAATGTACTTAGTTTCTTATCTGGCAGTCGCTCCACCACCCTGATTAGATTACTAATCCTGATGATGACAATACAATGCTTCCTCAGAGGGAGGTATCTTGAGGCTAGTGCGTATCCGTGACAAACCACAGTGCTGAGCCAGTCACCATCTCTTCTTAGAGATGCAGTGAATCAATCGGTGGAGAAGCTCAATGTCGGTCCTGAAGTCTTTGCAGGACCAAACAAAGGAAGTCCCTGTTGTGGCTGCCATAGTGACTGCCACTAGAGGTGACATTTGGCAGTAATGTATGCCGGTTCTGATCACACTGCTTAGTCCACAGGGACAGGCTCTAATCCACTACATTAAGCTGTAGTGGTTCTGGTGCCCACAGTCTCCCTTTAACTCCTTGAAGTGGGAATTGTTTAGCAGCGAAAAGTGAACTTCAATTATAAAATCTCTACACCTCTGCTATTTTGGCTAATACTGCAACTGATATATAAATGACCAATTGGTGAAAGTTTGTTTCTTGGGTTTCACCTTGGTCTGCTGGTGCCCCTGCCATGCTGTACTGATGATACATTACATTCCAGAAATGGTAAGCTCTATGGAAGGCATTCCACATAGGATATCAAACAAACAAAGCTTTATTCAGACTTAGAAACAAATGTATATCAACCCCTTATGTAAGGAGACATTGTCCAACATTTGGTAGTCAACGTCAACCCTACCCTTACACTAACTTTAACCGCACAGCTATCCTAAACGTAACCCCTCACTATCCATAATCCTAAACCAGGAATAACCCTTATCCTACACTAATACTACCAGTAGGGATTCCCTCTGCTGACATCAGTACTGACATTACAGCTCACACAGAACTGGGAGATTGCAGCTTAAGGGGTGGATCTAGCTCTGATTCTACAGCTCCAGCACACTATCCCCAACAATCACGTAGTGATCAGTGTTAGGAATCAGGCACAGCCCACCACTGGTCCATGCCAACAAAGGCATGCATGGGGGACCCTATTGATTTTTTTTTAGACCCCAGGAATGTCCCTCTGTATGGGGAATCACTGCTGCTAAACGTACTTATGCTGCCATGGTGAGTAAAATACATTTTAAAGCGATACGTACAGCTTATCTGTTAGTTTGGGGCCAACAAATATGGGATGGTGATGACAGATGGTACCCCAAAGTGTATAATAATACTTGGGTCTCATGAGTGTCAGCAGGGTTAAATCCAAAACTACAGGACCTTTTATACTGTCCTAACGGTGTTAACGCCCAATATTTTTAGGATGGTGATGAAACACCCTAACAACCACATTGGCACTTTATATAAAAAGACAAAAAACACACAAACCTTGAGTGTGAGCTGCATAGAATCCACATAATGATAGGAGCATATTCTAAAAGGGGGAAACACAAGAAATTTGTACTTGTGCTTTATAACGGCCTCCACTGAAACATAGGTCGTACCTAATGCACGTTGTGTAAGCTCCTCTATTAAAAGGACACTATAGTCTGTATAGATCATGCCCCTGCAGTCTTACTGCTCAATTCTCTGCCATTTAGGAGTTCAATCACTCTGTGTATGCAGCCTTAGTCCCTCCTCCCTGCATGTGACTTACACAGCCTTCCTAAACACTTCCTGTAAAGAGTCATCTAATGTTTACACTTCCTTTATTTCAAATTCTATTTAATTTAGAATTTATTATCTCATGCTCTGTCAATAGCTTGCTAGACCTGTATATAAATAAAGTTTAATATGCAGATCAAGAGACAAAAACTTTTTAAAAAAATTACATCTGATTGAAAATGAAACCATTTTATTTCCATGCAGGCTGTGTCAGTCACAGCCAGGGGAGGTGTGGCCAGGGCTGCATATACAAAAACAAAAGTAATTAAACTCTTAAATGGCAAATTGAGCGGTTACAATTCAGGGGTATGATCTATGCACTAAAACTGCTTCATTAAGCTAAAGTTGCTTTGGTGACTATAGTGTCCATTTAAAGGACACAGTGTACCTACTGTGAAATGTGTACGTTCCTCCTAATGGTCACTTTTGGGTGGGTTTTTAAATTTCCAAATTAATATGAAGATTTTAAGGAAATACAATAAGTATGAAATCTAATGAACACAAACTCTCGTACCAGATCATCTTCTGAATATTCCTCATCAAACCTGTCAATTTTGGCTTTTGCTATTAAGTAATGTAACAAACTGGCAGGGTAGGAATATCTCATTGCCGAATTCTCATAGTAATGGTCGTGAATAATCTTCCACGGTTCCCCATCCACCTTTTGCTCATATTCTGGCCATTGTATTGCTCTATCCACCATTTTTCCTTCAGAAATTACAGAAAATGTAGATGTGCTGGCATTTTTTTTCTCAGAAGGAGGAGGATCTGAGCGTTTAGTTGCGTTTTTCCCACTCATATCTGGATCTGAAGTAGTAACCAAATTACCAACTGCCTGACGCAGATCTTTACGTGGACAAACATCATTTGTTTGAATTAAAAGCAGGGCAGTCGTAGGCTGGATGATGGATAACTCAGAAACATTGAAATTCTGGTGCCCAAAAGGTTGGATTGTCCACGTATTAAATGGATGATTTCCGTATATTGGTGGAATGGCACCCTGTAATCGAACAGACAAATTTCTATTTGGGAAAATTGTTGGGATAGCGTTCATCATAAGCTGTTTTTGAGATCCAACAATATGGTAGCAGTCAGGAGCGAAATGCGCAGAGCAGATGCGAAACGCACCTATCGTTCCCTCCAAGACTCCCTTTGCAAACAAGTCGAAATCTCCAAAATCCTGACCAGTTTGTATGAGCCATTGCTTGATTAAACAGAGATTTTTAGGAAAAACATGAAGGATGACTCCAGGAACACTGTTTTTCCGTCCAGAGTAATTTGGGCAACCCTTCACGATGCAGCTGGGCATTTTCCAACACCTAAAATACATAATTGTTATCTGTGAGTGCAAAAAAATTTTTTTTACTAGTTTTTGTTTGTGAAATGAAATTGTAACCATGCAAACCATTACTTTTAATGAAAATTATATCTTATAAAACAAACTTGGTGTCAGTTTTTCCCCAGTCAAAACAAGATTTTTGGCAAAAGTCCATTCTTTAAAAGGGACCAGGACTAAACTCTGGCAAGACACATGTAGATAATGAATACAATCCATATTTTAAAGAGTAATATAATAAACCAGCAGAGGCATTTATTGATAGTACACATGATTGAGAATAATTTTAATCTCAGTGATATACTAATGATGTGGATTCTTTTCTGCAAACCAATAAGTTTGAATGACTATCTGTTCCTGACCAAATTAAAAATAATAAAGTTGCGTGCACGCGGAAGTAAATTCACACTGAGACACAGGGTTCAGGTTAATGAAAGAACGTCGGAATGGTTTAATCAAAAATGAGTGTGCAGACCCTTTTAAAGGCATTATTACATCACTGAAGAATTCAAGATAACAACAAGTAAACATTATTAATTGGTTTAGGTGTTAAGTGGTTAGTCAAATGCCCTCCCATCAAGAGGTGGTGACATTCTTGACACGGGAGTGGACACAGGATGTAGGTACCATCTTGTTAGCATGAGGTGTCCACTCGATGGGAGGGGTGCTTTGGCAGCAATTTTGAGTAGTGTGCATTGTTAGTTTCAAAGCTTAATTTTTCAAGGTCTTTTAGTAGATACACATTTTATTATTCGGCTGACACATACTTTATTGAGATCAACATGTCGCTCAACGGCCACAATGTTTCATTCTTGATGAACACATTGTTCCGCTGACGCACATTTCTCCCTGATAAAGTATTCTCTTATGCTGATTTCATAAATTCTATAATTCTACAACACTAATAATATATATATATATATATATATATATGATACCGGAGAAACTGACGGAAGCCAAGCACAGAGAGATGGACACAGGTTTCTTCAGGAAGGAAGAGATTCTTTATTGGATCACCGATCGGGACTCAGAGGGACTAGCGTCACCAAAATACAGCAAAGTCTGAGTACTGAATACATAGAGTACATTCCTTATATAGCACTGTAGCTCCTCCCACAATTAACTACACCCACACATACCCTTAACCTATTTAATAATGAGTCTAAACTCATCCATCCGGTCTAACCACGTGGCTCATCTGATACAAAGGAGAGGGACGCGTAATTCCAGTTCTTACATTCCTGCACCTGGTCAGTACAGTGATAACAGTATCTTAGCTACGTGTAATTAACTAACTGATACTACAAACACATATACATACATATGCCTTGTGGCAATCTTAGCCTGCTAAACTTGTATTTTACTGGAATTACATCACATTCCCCCCTTTGATGCCTCTGATATTTCACAATTACTTGAGGCATCACTTAACCTTGGTTTGCATATACCTCAGGTTACCATGAACCAGACCAGACTTATCTTATGATGTGAATCTTTTAACACTCATCTTCCTGCATTGGTTCTCCTTGATCTAGAGCCTTATACTTATATATCGCCATTATCTGTGCAGCAGCCTTCCTCTCTGCTATACTTCCTATCAGGCTTTGCACAGACCTAACTACTAAGGGTATAAGACACGGTAGGAGTAGACACAACAGTAAAATCAGTAGGACTCCACCTACCACTGCCTTAAGCCCTCCAAACCACTCATACCAGCTACCAAACCAACTACTTGGATTGTACCCTTTCCATACCTGAGTAGGCACATGCACTAGTTTAACCATATGGCTAGTAAGCTCAGCTATTGCTTGCCCTTCGTCATCTATTTGAAGACAGCAATTGCTCAGGTTAAACTTCCCACATACACCTCCCTCTACTGCCAAAAGGTAATCCAAGGCTAATCTATTTTGGTACACTGCTGTCCTCATCCTGGTATTATGCTTCGCTAGAAGATTGAGTGCTTGTGAGGTCTCATTAGTAATAATCTCAACCACCGCCTGTAATCTTATAATACGGTTGAGCATATAAATTGGGGTTCTATAACCAAAGGTACCATCTTCTGCCCACGTGGCTGGCCCATAATAATCTATGATACGCTGGGGAGGCCATTCATTATCTTCCCAGGTGCCTATCTCTAAGGGTCCCCTTTTCTTCCTATGATTCACATCATACACTTTAACACCTAAAGTCTCACCTGTTTCAATCGGTAACAAGAAGAAGGATGGTTTGAGCATACCCAACACACATGCCCCTTCCCAGTCCTGTGGCAACTCCGAATAGGCTTTCTTACCACAGATCCAGTACAAATTTGCTGGGGCTCTCCAGGTAGATGTGATGGATAAATCAAACCACACATCCTTTAAACTGGCATATCTAGCAAACGGGTTAGATGGTTCTGAGACATTTGAAGCCGACCACCAAGTTGTATTTTTAGTATCATCATCATAAGCTTTTTGCCCTAGACAAGTTAATTCTCCTACAGAAGTATTATACATTATTCCTTTCCTTGCTATGCAAACATAACCTATGATGGAGGTCTTTAATCTCCACTCAGATTTACCTCTAACACTCAAATGATAATCGGCTTGTGTAGATATTAGTTGGTCAACTGCCTCAGAACCGGACATTACCTCCTTTGCTTCCCAAGGCCATTGGTCTCCCATGTTAGTACCTCCACACACATAGCAGTTGGTAACATTAAGACTACCGGCAATACTTTCAGCTAGGTCAATGAACAGGTTTTTAGCGTTATGGGGGATCTTATTATCTATACTCATCTCTTCATAAAAGGAATGGTATACTTGATGAGTCTGGGAGGATACCGTATCAGTCTCTATTCCTATAAACAATAATGTCCCAGGATCTAAACCCGTCCCGTATATCTGAAACCCAAATAAATTTCCATACTTATCTAGGAACTTGTCGGGGTTATTAATAAGTATATGGACTGGGTTGCATTCCATAGACTTACAATAAGGGCTAGTCGGCAACTTAGTCACTATCATGTCTTTATCTACTGTCTGTCCCCAAGTCGCCCACCCCACACAAGACCAATATGGACAAAAGTTATAGTCTTTATTTGGGCATCTAGGACTCACATATTTATTTTTACTACTGGGACAAATATATTTATCATTAGACCCATACGTCCTCTCCCATCTAAGATCCCCACATACATTCCACGGTTTTCTACCACTTGATATCGCCTTACATGCATCAAATAGCAGAACACCCGAAGAATATACGGATTCTAACACCGTCTTATTAATTAGGGTCCCCTGAGGATCTCCATTCCTGAGAGTCAACCAAATTGTACGAGGTTGATACTCTGGACTGAAGCACTTAGGTTCTCCTACTCCTAAATGGCACACACTATAGTCTATATTTAGGTATCTACATTTTGATACCTCTCCTTTACACTCGTACTGTGAATGCCAAATTAGGGTTTGGGAAATATGGTTACCTGTTCTCGTAGTCTTAATGCATACCTCACAGCTAGGAGTGTCGGTACCTCTACCTTCCTGAATATAAAAACACATATAAATAAACACAATCAAAAGCACATCTTTCGCCGTCATCCTCAGTCTTCGTCCGTGCGATGGAACCTCAGCTTCCAGGATGTGAGGGCTGCAGGGAATGGAGTTCTGCTCGTCTTCACAGGTGTCCCTTCGAGACTTTCCTGGCTTATACACTATGTGTTGGTAAGCGGACAGGCTTTATTATGGCCTTCTCACTCACACCTGTAACAATAAAATTTGTAATCCACAATAATTCCTCGTTACTCCGACTGAGTAGTGCGTTTCAACCGGATCTTGCAGGGATTCTCTGGATCTGCTGTAATTTGCCAAGAATCGACTGCTGCTGGTTTAACCCTGGAGTGATGTATCCACGGAGTTACTTCGGCTACTTTTATCGCTGTAGGGGTAGACAAAAGAACAACATAAGGACCTCTCCACTTGGGCCCTAACGGTACATTATTCCACTCTTTAATCCACACTTGGTCTCCTGGATGATAACTATGAACAGGGGGATAAATATTCACAGGTAATCTATCTTGTACCCATTTCTGTACCTCCTCCATAGTCTTACCCAACTCTACAACCTGCTGCCGGGTAATTCCTTCTCCCAACTGACTCAAGTCCCCCCTTAAGTTACCAAGTACGGGAGGTGGTCGCCCATACATAATTTCAAAAGGAGAGAGGCCCATCCTTCTGGTAGGGGTACTGCGGATTCGCAATAAAGCTATGGGTAAGAGAACGTTCCACTTAAGTTGGGTTTCCTGACACATTTTAGCCAACTGGTTCTTTATAGTTCTATTCATTCTCTCTACCTTACCAGAACTCTGGGGTCTATATGCAGTATGAAGCCTCCACTTTATACCAAGCATATGAGTCAGTTGTTGTAGGCACTGATGAACAAAAGCTGGACCATTGTCCGATCCTATAGAACAGGGTAGTCCATATCGGGGTATTATTTCTCGTAGCAGGAATCTTACAACTTCTCCTGCTTTCTCTGTACGAGTAGGACATGCTTCTACCCAGCCTGAATAGGTGCACACAATTACCAACAGGTAACGATGTCCACCCGATTTAGGCATTACTGTAAAGTCTATTTGTAGATCGGACATGGGGAGTCCCCCCATAAACTGGACTCCTGGTGGCTTTACTGGTCCTTGTCTTGCATTATTCTTAGCACACGTTACACATCTGCGTACAATGGCCTGAGTCAAGTTGGACAATCTTGGTATGTAGAAATGTTTCCTGAGAGATTCTTCAGTACTGTCTCTCCCAGAATGTGTCCCGTTGTGATAATTTTGGACAATTTCTACCGCTAGTGATGCTGGTATGACTATTCTTCCATCTTCTAGCTGATACCACTTGTTCTCCAAATACTTTCCCGGTTCAGTCTTTAACCACTCCTCTTCTTGAGCTGTATAAACTGGAGTCCATTGGGACAGTGGAGTTGGTATAAGAGCAGCTATATGCCCCACATACTCCTGTCTTCCTGATTCAGCAGCACGCTTAGCTGCACTATCTGCCATCCGATTTCCCTTGGTTACATCACCATCTCCTCTCAGATGCGCTCGACAATGTATGATACCGACTTCTTTCGGCTCCCACACTGCTTCCAATAGTTGTAGGATTTCAGCTGCGTACTTGATTTCTTTGCCTTCTGAATTCAGTAGTCCTCTTTCTTTATACAAAGCTCCGTGGGCATGAGTGGTTAAAAACGCATACTTAGAGTCCGTATAGATATTTACTCTTAAACCTTCAGCCAATTGTAACGCTCGTGTTAGTGCTATTAATTCTGCCTTTTGTGCTGATGTTCCTTTCGCCAGTGGCCGAGCTTCTATCACCTTGTCTATTGTTGTCACTGCATATCCTGCATAGCGGATCCCTTCTTTCACATAACTACTGCCGTCGGTGTAATATTGAACATCGGGGTTCTGGATGGGAAAATCACGAAGATCTGGTCTACTTGAAAATACTTCATCCATTACTTCCAAACAATCATGTTGACTTTCAGTAGGTTGCGGCAAAAGGGTAGCTGGATTTAAGGTGTTTACAGTCTCTAAATGCACTCTTGGGTTTTCACACAACATTGCTTGATACTTGGTCATACGGCTGTTACTAAACCAATGATTTCCTTTGTAATCCAACAACGTCTGTACTGCATGTGGGACTCGTACATAAAGTTCTTGACCCAGAGTGAGTTTATCGGCTTCAGCTACTAGCAGGGCGGCTGCAGCTACGGCTCTTAGACAAGGTGGAAGTCCGCTGGCCACTGCATCCAGTTGCTTAGACATGTAGGCAACAGGTCTTTGCCATGATCCCAAGTACTGTGTCAATACTCCCACAGCCATTCTTCTTTGCTCGTGTACATATAAGTAGAATGGTCGTGTGTGATCAGGTAGACCTAATGCTGGGGCACTCATCAAAGCCTTCTTCACATCTTCAAATGCCGTTTGCTGTTCTTGGGTCCATAAGAAGGGGTCGTGCTCTGTACCTTTGATGGCTGCGTACAGAGGTTTTGCCAGTATCGCATAGCTGGGAATCCATATCCTACAGAAGCCTGCTGCCCCCAAGAATTCTCGCACTTGTCTTCTATTCTTGGGTATTGGTATTTGGCAGACAGCTTCTTTTCTCTCTGGCCCCATAATCCTTTGACCTTCAGAGATATGGAATCCCAGATACTTGACAGTTGGCAAACACAACTGAGCCTTCTTTCTAGACACCTTGTATCCTGCCTTCCAGAGAATATGTAGTAGATCGTGCGTTGCTTGCTGACATTTTTCTTTTGTAACTGCTGCTATCAACAAGTCATCTACATATTGTAACAATACACACTCTCCTGGGATGGACTCGAAATCCAGTAGATCTTGACTTAGGGCTGAACCAAATAGGGTAGGTGAATTTTTAAACCCTTGGGGCAGTCTTGTCCAAGTCATTTGGCGTTTTGAGCCCGTTACAGCGTTCTCCCATTGGAAAGCGAAAATACATTGGCTTTCTGCGGCAATTCGGAGGCAAAAGAAGGCATCTTTGAGATCTAAGACTGTGAAGTAAGTAGCCCCGCCCGGAATTAAAGCAAGCAGGTTATATGGATTGGGTACAACTGGATGTATACTAACAACCGCATCATTGACTGCTCTTAAGTCCTGCACAGGTCGATACTCATCTGTACCGGGCTTTTGAACAGGCAGCAATGGGGTGTTCCAGGGGGAAGTACAGAATTTTAAGATACCATACCGTATGAATTTATCCAGATAGGATTGGATGTTCTTCTTAGCCTTCTGCGGAATGTGATATTGTCTTAGGCTCACTGGATAAACCCCATGTTTCAGTTCAATTTTTATTGGTGGAATATTGCGGGCCAGTCCTGGTGGGTTGTTCTCTGCCCAAACTCCTGGTATGTTAAACAATGTCTCATCACTCCTAGGGTTTTGGCTAGTCAACACTGTATAAAGTCGCCACTCTTCTTCCTTTGGTACGGATAAAGTCATAATACCTGAAGGTCCATTAAACTTTAAGGATGTTGTTCCATTTGGTAGGAACGTAATCTGCGCTTGTAATTTTGATAGCATATCACGTCCCAGCAATTGGACTGGACATTCAGGCATATAAAGGAATTGGTGTTTTACTACGTGGCCTCCCAATGTACAGAGTCGACTTTTAAGAACCGGTTTTTCAGCACTTCTTCCAGTTGCTCCTATCACAGTAATAGTCCTTCCAGATGGAGGAGCAACTAGATTAGTCACCACTGAATGTTCAGCACCAGTGTCGATCATGAACGCACTCCTTTTCCCCCCTATTGATACATCGACCATAGGCTCCGCTCGACCAAGGGGGATGGAGCCCGGTCGGTATCAATAGTCCTCCATGACAGTGTCAGCCAATCCTACAAAGTCCCTACCTTCTCTATCGCGGGACCTTTGCGCTGCTGGAATATACCTGTCTTCCCTAACACTTCCTCTGTTCCCATTACTCCCTCTATAACCATTACTCCCTCCGGGGCCTCCTCTACCTCTCGCTCTACCTCTAAAGTTTCCGTAGCCTGCCCTGGGTTGGTCTCTCTCGTACTGCTCTCTTTGCGGACATTCGTTCCTCCAATGCCCTTCTTCCTTGCAATACGCGCATTGATCCCTACTCAAAGGCTCCCTACTCCATCTATTATTGCCTCTATCTGGGCCCCGTTTATCTACGCCTGCGATCGCTACCGCTAGCATATCAGCCTTTTTACGCATCTTGCGCTCTTCCTCTTTCTTACTTTCTGTATCCCTGTTCATATAGACCTTATTTGCTACCTCCATTAGTTGGGTGATGGACATACCTGCAAACCCTTCTAACTTTTGTAGCTTGCGCTTAATATCTCCGTATGCTTGGCTGACAAAGGCGGAGTTAACCATTCGGGAATTGTCTGCGTCTTCCGGATTAAAGGGGGTATACAAGCGGTATGCCTCCAATAATCGGTCATAAAAGACACTGGGCGCTTCATCGCTTTTCTGGATCACCTCAACTGTCTTCGACATGTTAATGGCTTTCTTTCCTCCGGCTTTCATGCCAGCAATTATAGCGTCTCTATAGGCTCTGAGTTGAACCATATCAGCACCATTTACGTTCCAATCGGGATCGGTGTTGGGATAGTGTGTCGCGGCCCATGCTGCTGGATTGGCTTGGTTCAAAGCACGGGCTCTATCCTCTAATGCTTTAATGGCTGCTTGATTTATTCTTGTCCTTTCCTCATTGTTAAATAAAGTCATTAGTAACTGCTGGCAATCAGCCCATGTCGGATTATGCGTCTGTACTATTGAGGTGAACAGATCAGTCATAGCTTGTGGTTTCTCAGTATACGAGGAATTATGGGTCTTCCAGTTTAAAAGATCGGTTGTGGTAAATGGGACATATACGAAGACTGGGTCAGCGTGTGCCATTTGACCTGCGGCATCGATATAAGCTGACCCGGGATTCAGACGAAGAGGCATCTGATAGTGCTTTAATTGTTGGGCACCAGTCAACTGTCGGGTTTGGATGGGGCTACGTAGAGAGGCGTCAGTCATGGGTTCCGGTCGGGGAGAGATAGGGTATGGGGATGTGGGAGGTCGGTTTTGGGAAAAGGTCGTAAATAAAACACTTCGAGCCGAGCTAGATGAAGCTTGACCGGAAGTCTGAAGTGGCGCCAAATCAGGATATTCGTTTCTAATGGGGGTGGATTCTGGTTCCGGAAGGGGAGATTTAGTACGAGGGGGGGTGGATCCTGTACTGGAGGAGGAAGCGGAAGTGGATGAGGGTAATGAGGGGAGGGGTGCAGGACTTCCTGCGTTTGCGTCACTTCTTCTTAACGGAAAGTAAGGGGGCGGCAAAGGGATCTCGGACTCAGGGGGCGTGTCCAAAATGGGCCTAACACCGGTCCTAGTGGACGAACAAGTCCTAGCTACCATGAGGCGACACTGCTCCTCGTGGCATGTCTGGAGCCATTTTGGCGAGTCATTTACGGCCTGTCTCCAACAGTCAATATAAGGAAACTGGCCGTAAAGTTCAGGCCTACCCGATACAGCCACGTGTAAGCGCTGTACCAGAGTTGGATCCAAACTGCCACGTGGCGGCCATGCCGCAACCAAAGTAGGCCACTCCCTAGTACACAAAGTGACCAAACGTACAGGAGACATCTTTACCCCAAAATCACAAACTTTGAATCCCTTTTTAAAATTCTTAACCATACATCCTAAGGGATCCGGAATCGTTGACTGCGACGCACCCATACTTAACAATGGAACGTCGTCGACAACGAATACTATACACGCGTACTATTCAACAGTCACACCCGTTTCCTCTGGCAACAGCACCACGTGGTACGGTTACCAAGTGAAACGTACACAATAACAAACACTCAGGGAATTCCCGTACACACACAGCTGTTACACCAGTCACTATATAATCAATATTATGCCCTTTGGCGTAACTATACAGTCACCCACGCTATAATTCTCTATATACGAATTACCCGTCTATAACACACCCCAGTAACATCGTCTTTTACAAATAGCGGTTACAGTACGGTTAGCATAGGTCAAAGCACAAGTTAAGGTCACAATACAATTATTAGTGGTTATGGTGTTAAACATGCAATGGACGACAATGATTAGTACTTATTATATAATGTCAGTAAATATACAGGGTTATGGTACCGTGCACTATAATACAGCAACACACTATTAACACTCTCGCTAGACGGCTGAGCTCGCGCTATCTAACAAGATATACACTTTACTAAAACAATCGTTAACACATTTACAATTCCCAACTAAACTATTGGCCAGTACCTTGAATGGACTACCTAAAACTATATACACCCGTTTTGGTTAGCCACACTGCCCAATCACCACATATATAGCGAGCTAGAGAACCGAATTTACACAGGCGCCTCTTAGTCGCACTATCAAAAGTCTAGTGGGTTCCAAATTTACACGCCTTCCCACTTAGCCCAGATAGGATGAGAACTAGCGAACCGAATTTACACAGGCGCCGCTTAGTCTCCCGGTCCCTCCGACCTAGCGAACGTAATATACACCCTAGAACGCTAGTCTAGACAAGACACCGGTGTCCGGCTAGGGCTATTTACACCAGGACCCCACCTGACTAACCAAATCAAACGGTCTGACTAAAGAGCGTTCGATCGAGCGGTGCGCCTTCGCTCCTTCCCTCCGACAGAGGGGGCAGATACAGATTCAAAAACCCCTTTGGGCCTACCGCACAATCGGTATACCCCTAGCGGGTCCTGCCGTCTAAAACAGCAGTTATCTTACCTCCTCGTTCCTGAACCTGAGTTCACACTCATCGACGGGGACACCCCAGCACTTCTTACGTAGAGGCCGATGATCTCCTGGACAACAGACCAGTGGCGCCGAGACGAAGGGAGGTCCACGCAGAAGTTCAGGGGTGCAGCCGTAGAGAACGTGGGCAAAGATAGACCGTCTCACGCCTCTGCCTCTCAGCTACCGTTGAACGATGAGCTTCCCGGCCAATGCACCAAATGATACCGGAGAAACTGACGGAAGCCAAGCACAGAGAGATGGACACAGGTTTCTTCAGGAAGGAAGAGATTCTTTATTGGATCACCGATCGGGACTCAGAGGGACTAGCGTCACCAAAATACAGCAAAGTCTGAGTACTGAATACATAGAGTACATTCCTTATATAGCACTGTAGCTCCTCCCACAATTAACTACACCCACACATACCCTTAACCTATTTAATAATGAGTCTAAACTCATCCATCCGGTCTAACCACGTGGCTCATCTGATACAAAGGAGAGGGACGCGTAATTCCAGTTCTTACATTCCTGCACCTGGTCAGTACAGTGATAACAGTATCTTAGCTACGTGTAATTAACTAACTGATACTACA
Organism: Pelobates fuscus; assembly: GCF_036172605.1. Lineage (NCBI taxonomy): Eukaryota > Metazoa > Chordata > Amphibia > Anura > Pelobatidae > Pelobates > Pelobates fuscus. The sequence continues at coordinate 366,094,116 of NC_086321.1, forward strand.
AACACATATACATACATATGCCTTGTGGCAATCTTAGCCTGCTAAACTTGTATTTTACTGGAATTACATCACATTTATATATATATATATATATATATATAAACACACCAATCTGTGAATTCTCTACACACACATAATATCATGTGTATAAAATAGAGTAAAATTAGTTTATATGCATTTTTATTTTATAATTACTGGGTTCTGCAAAGTATTTAGCCATCTGCACCCATGCAATGATGCCCTGTATATGTGATCTATATACTAGCTCTTTGTTTATAGGCATGCTAGCTGTGTCTATGGGCTGTAACAATGTATTCACTGGCAGGTGTTCTTTGCACAGAGAATCACGTGTTGCCCTGCATTGCTGTCCCCAAGTAATGAGTACATACCTTACTGTAGCAGCTAAATGTATCACCCAGCCGGAATGAGCTGCTCTGTGTAACAAGCTTGACTCTGATTGGGTGGGATTCTGACTTCATTGCGATGGAATGCCGGGAGTTGTAGTTTTAGCTTGGATCCCCTGGAATCTCCTGTGTGTAGTTCTTTGAAAACCTCACTGTTATTTCAGCTGCTTACCTTGAATGGGAAGGGGATCAGTGAACCCCCAATTATACCTACTGGTGCAATTGTGTGATGTGTTTTATGGAACACTCATTATACACAACATCCTTAGGGTGTAAAGCATGGGTTATACTATAAGAGGACATATATATAGGACACTATAAACTTTTAGCCACACAATCCTCTTCTATACAGGTGGGTGACCAGATGTCTACTTTAATTAAAGGGACACACCACTGCCCAAAAAATAAATATATATATATATATTGCACTATTTAGTAGATATATCCCCCCCAAAAAACATGTATGTATTTATGTATGCAAATTTCTCATTGGGAGGCTATATCTAAAACAGCCTGTAATAGCTACAGATTTCTTGTCTGCAGCTAATAAAAAGCCCTCCCCTTTTAACCCCGCCCAGACTTTCTGTGGCTGTCCAATCGCAGACTTCCAAATGCAGCTCAATAAGAAGTCTTTGCAATTGCTCTGGGCAATTTCTGCCTCTTGGTTTTATCTCTATTAAAGGGACACTCCAGCGCCAGGAAAACAATCCGTTTTCCTGGCACTGCAGGTCCCCTCTCCCTCCCACCCCCTATCCCCGATAGCTGAAGGGGTGAAAACCCCTTCAGTCACTTACCTGAGACCACGCCGATGTCCCTCAGCAGTGGTTTCTGCTCGCCGCCGCTCCTCCTCCTCTTCCTTACGTCAGCCGGTGGGCGAGACTGATCCCGCCCGCCGGCTGAGGAGACCTAATGCGCATTAGAGCTCTCCATAGGAAAGCATTGAAAATGCTTTCAATGCTTTCCTACGGGGAATTGAGCGACGCTGGAGGTCCTCACACAGCATGAGGATGTCCAGCGACGCTCTAGCACAAAGCCTGTGCTATAAAGCAGGAAGTGCCCTCTAGTGGCTGTAGGGGAGGACTTAACCCAGCAAGGTAATTATTGCAGTTTATTAAAAAACTGCAATAATTTTACTTGCAGGGTTAAGGGTAGTGGGAGTTGGCACCCAGACCACTCCAATGGGCAGAAGTGGTCTGGGTGCCTACAGTGTCCCTTTAAGCCAGGGGTCCTCAAACTCCGGCCCCCCAGATGTTGCTGAACTACAACTCCCATGATTCTCTGGCTATCTATGTAATTCAAAGAATCATGGGAGTTGTAGTTCAGCAACATCTGGGGGGCCGGAGTTTGAGGACCCCTGCTTTAAGCTAACCAAACCAGGAAGTAACAGGACACGTTGTTTACTTAACAGCTGTGGAGAGGAGGTGTAGCCGGGTTCGTTTATAAAAATGCCAATTTCTATTGAACTCTGCACTTTTAGTAAAATGTAAAAAAAATAGGACACACTCTTCGCAAGTAAAGCATGTCAGCAAGCTAAAGTACTTTTGGGGTCCGGAGTGTCCCTTTAATGATTGCATTGTGAGGCTAAAGTATGCATTTGCTGCAATGTGATAACCCCAATAGAAAGTGATTTTTATTATTTTTAAGATGTCACATACTGACTGTACATTGTGGGTCATGTAAAATGGTGGTTATATATAAATTGTAGTTCTGGGGCAATGTTCTAAAAGTGGAGTACATTCCATGGAAACCAATGGAATGTCCTCACTGTTTGCTCTGCCTTTTATTTCTGTCACTTCTCCTCTAATGCAATATGTGTCCTATCTGTGCCAGAGCTTAAGGGGACACAACACTCACTAACACCACTTCATCTCAATGAATGGTCTCTCCATGGCTGGCCTCCTTCCTTGGCTGAGGTCATCAAGATCGATAATCTCACCCAATCCAATGCTTTGCCATAGGAAAGGATTGGGAGGCTTGTGCACATTTGTCAAATCAGATTAAATTTACTCCACTATTTTGAAGAAGCGCCATTAGTAGCTGTCATATTAACAGCCACTAGAGGCAGCTTAACCCTGCAAAAAAAATTGCCGTTCCTTCAGAACTATAAAATAGTTTCACAGTGAAATGAGGGGATGGCCTTCAAAACTCATAGCACCAGAACCAATGCAATGAGCTGTAGTCATACTTAGAGCGACCTTTACATTTTTATAGCACATCACATATAATGGGACACATTCCTATTTGAGTATGCGTTTCCAATTATAGAAGCAATCCCTATGTGCAATCAGTAGGTATTGGGTATTTACTTGTGGTTAGGGGCCCATTCCCCATTTGTTGGCTTGATATTTTAGGTACTTTATTTAAAATCTGGGGATTCCTTTTCAGCAGTTTTTTGTTTCTGGTGATATTTCAGAATGTGTTTACTTTGACGGTCAATGTAAGGTTTCTTTACATTCATGCCGCACCGTAGTTGGTGCTGAAAAATTGATATTTCACAATTTGTATAAACATTTCATATATGTAATTGTTATATTATATTGCTTTCCAACTTCGGGTTTACCTTGGGTATAGACAATTGCTGTCTGGAATAAGGAAAACGTTTTTTTTATTATCTTTCACTGATCACACACCATGGTACCATAACTGTCACGGCTCCCGGCACGACCGCGCGACAAGTTGAGCTTACCTGCTCGGTGGTGAGCCGGGATTCGCTCCTCCGGGTCTTCTGGGCAGTTTGCCCAAAACAAAGATGGCGCCGACCAGGGTTATACGAACGTGCGTGTTACGTCACGACGCCAACGCACATTCTGGGGTCAGAGGTCTCCCTCTGACCAATTACAGCCTAGAGAGGGATATATAAATCCCTGAAGCACCACCGTACCTTGCCCTGTCGTGGTTCCTGAGAGTGGGTTTTTCCTTGCTGTATTTGTGATTTCCGGTATTTTGACCTTGGCTATTCCTGACTACTCTGATTTCTAATTCCCCTGACTTGGCTTGTTTAACAGTATTTGTATATTTCTGGCTTCCTTGACCTCGGCTTTCCCTTTACCAATCTCTGTCTCTAACGTATTAGTACGGCCATTCTAAGGACCGGTTTACGTTGTATCCTTTCTGTTTCTTTTTATTTTCTATGTAGATGTTACATAGTTCTGTGTGCTGGACCAAACTAGCAGTCGTGACAATAACATTCCACCTCTTTCCGATCTTAACTGCAGCTCTGTCACCTTGTGGGTTCTTTGCATATTGTAAAATGGTGACATTGCCTCTTGGTAAGCAGTGGCTGTGTGCTGCAGGGGAAGGTAGCTTTTATGTACGTAAAGCATTCCCTCACATCTGCCACCATCTTCATCTGACCCTCTTCAGCTAATGACACTTCATCTGCTCGTAGCCCATGTCTGTACTGTACTCTAGTACATGCGCGAGAGTACAATACCGATGTCTATAAAGGATCCTGTGAGACCTTCCATACACAATGTTGTTTTCCTCACAGCCATCACTAATGACGTTTGGAGGACCTGGCAAAACTTGAAGGTGGAGAGGTGGGTAGCTTTGCCTTTTGTTAGGTTATGTCAAGAGTAGGAAATTGCACGATACAAAGTAGTTCCTATTTTGCCATATCTTTTGACTGCTTTATAATTTCAGTGAGATTCCAAGTCAACCAATGTGAACATTTATGTAAAGTCACTTTTTATTGTAAGTAATGAACAAAGTAGACAGGCAAGCATGGTACTCCTATGATGTAGCAGTGGGACACGCAGGTCTCCATTCGGGTTACGTCAATAACATTTGGTTTGGATACGCAGATCCACTTTAGTTAGGTATATATTCGTTTGTAAAGTGAAAGTGGTCATATTGCTCCATATGATCCGAAGAACCTTATCAACTAGTTTGCCTGTATATAGTTAGTGAAGTGTTAAGAGTCAACTTGAATGCTTATGAGCAACGGGACGCAGAGGTCCCTTTAACAATTAGTGAGCGTGATCACAGTGGGTCTGTCGTAGTGTTATTATTAATCAGTTCGTTTTTATTTTCATTACCTAGTTGTCTTTCAAAATATATTTTTCCTTTTTTTTTTATTATATCTTTATATGGCAGTGTTGCTATTCATGTTTGTCTAAGTCTGTGTGGTATTGTATGTGTGGAGTGGTTTACCGTGTGGTGTGTATCCCCTTTATCTAAGCCCCCCTTGCGTCTATGGTTCGTGTTGGCTAGTGTCGTGACTCTCCTGGGAGTCAGGGGGGGGGGGGGGTAAACCCTCTGTGTTTGCTTCTGTAAGTCATAGGTTGAGTCTGTCATTTGAGGTCTAGTGTAGGGTTATGTTTACCCCTGGGATTGCTGTTTCCTCTCCAGTTTCTCCCGGTCCCGTCAACATTAGGTATCTATGTGACTGTCAGGGCAGTTGTTCGGTGTGAGCCATTCCAGGGGATGTCAGGCGTCCTGTCTGCTGCCCAGTGGGGACCTCGGTGTTGTATTCGTGCGGTTGACCCCGTGATTTGGGGTATGGCTGTATTGGCATGTTTTGTGTATATGCGCGTGCTGTGGTGGTTGCGTGGAGAATCACTGCGTGGGAGTGTGGTATGTATGCTCTGAGCTGGTGTAGACCTGTGGTGGTGAATGATGTTGTTCCCCACCTTGTTTTTCCCTCGTGTGTTGTGGGCTAGTTCTACCCTGGTTTCGGGAGTCATGGGGGTGTCTGTCCACCTGTCGTCCAGTAGTGAACACCCCTAATCCCACCCCTTAGATCTTAGTTCTTCCCGTTTGCCCATTGTCAGGGTCCTGGGTAAGCTAGTCCTCTGTGTGTATCCGCTCCCCCCTGGGTCCCCACCCCGCCGCTACCAGTGGGCGGGGGTAGGCTTGTGATCGGTGGTGCTGCGTCCGGCGAGTCCAGGCGCTCCATCTCCCGTCTCCCACCCCCTCTCCCCCCGTCTAGTTATCGGATGTGTTCCGAGAGCAATATACATACCATAGTCTCCACTGCTCTGCGTGTTTTTCCTGTCTCCCCAGAAGACTAGCTATTGTGGATTCGGCCCTGTGTATGTCTTCAACCCTGAGTTTCCATTGCCCGATTGTCGGCAGGGTTGGTGTTTCAATGTGAACATTTGATAAAGATTTTATCTATTTGAAATATTCCAATTTTTGGGGTACGTCAGAGAGTCGCTTTTGTTTTGTAGCCTGCCACTGCAACTGGTGCCAAAAATGGTACTATATTTTTTAATGTGTATGTCTTAATATTGGGTTACACGGAGGCAAAATTATATTTTTATCACATAAATTAACACCCTTTTTAAGCATGATAGCAATTTACTGGTCTTGGGAATTAATAAATGACATTGCACACTGTTACGAAGTATCCGATCTATAATTATAGCCAGCCGATGCTCTCAGCCAATGAGAGCGGCTCTTTTAAGCTCAGAGAAGCAAACCAGACTCCTTGTAAAAAAAAAAAATGGAATCAAGGGCAGGTCCATGGGCACCTGTCGGAAGCCAGGTACTTTGTCAAACTGTTCTAAAATGGTTTGACAAATTACTCTGGTACCATAATTACAACTGTGTGTTGTGGCGCTTGGAGTCTTCCTTTAAATTTGTGAACTTACATAGAATTTTGTTCTTTGTTACATTTTTATATCTGAGGCCAGTCTCAAAATATTGAAAGTGGTTATATTGAGGAGACGCAATGCTCGCCTAAACTCATTCTCATCAGTAGATTTTATCCACGTTTCATAATTGAAAATTCCTTAGTGCCAGGATTTTCTATTTTAAAATCTTGGGAAAGTGACAGTTGATGTCACATTTTATTCCAACTGCCTGAAAACCCGCAGAGCATTGAAACTTAAAGGAAAAACAGACTCTTGTGATTAATGAATAGATACAATCTGCAAGTATAGATGTCTGAATTCGTACTACAATAGGGTAGTACTGTTTTGTCAATTCTTCATTGCATTCTAGGTAGATAAATGTCCTTGGTTTTTCTTTGTTATGGGAACCCTTGTATAAATATACTAGTCTGTGATACTATGTACAGAATCTCTCACTGGCTCAGAATTAGGGTTACAGAAAATGTTGATGGCTAGTCTATGGCATTATCACTGTTATATGCTCCTCATAAAACTCAGCCACATGGCATGCATAGTTTACAGCAGCTTTAGGGTCAAAACGGTAGACATCACTGCTTTAGATTAAAAAACAACTATAGGAAACCATGGATCTAAATTCTATTCCTCTATTCACTTCTGTACCAGTAAAATTAAAAAAATAAAAAAAAATCACAATATATGTTCTTGTCTCTTAACAGTTTTACTTAAAGACAACAAGAGACTTTAACAAATTTTAAGCAGCCAGTTTGGACAAGCATAACACCCTCACAGTTAACCTCTACAAAATACCATGCATGTCATAGTAATCTCCAACCTTGATATCACATGAATTAACCCCTTTTATTAGTGTTTCCTTACTACAAATTTAACCCTCAATGCTATAAAGTCCCATTAACAATTCATAGCCCATGCAAGCCCCCCCCAAAACACAATTTGACTCGAGGACAAGCATTATAGGAGCAGGTACAATAACGAGATTGCTCCCACTTAGAGGGGGGGTGACCCTGTCGGCACATACAAGCCTCTGTTGTGCCTATAAGGTGACCCCAGGGGCCCCCAAGCTGCCCACCTCGGTTTGTGGGTACAACAAAAGCCCCCTGTCGCTGGAAACAAGCTACTTCCGTTCCCGCTTTTAGGTGACTGGATAACGCCATCTTGGCTGCTAAGGGCTCCGCCCCTTAACTGGACAGAGCTTTAGCGCAAGAAGAAGTCTTGAAGGGCTGGATTCTGGACGCTAGGGCAAGTAAATAATGATATAAGTAGGTACTAACTTTACAGTTGTAATTCACAGGAATTTAATCAATCAGAATAGACTAAATAAATATATATAAAAATATAATATATATATATATCAAATTTTAACCCTCTTAGTTTTTCTTGTCCATGTTTGCAAAGTTTTTTATGAATATTTACAGCAAAGGGACAAACCCAGACCTATAGCCTTTTATTGGCATATACATATGTAGCAATTACATGTAGTTTATAGCTCTTGACAATTCAATAGTTAAAGGTGTGTGAAAACAAATGTATAAGTGACTTTATATTGTTTCATTAAAGCAGCCTTGACGTGTGCATTTTATATTTACCTAGGCAGAAAGTTATGGAAGAATTGGCCAGAAAATCGAAAACTACAGGGCAAAATGGCAGAGTTGCAAACATTTTAATTTACACTACAAAATGACAGAATTGCAATAATTGAAATCTACAGGGCAGATATAGATAGGAAACTGGGAATTGTAAACGTTGGCCCAAAGTAGCCAAAGATGCCATCTTGGTGACACACTTAGAATATTACGCATATTCACAATCTGCTCTTCTGTCAGAAAATTACTATGACAGGGCAAAAACTGCGTTAAAAACAATTAACAAAACAATCAAACCAATGAAGTATTCGTTGTACTTTCTACATTTTTTTCATTATAAAGTTGTTGTTTTTTTCTCTCTCCTAATTTCAGAGTTGAGAATGACTTGGTTAAGCTTTTTCAGGCTTCCTATTGGATGATCTCATGCTGTGGGAAATGCGCAGTCATGTGATCCATGACAAAACGCCATCATCAGCAAATCTTGTTTTAAGCAACTAGTCGCTTCTGTAGACTTTTCACTGTCATTGTTTCAAAAGTACTAAAGCAAAATAATAAATTATATATGCATGGAACAATGTTAAACATCTTGCCCTATTTTACTCCAATGAGTGATATTTTTATTTCAACGGCTCTACTTGCACCCATATGTCTTGCTAGTGGAACATTATTACAAGAGAAGGCCCAGAAATGTACGGCGATCTAGTGGTTGATCAAACCTTATGATGGTCTCAATCCTTTGGCCTACCCTGCAGATACTAAACAAATTTCCATTGCTCAATAAACATAAATTAGCTCATTGAATTCAGATATAGATTTATGGACATAGAATGAGTTATCTGGTTTTGTCATTATCAAATGATAAACATTCTACTGGAACAGTCAATCCGCTTTTCCCCATACTCTTCAATTCTTTGAGGTCCGTAAACGCCCACTCCATGAGCATAGCCTTTGGACTCCAAGGGTAACGGTCATTCCTCAAACCTATGTCTTTATTTCGCAATTGAATTAGCCGGCCTATTCTCAACCTTACTCTCCTCTCCCAGGTCTGCCCTGGTCCCACCATGTCACTTGGTCCCTATGACTTACACCTTACTCTCTCTAGATTATGAGCGTCCTCATTAACTTATTGTTCCTGTTAAAATTAGTTGTTAAAGGAACACTGTAGTGTTATGGGCAAATGCAAATATTACAAGTTTTAGAATTAAATGTTGTATTTCTTAAACTGTGTACTTTGTCTTTAAGAGATATTGCAAATTGACAAGGTGTTAGAAATGGAACATATTGTTTTTCATAGATGTTTCTTTAAGCAATAACCTCAGTGCATGATATGTTTGCGCCATTTTGTCCCAGACGAATTACAATAACAATAATGCATAAACAAGCTTCAAGGCTATACTACGACTCTTTCAGTACACAATATACTGTGGTAACCCCAAGTTAATGGAACTTCCCCAAATCCGGGAATCTCCCACGACTGTGCACTTACGTCTTAGTATAAACAACAGATAAGCTATTCAGACTTTGGGAAGCCATCTTGTCCCTTGAACTTGATGGAAGTTCCCCAGGTCCGGGAGTTTCCCATGACGTGTGCACTCGCTTCTAGTTATGGACTTTTTCATATGAACTATGGTGACCCTAAAATGACGACACCTAAGGTATAAATAGGTGTACTTTTTAAATGTTAAGACACAGAGGAGAGACTTGGAGACAGACACTGCTCCATCTTAAAATGACTGAGAGGCTGACATGATGACATGTACAGTAAGGGTATGTTAACCTATTAATGATATTTGCAAGCATTTAATTTCATCTTATAAACTCTGCTATAATGGATTTGATATGTCTATATTTATATTTTATATAATAAATATCTAAAAGACAAAATCTATGGCTTCCAAGACAATCCTTATTTTATATTGTATTCTCAATTATTTATATATGTTAAATAGAGGATCTCTTACTAACTATATAAAATTATGGCTAAGATATCTGTATGGTTAGCCCTGCTAAGTTCTATGCTTTAAGACATTATAGTGGTAAATAAGGGAACCGCCAGCGGTTACAATTGGCGACCATGAAGGGACTTGTACTTGGAAGCTTTAACTATAAAATAACAAATACCTAGGTAACCTCTTATACGTAAGAGAAGACACAATACTTTGTCATGGCACAAATCTTGAAATATCAAGAATCTATTGAGCTATTTGTAGCCCAGACTCAGAGAGAGATCTTCATCATGGAGAGATGATTTTAATGTGAACTTGTACAATGCACTTTAAGTTCAGGTGACAGGTACATTGTAATTAGCATACAATGCTGACATTTTGTGGATCTTAATTAATATCATAAGAGAACAAATATGCATATTTGGTAAACTCCCTGATATGCCTAATACACCAGCATAGCATGGCCCATTAGTTCCAGGACAGTGGATTGCAGGCAGAGGGATATGTTCTCTTTGTAGCTGCGTAGTATGCATGCGCAGGAAAAAGATTAATGCAAAATGTTGTCAAAAGAAAATTGATAACACAGAGCGATGAATTTTGAAGTCTAATTCCAAGAATGCAAAGAAAATTGCATTATGGCTTAATGAAAACATTCATGCCACATAAGCAACAGACAGACAGGATTTTAATGTCCACTATATAAGAAAGGTTTTATAAAACAGTGATAATTTCCATATTGTCAGTTACGCTAGCTGTTCATTACAAAATCAGGAATTATAACAGTATAACTATTTTTGGAGTCTGGAGTTTCCAGCCAAGGTTGCAGAGATAGGAGACATGTAAACATTCCAAGGAATTGAGAAGTCGTTGGTTTATATTCCAAATTATGAACAACATTATTACATACAGCCATAAAGAGAAAGACATGGCTTTTAAATACATTGAGTGCAGTACAATGCAGTACACGGCAGCATATATTTTATATAATATGTGATAACTAGCTCATATTTTTTCCTTAACAGAGTTGAAATTATACTACCCTCCTAGAAAAAAAGGGCAACATGTGGTTATACACCCTTTGCTTCTCTAAATGCTCTGTAAAAATAAATATTTATAAAATGATAAAAAATAATATATATGTAAAATAAATCAGGGCAAAATAAAATTGTAACTATACAGGATCTCTGATAACTTTTAAACTGAAATTAATAAAGGCGTATTTAAATAAAATGTTAAATACATTTACAGCTTTAAATGTGACCAAAAGATACTAAATGATGTGTTAAGCAGCCAGCCCAATTCACTAGAATAGCATAAGTATTCGACTATTTAAAGTGCACAATTCCTGCACATAATGACTTTGCTTACTCAGGTACAGTCTTTAGTCTATGGCAGGGTTAAAGTCCACCAATTTCAAAAGGGAAAGCTTACTTAAATAAGTGGTACTATCCCACTGTACCTGTATTGCTAGCAGTAAGGAAATTAGAACAATGATATTGTACTACTGACTGTAATCAGATCAGACCCATGTAATCTCAGTGAATTTCATAAACTAGGTTTTCATAAAACATAAAATAAGATTAAATATCAATGTTGTTTATAAATAAATGTATATAGACCAGGCAATAAGAGCATTCAGCAGCCTGCTCTCTCTGCCAGAAACTGATTTATAAAATTTTTTAAATAAAAACTAGGTTTTAAAAAGTCAACCACACATGAAGGGTGAAATAATTGCTTCTTTAAAAGCTATATGCTGTCACAATTATGTATATAAATACAGATTAGGGCACAGAGTAGAAATAAAAATACAGTTTCAAATCTCATATATGGGGATTCAGTTCCACCACATATTCTACAAGTCTGAAAGAGGCTAATTTTATTAATATGTTGTAAGAGCATTGTGAATATATATACTGCAAAATTAATGTGATATTGCAAAGCCTGCAATATTCTAAACAGACATTAAAATGTAAGAAAAAAAGAAAAATAATAATGCATAAAAAAAATGCAGTGTCAATTAAAGTGATAATGATCTGATATAGTAAATCACATTGCATATCACATATCTGCTATATGAAAAGTATAAATAAGGTAACTTTACTGTCCAAAGCCCCCTCACATCTATTTTATAGAATCTATACTTTTCTGTGGTCACCTCCAAAGAAGCCTCTGAAACTGGGGTGCTCATCCTGAAAGGAATCAGATTTCACACTTAAAAAAATTATGATAATAGAAGAGGTATTGTGGGAACATCCAGAACATGCATTTTTGTATATAATCTTAATTTGCAGATATTTTATACCTTAAAGACATATAAAGGATATTTAATTAAATATTCAGGTATCTTTAAAAATTAAGCAATGTTAAAATAAATAAATAAATAATAATAAATATTTTTATTTATTTTTTTTACCACAAGATAAACAGTCACAATATAAACAGCTTTGTTAAACAGATTTAAGTACAAGGATTTTGTCAAAAAAATATACAGAATAAATTTACAACAGGCAAGTTTAGCATAAATGCAAAATTGTTGTTCTTTGGGGATTTATTATTGCCCAAGAAATCTCTGAACATATTCAGAATTTTTGAGAGCAGCGAGTATAGATAGCAGATTGCAATGGACACCATTACAATATTGCTTTGCCGATTGAGGACAGAGCTTTAAAGAATAAATAAATAAATGTTCTATAGCTCGCTAGACCACTGGCTTTTAATGAACAGTTTGCACAACACTTATAAAATAGTTTGTTATACTGCACATTATAGCTGTGATAAAATAATACACAAGGTAAAAATGCTAAGTCACTGTTTAATAGACTTACCCAGTATTTAAGGACGACATGTTTCTTGCAAAGTAATCGGGACTTTGAGGGAGGTTCTAACTACGTTTAATTAATTAATTAATTTACTAAAGAAAAAAGGTTTTGTTTTTTTCCCCTGCAAGTGAATTTTCAGTGCAAGGTCATTCTGTGTTCACAGACTATTTGGATTTAAAAAAAAAAGCTGTTCTTTATCTCACATTATGAACGGCCTTGTAATTCCTATGCACACTAAAAGTTGGCTTTTAAATGTTATTGTTTTAACTTTAATATATCATAGTTAATACAGAGGATAAAGTAATCGCCTGGTTTTGTGTTCTGGCTGTCTTGACACACGCCACATCAGGCTCACATATTGCAGCCTCTCTGGCTTAACTAACCAAGCACTGTAGCATTTTGTGTACCTAACTAGCTTGGACGTAGGCTATGTCATTTTTGCTAACTCTTATTTGCTACGGTTTTGCTTATGTTCAAACTCATACTTTTTCTCTTATAAAAAAAAAAAAGAGGCATTACTAATCTGGAAATGTGACACATTACTGTTGTATTAATCCAAAGCTGTAACCCATGCGAACATTTTCCCGTTTTTCTCTTCTGTACCCTATCTCATATGCCTCCAATAAAAAACAGAATTTAAAAAAAATAAAAAAAAAAATACAGAGGATAAAGTAATTTAAAGAAAGTATATTGAAAGTATATTAATTGATCGGATTTCATTTATCTATTTTGGTCCACTGTAAACTGATCTCTAGTCTCAGTCTGGTGTTCAAACTGTTTTTCTTACGATACGTTGTGTGTTTCTATCCACATCTGCATGTTGCTTTGTGGAAACAAATTGAAAGCCTGGCATTGTAATACGTGTATGGACATGCTTATAACAAAGCATGGTCCCTCTCCTCATATAGTTGGCCGTTAACAGGCACTTTGATGCACTGTGTCTGTGGTCACTGGATCACAAAAGCATACCCTATCTCTCAGTCATGATGCAGAGTTTATGCTTGCCACCTGGTATCCACATAAATACTCCTATCGTTTAGAGGGGTTAATTACATAATAACCATTGAAGGTAATATGTTGGTTGTTCTTCCTATAGAGGAAAGATAGACTTGCCCAAAAGCTTTTTCATGGCTAGGACAAGCTCTTATAGAGAGAGGTAATCTACTACTAACTCCTGAAAAGGAATATTGGTGGTCCAATATGGGATATTCTGTAATTCATGTGTTTAGTAATCATAAGCATTTGCTTATTGCCACATTACTGATGTACTGTTTATTGAAATATTAATATCTAACGTACTTTTTGAATTACTATACATTGGAAGTTTGCCAACATCTCATGGTTATAAATATGTTTTTGTATGTGTTGATGCATGTACCAGGTTTACTTGGATATATCCTGTGCGAAGTGCAACCTCTGATACCACGTTTTCTAGTCTCACTTCCTTAGTATGCATTTGATAATCTCAGGACCATCCATTTGGATGGTGGTCCTGCAGTTACTGCAAAGGAAACCTAAAACTGGGCAACCACATTTGGGTTACTTTGGGATTTCAGTGCCCCTACCACCCCCAAAGTAGTGGGGTTGTGGTCTGGGAAAATGCTGAGGTTAAATGATTATTAACCAAGTTACTAGTTGCTTGCCCCACACAGTGGTATCTATTTATTCCTATGGTACAGATGAGCATTCACAACATACCTGATGATACAAATGGTGAGACACCATATGAAATGTTACATGTTTTTCACTGACAATCATATTTCTGCACCAGGGAGAGCTTAGAACCATTGGTTCTATTAGAGAAATTTAGAGATTTGTTTTCCAGCCCACCTCACAATGCACCACCAATTTTTTCTTACGGTTGGCCAGCTTGTCCTTTTACTACAGAGAACAATCAGAGCCAACAGAGAACAGTAAGTTTTGATATTTTACAACCTGCTAAATACTTCCAGGACGTTCACAGAACCACTGACTGATACAATGGATGCTGTTAAAGATGACAAGATAAAACAAACAGAGGACGACAGACATGCCACTAGAAAACAGCCACCAGAATCATAGCCACGTAACAGACGGAATCATGATCTGACATCTGATCCTGAAAATGTGAAGGAGAAGGATGAACAGACAGACATGATACATTCACAGTTAACATGGAATGTATGAAAAATGAATCATCAACATCATTATAAGAAAGACTCTGGAGAAAACAGAGACTGAACCTGAATTATCTTATACAGTAAGAAAGAAATGCAAAGATGCAAACAAAAGGAGGCTAGCAAATTGGTGTCTCCTTCTTACAATCTGCAGCATTATCATAACATCAATCCTAGCTGTCGTTTTAAAACTGCATTGGGATTATGTTAACAAGCAGGAAGCACCTGAGCTGAATTGGACTGCACACTATACAAGTTCTGTGATCGTGAGGACTACCTCCAAGAACTATCTTAAAAGGAGACACAGCTCACAGTGAAATGATTGCTAATGTGATTGGACTATTTCAAATCCTAATAATTTACTCAACGATGATGGCAAAGCATGCTGAAATCAGAAAAAGATGGGACAGATGCTTGTGAAAGACTTTGGATGCACCTATGAAGGCGATGCAAGAAAAGACTTTGCCATATAGTTTATCATTGAATGACTACCGCAAACAGCCTTCTTATGCTGTGCTAATTCTGGACATTGCTATTATGTTTCCAGACAGAAGATGACCGGAAAAAGAAATAAAGGCTGATAACTGTCAACACCCAGCTGTTTCTCAAGATGGAGCATGGTACTGAGAAAACCTGATTGACTATCAAAGCACCTCACAGTACAAGACACAGATTGTTAACTACAACTCAGAAAAAGTGATTAATAGGAAGGAGCAGAAGAAGAGGAATATAGATTTCTACTGGAGTGAAAACCATCCTGGAACAATATTCTGTAACAATGAACTTTACAATGACATTTGGTGGCATATGAATTTGAATTCGGAAGAAACACAACAATTAACGAAAGAAACCTTGATGCAATTAATAAATAATAAGACCGGCCTACTAAGAGCAGATGCCCTGCCAAGAGAATGGAATATAAAAGGCCAGCAAAATCTTTCAGAAACCTGACATCACGGGACATTTGCAGCTTTTCTTAAGCTCTACATATTATTTACATACTTGCAAAGCAAAGAACTCCTGTAAACCTAAACACAGAGACATTGATACAACAAGGAATCTGTTATGGTTCTGTTGCAGATGTGATCTACCGATGTACTCCTTGCTCTTTTGGTATAACTATACCAATCAAAACGTTAAATGGCTCCATAGAATCAAACGACAATGGATTTTTGCTATATTCTGGACTTCCAGGAATGTGGTGCATGGACACAAAAATTATAATTACTAAAGCAATCATGCTATTTTTTTCCCTGTATCAGAAATGTGTCAGTGACAACGTGTAATATAATACAGATACTATAATTAATGGTATCAAATAAACACATAATGTGTTAATTACAAAGGTGGATAGACTTTGTGAATATCTGAAACGCAATTGAAGATTATTGCTAAAATGCCATATGCAGCTGCAGTCTGGCCTACAAACAAATATATTAGACATACATGTAAGAGTATAACAGCTGATTACCCAGATGAATAATGGAATCATGATAGTTAAAGATCATATGATTACAATAACAACTGCAATAACGGGGGGCGGGGCCGGACCACAGAGCTGAGCGGCAGCAACCCTCAACAGCTCCTGCGACCAGCTTCGGCAAAAACGACATAAAGCCACTTAAAAGGCAACAAAAAGCAAACTAGAGCCACGGAGCGAAGGGGGAAGTCGGGGCAGACAAAATGATACCTGATAAGAGACACCCAACCCGATCTACACCCAACGCACAGATGAGGCCTACTAGCATGGTGGGCGCGGGAGAGGCGGCCGCTCTCCTGCTGCCTAAAACAAAGGGAAAGAAGACACAGAGCCCTCGTTCCCCACCCTTTGGACCGGTGGGGGATATCCCGGTCCTCCTTCACACGAGCAGCCGAACAAACCATACTCAAGCGATGGGACCACGGAGTTCGGAGGCTACAAGCGGAGTACACAAAATGGCGGACGGCCTCCACGCCACTACTCTAACAAAGATCAGGAGAGAAACGGAGCTCCGATACGACCGCTTATTCAGGGCGGTCTGGGAGAAACTGGAAGCCCTACTGCAGTCCCCACGACCGAAACCCTCATCTGGCGGTAAGCTGCAGGGCAAAGGCAAAGAGAGAGATGGGACAAACCCCACTCTCACAACAAACACCCACCAGAGGGGGTTCGACACGCCAGCGCCCAACCGGAACCGCCATGCGACCAAGCATAGCCTGCACATCACCCATCAAGCTAAAGGGACTCCTGGGACACGGCTCCACAGACGGCCCTCCCGAAAAGCAGCAACCCAGCGCGGAATCGAGAAGGGCAAAAGCCACCCAGGTAGTCCAAGCAAGTGGCGAATGGTAAAACCTTACCCAGCCGGGATCGCTACACCAACACCTCGAACTGGCAGCAGCCGGCGACCACTCCAACCCGCACAAATCTCGGCCGGAAAACTACACTGTGCACCAGGCGCACCTGACATGGGAGCTTTCCTCCACTGCACACCCGGACCGCAGAGCGCGAGACTAACCCACCGCCCCAAGTATGCAGACAAGGCCTCCAGAACGGGCATCGGCTGAAACAGTCTGGACTGATTCAAGGCAAGGCACGCAGCCAGTGACCCGGCTCCGTACTCAAACTGCCCAGATATAATTTCCACGATGACCAATGTGTACCTATAGACTATTGACCTTAACAGTTTTTGTTTAACTACATGGATGATAGACCTGACACGCTATAGAACCCCTAAACACCTAACCTTCCCACACTTAACGTAACTCAACACACTAATAGCGAATGGCAAAGTAGTGCTAGCTATTTGGAAGGGCTTTCTCAGAAACCTAACCCACCGCTATACGCTTGATACCCAGCATAGCCCACAGCTCAAAGTGTGTAGCCTTCTTGAGGCCTTTGCTGTTTATTATAACACAATCTAACTACCAAGCCATGAGCCAAAGATAAAATAGTTTATTCTTACAATAGTTAACGCCTGATTATCAGCCTTTAACCCCTTAAGGACCAAACTTCTGGAATAAAAGGGAATCATGACATGTCACACATGTCATGTGTCCTTAAGGGGTTAAACAAAAAAATTTGCAAGTTATATCAATGTCCCAAAGGTGATTGTATGCTTTGTAAACTCTCTGGCTTGTTACCTGCTTTTGGGGCGGGACGAGCATGTATGTAACTACGCACAATAAAAATAAAGAATTTAAAAAAAACAAAAAACTGCAATAACATTTAAACTTTAGAAGAAAATGTGATCTGTCCTTTTTAAATCAGAAACTACTCGATATTTGTTTAAGTTTGCAGAGTGGTATTATTAATATAAGTGAAGTACTTCAACAGTTAAAATTTAACTGAAAGACAGGCAGAAACTTTACTTCACTTATCATAAAGTTTATTTATAATGATAAACATATTCAGTCTGCCATAGCTAAGGCCAGTCAATGGAAAGTCAAAGAGTATTATGGATTAACCCGTCCAGGTGAGATACATGATGATTTTGGAAATTGATCATTTAGGTCACCTATTGCAAACAGGTGAAAAGATGTCAAAGATATAAATTCAACATCCATACCACTCTATGTATATATATTAAAATACACGTAATCAAATATTTTATCGGTTTTTCAAATACCAAGAAAATGTTATTTGGTTTGTGATGTTTAAAGGTACATAAAACCACCTATACAAAGGTAGAGATAAAATATAAATACCTTCAATATTGTATCTGAGTGCTTTCTTAACTCACTTTTAGAAATAATAAAAAATCCAAATCATCTTAAATTACACCCAACAGCCACTGAAAAATATACTCGAACAACTAAGATTCACATTGTTAAGCATCCAATCTCACGAACGTAACTTTCCACAATGGCTGTCAGATCTTGATTAAAAAACAAAATTACAAAATATTTTGGGTGTTTCTGGTATTTTAAGCCACTAATAACTGTAGTTATTAGATTTACTAATTGTAACTTAGGGAATAAGTTGTCTTCTACCTAACAGGACCAAGAAAGATGAATAACGTCATATTTCCAATTAGCAACTATTCTAAATATATTGAGAGATTTTGAATAAAGGAGTATTTTTATCATTTAAAGAGAATGTAATTTCACATACCATTGTGAACAAAGGTGGTAAATACTTTGCTGCTTCAAATTATCCTTATATCTGTAAATCATATACAAGGGTGTTTGTCTTTAATATAAAACACTAGAAAGATTAACTATGTTACTATTTCATCTATCATTATTATACAAAGTATAACAACAAATGTAAAGATTTTTCCACAGATTGTACCTGTTAACATTTTTAGCACAACAGCACGTGATGTCATTGAGAGGTCTATCACTGAGATGTTACAAAGATTCCAATACAGCAAAAAGAGGTGTTCTTGAGATACCACTTTGATTGCTGTATCAACATAACATTTACTATAATGGGATCCATGTCACTTAAGACAATGTCTTGGAAATGCTGTCAATTAATTTATTCCGTAAAAGAATATCGGAGAGTATCCAATCTATACACATCATAAACGGTGTAAAAATGTTTCATGAAAAAAACAAAATAAAAAACAAAAGACAAAGACAAATACCAACACCATCACCACAGTTATAACAGATAATGCTGATTCAATATCTGCAACCAATTCTAGCCAAATATTTGGAAAGCTGGACTCTACAACCTATACTCTACAACAAATACCCGGGTATTCTACAAACACAACCTCCAGCAATGTATCTAAGGAATGTAAACTTATACAGGCCTTTACAGAATTTGGATTACAAATACAATTACTACTTTTAACTTTGGATTACAATTCGTATCCGGATCCATCCAAGAATATCTTACTCTGGAACCTGGTGTTCTTTTCAATTCTTTCCCAGACAAAAGCTTTGCTCATTTTAATCAACCACCTTTACAGGAAAAGATCACACTACGGATATTTTACTGTTACAATGATCAAAGATGCTGGGAGCACAAAAAAACCTAAAGACTGTTGGAGAACTTTGGTTTACTAATTTAAGGAAGAAATGCTCTACAATGCCCACAGTTTAATGTAGAGGGTGTTCTGGGCAAATGCAAATATTACAAGTTTTAGAATGAAATGTTGTATTTCTTAAACTGTGTACTTTGTCTTTAAGAGATATTGCAAATTGACAAGGTGTTAGAAATGGAACATATTGTTTTTCATAGATGTTTCTTTAAGCAATAACCTCAGTGCATAATATGTTTGCGCCATTTTGTCCCAGACGAATTACAATAACAATAATGCATAAACAAGCTTCAAGGCTATACTACGACTCTTTCAGTACACAATACACTGTGGTAACCCCAAGTTAATGGAACTTCCCCAAATCCGGGAATCTCCCACGACTGTGCACTTACGTCTTAGTATAAACAACAGATAAGCTATTCAGACTTTGGGAAGCCATCTTGTCCCTTGAACTTGATGGAAGTTCCCCAGGTCCGGGAGTTTCCCATGACGTGTGCACGCGCTTCTAGTTATGGACTTTTTCATATGAACTATGGTGACCCTAAAATGACGACACCTAAGGTATAAATAGGTGTACTTTTTAAATGTTAAGACACAGAGGAGAGACTTGGAGACAGACGCTGCTCCATCTTAAAATGACTGAGAGGCTGACATGATGACATGTTCAGAAAGGGTATGTTAACCTATTAATGATATTTGCAAGCATTTAATTTCATCTTATAAACTCTGCTATAATGGATTTGATATGTCTATATTTATATTTTTATATAATAAATATCTAAAAGACAAAATCTATTGCTTCCAAGACAATCCTTATTTTATATTGTATTCTCAATTATTTATATATGTTAAATAGAGGATCTCTTACTAACTATATAAAATTATGGCTAAGATATCTGTATGGTTAGCCCTACTAAGTTCTATGCTTTAAGACATTATAGTGGTAAATAAGGGAACCAGCGGTTACAATAGTATTATGAATAGAAACATGGATTTTTACCGATATGGTTTCCCTCTTACTGAAGAAAAAAAAAAGAGTTTTACTTACCTTTCAGCCCTTGCGTCGCTCCTAATCCAACCTCCTTGGCTGAGATCACCGTAGGGAGGCACTGGGAGGCTAGTGCGCTTGTTCGACAAATCGCAGTGCTATAACAATAATATGCTACCGCTCTAGGAGCAGTATTTGATTGAGTACCTAATTCCAAAGAACTTTCCCACGCTGTGTAAAATGACACAGAGCACTGTGATTGGATGGCTTGAAATCCATCCAATCACAGTGCTCTTTGTCATTTTACACAGCGTGGGAAAATTCCAAAGAACTTTCTCACGCTGTGTAAAATGACAAAGAGCACTCTGATTGGCTTAAACCCACCAATCAGAGTGTTCTTGGCCTAATTGCAGGGCGGGGCAAGGCTTTTTTAAGCCTTCCCTCGCCCTGCGTAGCTCAGTCTGCCCGGAGCCCTCCATGGGTGAAGATGGATAATTTTTTTGCGCTCGGGTTTTTTCTTTTATTTTAAGTTCGACGGGTATGATGGCTTTTTATTTGGCCTTTTTGGGGGCTGAAAAATGAAGATTTTAGAAAAAAGAAGACGTCAAATAGTAAGTTTAATTTTTTTTTTTACAGGTTAGTTATTTTATTCCCCCCTCACTATTTTTAGGGTGAGGGGGGTAGGATAGGGGATAGTTTGATTTGGGTGGGGGGGGTGACTAGGGGCTTGGGACCCCTAGTCACCTTGATTGGGGGGGGATTTTCATTTAGGGCCCCCACCCACCGCTCAGGGGTGGGGGCCAGGGGGGAGGACGGTAGGTCCCCCCCCAACACTCTTATCTAGGGCCCCCACCCACCGCTCAGGGGTGGGGGCCGGGGGGAGGACAGTAGGCCCCCCCTCTCTTTATTTAGGGCCCCCACCTACCGCTCAGGGGTGGGGGCCAGGGGGGGAGGACAGTAGGTCCCCCCCCCTCTTTATTTAGGGCCACCGCCCAGGGGTGGGTGCCTGGGGGGGGAGGACAGTAGGTCCCCCCCCTCATTATCTTCATGGCCCCCACCCGCCTCTCAGGGGTGGGGGCCTGGTGGGGATGACAGTAGGTGCGCCCCCTCACCCTTATTGTAATTTATGTAATTTTTTTCTACAGTGAGCAGCCACAGGCTGTATAGCGAGTAGGGGCATTCGGGAGATTTTAATCTCCCTTGTGCTATTATGGGGGTCATATTGACCCCCATAGAGTGATGGGGGAGGACATGGGGGGCTTATGAAGTGGTGGGGAGCACTGCTCCCTGCCGCTTCTATCTGTACCTATTACAAGGAGGGAGCTGCACGCCGGTAGCTCCCTCCTTGTAATAAACCGAACGAGCAAACGAACACTGATACACATTTTTCTATTCATTCATTCGTCTGTCTGATGAATGAATGAATAGATGAAATTC
The DNA here is from genome assembly GCF_036172605.1 of Pelobates fuscus. Lineage (NCBI taxonomy): Eukaryota > Metazoa > Chordata > Amphibia > Anura > Pelobatidae > Pelobates > Pelobates fuscus. Next base: position 366,116,016 of record NC_086321.1, read on the forward strand.
CCGTTCGCATGTCCAGGTGTTTCACTGGGCATGTGCGGGAATCTCAGTGCTATCTAGTGTGGGCAGATGGCGTGTCCCACAGGGACTTCACCTACCCACACAAAGATGGCGGCGCCCTGAATATAGATCGGGGCAGAAGATAAAGATTTAAAAAGAGATAATCTGGGGGCTTAGGGGCATTTGGGGGGTGACTAAGGAGTCAATTGGATGTAGTGGAGGCGGGAGGGGGGTTAAAAAAGAAACGGGATTCGGCATGACAGTGCCGCTTTAAATAATTTTTGTATCATGTTGTCTGTTTGCATTTTTCATTTGCCTGGGGGTAGTCTGATAAGGAGAGGTGTGTACCTTTTCTGATCTAAAGGATACGTAGCTACCACAGTACTGTCATTTAGACAATGGAAAAGGAAATTTATGATTAGTAAAATTATATTTTCTATTGTTCTAAAGGTCTGTTATTGTGCCTCCTCATGAGCAAGCTGTAAAGTGATGTCTCTTATCCGTGCTTCTTAAACGGACATCTTGCAACTCAAAAATCAGTGTGTCCAACTATTTCAAAACAAATATGCTTAAAACACTAACTAGAACTATACAAAGAGCTCACTTCATTATCTATCTCTGCAGGTAGAAGCTGTTCCAAAATGCATTGTAGCTGGCTGTCCTCGTAGCGTTGGAAGTCAAACTGTACCACTAGGGGTCATTCTACATGCATTTCCTAACAACTTGGTTAAAGTAAAGCAGTGGCTTCTCTACATGGGTCAGGATCTTGGAGACCTTGATGCTTTTGCACAACGCATCCTGGATGGAAAGAAAAAGGATTGCTTCTGTCTCTGTTCATCTCATTTCACCCCAGAATGCTACATCACTCAGGACACAAAATGTATTCTACGAGCGGATGCTGTCCCAACCATTTCCCCCAAAAAGAAAGCCCTGGCTTCTACTGAACTTCCACATCAAACAATGTTTAATGCAAGCATCTCCTCTGAAAACACTACTCAAGCCAGCAAAGAAAAAAAGAAGGGCACAGATGTTTGTTATGTTGACGTTTCTACGTCAACACCGGTCATTACATCAAGAGACGTCAGCACTCGCACTGACCTTTACTATAAAGTTAGGCATTTTGGTACACGCACCAATCCCCATGTTGGAGTAAGAAATGTTGGCACACGTATTGACAATTTAATCAGTGTTCGAAATTGCGGAACAAGCACCAAACCTCGCATGGTAAGAGATGTCGCAACATCAACTTTCTTCCTAATGTTGGACGTTGGGACATCCACGGAACCAGTCATGTTTACATCAAACAAAGTTGCTCAGTGGCCTGAGTTTGAACTCAACTTTTCTGGTGAGCCTTGGAAGATCAATCATGATCATGATTATCAAACACAATCTTCTCATCTACAAAAACAGCCTGTAAAAATAGAAAACACATCAACTCAACAGCAGGAAGAAGCTCCACTAAACGTGATAAACAAACAAGATTCCATTAATCAAGACAACACATCTCCCCCTAGCTATTCTCTTAAGTCTAGTGGCCATGCAATGAAGAAGTATGCAATGTTCTCTGCCCTTGAAAAAGTACTGGTAAGTGACTTTGAACTTTTTTTTTTTTTTTTTAACTTGAAATATCAAGGGGTTTGCCCAACTACCCAGAGCACATGCCTTGTAAAGACTTCTCATTGAGCTCCATTGGGAAGTCTTTGATTGGACAGCCGTATAAAATGTGTGATGAGGAAAAAGGAAAGAGATGATCTGCACCTTTTCCAAGCTGTTTTTCAATATACTCTCAATGAGAAAATGCATGCATGTTTTCATTGGGTAAACTTAAATAACTGAAATGTTGGTGAGTACGCACCACAGATATACAGGGAGTGCAGAATTATTAGGCAAGTTGTATTTTTGAGGATTAATTTTATTATTGAACAACAACCATGTTCTCAATGAACCCAAAAAACTTTTGGAAGTAGTTTTTAGTTTGTTTTTAGTTTTAGCTATTTCAGGGGGATATCTGTGTGTGCAGGTGACTATTACTGTGCATAATTATTAGGCAACTTAGCAAAAAACAAATATATACCCATTTCAATTATTATTTTTTTTTTTTTAATTCTTTATTTTTGCAGTGCTTTTGATGGTTACAGGCATACATATGGTACCCCAACGGCATTCCATACGCTGAATTCGAAACATAAGTTACAGTGGGTAGTAAATGGACAATGCACCTTTTTTTTTTTTTTGATATGACATAGATGTTACATAGATAACAAGCTGATAAGTGTCGCATTAGTGTATAAAATGCTAGGCTACTATTGCGCTTAACTCCTACGCATCAGTAGTTATAACAACATGCTAGAGCTTTAAAAGCAAAACCCATACGTTTGGTATCAATGTGCTGTATTTTCCTGGCTCGGCTGCGCTTGGCAAATGTTACGGTAAGATTCAAAAGCGTAATCTGCGCTTTTTAAGATAGGTGTGCACGCTAAGTAAATATAGTTCTGGCTAGTAACTGTGTGAACCTTAAAGTAAAATAACTGATTTTAAAAGTGTAAATAAAATCACCTGGCAACACTAGTATCCTAGTTCAACATGTAGACCTCGATTCTGGTTACAAGGGGACAGTGCTTATGTTAGTCTAGTGTCAACGCGAGTTATATAGGTACATAATGTTAGGCACGGGTTCTGGCTGGTGCGTTCATGCTTTGTAGCAGTGGTATGGGTATACAAGCTAGTCAAACTTTAAGTCTCACATACAGTGGGGGCAATAGTGATCAACAGTTGCTAGTGTGAGCTGCTTAGAGATAATTAAAAGCATACGTTCCAACAGTGTAGACAGATTCAAATAATAGTAAAGTGGAAAAAAAAAAAAGAAAGTTAGTTATGAGTCCGCAAACCAGTCCCTTTTAACCCATGCCGGTTCGTGGCAAGTTGTCTCCAGGGGTAGAAAGGCAGCGGACATCGGAACGTTGCTCGCATGCCGGGGGTCCCCTCTGACCCCAGACCTGTGTAGAGGGCAGCAACTTCGGACCGCCGACCGGAGGGCTCCGTGTGTTCAAAGCATTCCTATGTCTGGTGCAGTGGAGAATGCTGGTGTTCCGTCGCCGCCTGTGGCGGGCTTTCTTCCTGCAGGGTGGTTGCTGTCGCGGAGGCAAACTCCCCATGACCCTCAGCCCGGGTGGGCCGCGTGCCTGTATAGCTAGCGTGGGGATGGTTGCTGCGCCAGGAGTAAGGCGCCTCTGATCCCTCTTTCTCGCTGCAGTAGTCGGGTATGGATTGTATAGCCGCCATTTCGGAGCTTGTTTTTGCGCGGGTCGAGTGTTCATGTGGCGTGGGTCAGGCTGTCGCTTCTGTGGCAGTTTAGCAGTCGAGTGGGTCTGGGTTGGATGGTGTATCTTTTCCATCAGTTTTCGCCAGAAGTCGTTAAAGATTTTCTCCAGTCTGGCCGCACATCCAGGTTCGTCCTGGCTGCTGATAAGCCGCGTGGTCGCCGCCATCTTTGGCGAGTCTCTTGGCCCTCCGATGGGTGTTTTTGTGCCCACCGTGGCTGAGGGGACTCCTAGTAGTGGACCGGGATCACCCCCGCCGGTCCATAGGGGGGGGTTGCGGGGTACTCGCGGGTGGCGCTCAGCTCTCGGGCCGCTCCGGACTGGGAACTCGGCCGCTGCTCCCCGCCATTGCGCTCCCGGCCGCATGCTTCCGCGGGTCAATCCTGGTGCCTGTTGTCCGTTCACGGTCCGCATCACCGGTTCACCGTGTGGACTGAGAACAGGGTCGTCGTTTAAGGTCAGTGTGTGCCGGTTCATGAGGTTTGGAGGTGCCTTTTTAGCTGTTTTTCGCAGTTTAGTCAGGAGCAGCAGTTAGGCACGTCTTCCCTCCATGGCAGTCAGGCCCCGCCCCCCAATTATTATTTATTTTTACCAGTGAAACCGATATAACATCTCAACATTCACAAATATACATTTCTGACATTCAAAAACAAAACAAAAACAAATCAGTGACCAATATAGCCACCTTTCTTTGCAAGGACACTCAAAAGCCTGCCATCCATGGATTCTGTCAGTGTTTTGATCTGTTCACCATCAACATTGCGTGCAGCAGCAACCACAGCCTCCCAGACACTGTTCAGAGAGGTGTACTGTTTTCCCTCCTTGTAAATCTCACATTTGATGATGGACCACAGGTTCTCAATGGGGTTCAGATCAGGTGAACAAGGAGGCCATGTCATTAGATTTTCTTCTTTTATACCCTTTCTTGCCAGCCACGCTGTGGAGTACTTGGACGCGTGTGATGGAGCATTGTCCTGCATGAAAATCCTGTTTTTCTTGAAGGATGCAGACTTCTTCCTGTACCACTGCTTGAAGAAGGTGTCTTCCAGAAACTGGCAGTAGGACTGGGAGTTGAGCTTGACTCCATCCTCAACCCGAAAAGGCCCCACAAGCTCATCTTTGATGATACCAGCCCAAACCAGTACTCCACCTCGCTGGCGTCTGAGTTGGACTGGAGCTCTCTGCCCTTTACCAATCCAGCCACGGGCCCATCCATCTGGCCCATCAAGACTCACTCTCATTTCATCAGTCCATAAAACCTTAGAAAAATCAGTCTTGAGATATTTCTTGGCCCAGTCTTTTTCAGCTTTTTCAGCTTGTGTGTCTTGTTCAGTGGTGGTCGTCTTTCAGCCTTTCTTACCTTGGCCATGTCTCTGAGTATTGCACACCTTGTGCTTTTGGGCACTCCAGTGATGTTGCAGCTCTGAAATATGGCCAAACTGGTGGCAAGTGGCATCTTGGCAGCTGCACGCTTGACTTTTCTCAGTTCATGGGCAGTTATTTTGCGCCTTGGTTTCTCCACACGCTTCTTGCGACCCTGTTGACTATTTTGAATGAAACGCTTGATTGTTCGATGATCACGCTTCAGAAGCTTTGCAATTTTAAGAGTGCTGCATCCCTCTGCAAGATATCTCACTATTTTTGACTTTTCTGAGCCTGTCAAGTCCTTCTTTTGACCCATTTTGCCAAAGGAAAGGAAGTTGCCAAATAATTATGCACGCCTGATATAGGGTGTTGATGTCATTAGACCACACCCCTTCTCATTACAGAGATGCACATCACCTAATATGCTTAATTGGTAGTAGGCTTTCGAGCCTATACAGCTTGGAGTAAGACAACATGCATAAAGAGGATGATGTGGTCAAAATACTCATTTGCCTAATAATTCTGCACTCCCTGTATGTGTGGTGGCTCTTGATGCACTGACTCCAGCCTCAGTCCACTCCTTGTGAAAGTCCCCAACACATTTGAATGGCCTTTTCCTGACAATCCTCTCCAGGCTGCGGTCATCCCTGCTGCATGTGCACCTTTTTCTTCCACACTTTTCCCTTCCACATAACTTTCTATTAATGTGCTTTGATACAGCACTTTGGGAACATCCAACTTCCTTCGCAATTACCTTTTGAGGCTTTCCCTCCTTATGGAAGGTGTCAGTGATGGTTTCCTGCACAACTGTCAGGTCAGCAGTCTTCCCCATGATTGTGATTCCTACTGAACTAGACTGAGAGACCATTTAAAGGCTCAGAAACTCTTTGCAGGTGTTATGGCTTACTGAGCTGATTAGAGTGGGACACTGTGAGCCTAGAATATTGCACCTTTTCACAATATTCTAATTTACTGAGATTGTGGATTTGGGGTTTTCATGAGCTGTAAGCCATAAACATTGCACTTATGACAAATCACAGTTTGAACTATCTTGCTTTGCATGTAATGCGTCTATCTCATATATTAGTTTCCCCTTTTACGTTGCATTACTGAAATAAATTAACATTTGCACGATATGTTTTGAGTATCACCTGTATAGTGTCCCTTTAATCTATAGATCATGACGTTCCTTTGATTCTAACACACACTTATAAATACATTCACCACTTTGTAACAAACTGACAGTTACGTATCAACTAATTAAAAGAAGCACTAGAGCATTATGAATACTAATCTGTATTCCTAACACGTTAGGGTGTCCTCCCCAGGTTTATGATTAAAAATAATGATAAAATAAAGTTTTTTTTTCTTACTTTTTTGAAGCGCCAAGGTTTTCTCTGTCCTGATTACCTGTGCGCCAAATTCTTCAGACAAAATAAATCAAAGAGGACTGGGCATAGTCATAAGGTCCAGGGCAGGTTTATGGGATCGGATCCAGCAACGTCATGCTCGATAAAGGCTCACACAGAGCCGTTACTGTATCCAATAAACCTGCCCTGGACCTTATTCCTGTGTCCTGTATAAAATCTCTGATATATTAGTATAATAAATGTCAGATGACCGCATATTTTTTAGGAACAATTTACTCCAAAAAACAGATCACACAGTTCAGGAATAGTTTTATAACTCTGCTTTGCTCTAATCCTTTATAAACAGCAGCTTGTACTGAACTCGGGCACTTTTTTGTCTTTTTTTATTTTTTTTTCAACATTGCCAAAAGTAAAAAAAGACAAATACAGATAAATCCAATATGTCATTACAATTCAGCATAGTAAATTCATATATGTCTAGTACAGACAATATACTTGAACCAAACAAATATTAAAATGCACAGTATGAATAGGGATGTACATAATTATGGACTGCAATCCTTGGGGCACAACGGCAGGGGCGTCATTTTCAGTATATTCAAGGGGACTCTCACTTTGTCTCTTTAGGAATGGCGTGTCGTACGAAAAAGAACTCCTCAAAGAAGCAACCAACGTCTGTTGGAGAAGGTTAGTGTCTGAAGCCTTTTACTAACCAAACAGCTTCTCCCTGAGTCTTCCCTTAAATATTAGCACTGTCAAGACACATTGTATTGTGGGATTAGTTACTGGGTAGGTGCTGCGTGAGATTCTATGCATGTACAATGTTAGATCAAGACCAGTAACCTGGGCAGAACGGAGGGAAACTCTTTACGGATAACGGTCACCTCAACAATATTTTTTATCTAAATTATTCTTTTATCAAGTTTTGAAAGGAAATAGATTCTGTGTTAAAGGGACACTCCAGGCACCCAGACCACTTCTGCCCATTAGAGTGGTCTGGGTGCCAACTCCCACTACTCTTAACTCTGCAAGTGTAATTATTGCAGTTTTAACTCCACCTCTAGTGGCTGTCTACTAGACAGCCACTAGAGGGAACTTCCTGCTCTATAGCACAGAAAACCTGTGCTAGAGCGTCGCTGGATGTCCTCACGCTGTGTGAGGACCTCCAGCGTCGCTCAAATCCCCATAGGAAAGCATTGAAAATCATTTTCAATGCTTTCCTATGGGGAGACCTAATGCGCATTAGGTCTCCTCGGCCGGTGGGCGGGATCAGTCTCGCCAACCAGCAGACGGAGCCAGTAGGAGGAGCGGCGCGGAGGAGGAGACAGCGACGAGGGACATCGTCGCTGCCTCAGGTAAGTGACTGAAGGGGTTTTCACCCCTTCAGTAACCGGGGATTGGGGGGTGGGAGGGAGAGGGAACCTGCAGTGCCAGGAAAACGGATTGTTTTCCTGGCACTGGAGATTCCCTTTAAATTATGTATATGTGGTGGAGAAAAAAATCAAACACAAGACAAACCTATCCCTATCCCTTAGTATACGGCAGGATCCTTTCGCCATGTACATATACACCTTGAGTCAGATAGTGTTTGAAAAACCTTCCTTGCTTCACATCCCGCACAGCGCAGTGACATCATCAGACCGACTAACAGATACTTGATGAACGAGTAATTGTATAAAAATTGTTTTGAGGTGATATTTCTCCTTTAAATACTATAATGAGTAAGATTCTCTGACTAGAATATTATGAGATTAGTTGCTGGGTCTCTATGAGTTTGATTCTCTGTGTGTATAGAATGCTATTAAAGGAACACTATATAATCAGAAGCATTGGATTGGAAAGTTTCATCAGAATGAATTACTTCATCAGAGGAAGGGGAGCTGCAGAATAGAGCCGGAGATCAATTTATAGCTTTTTTTTATTTGTTTTTGTTTTTAAATATAAAGGTGGTGTGGGCAGTAATGTCAACTAAAAAAAAAAAAAAACAGCCACAAACTTTAGAATGTTCCCCTTAGAGATAAGTAATTTGGGTGGAGTGGATCGGCTTCTTACAGGATCGGGTTCTCTGAGTGTAGTCTGTTAATACAGCAAGATTTCAAAGAATATGTTACCAGCATAGGCTAAAAGTTACTGCCTGCAGCAAAGCTCCCCCCTCTGTGTGTTCTCTGGCAATGACGGGGTAGTAGCAATGGCAGTGGCCCTCCTGTAACATGACCTCAGATTTATCAGTTAATCACAGAAGAATTAAAAGTGCACTAATCTCACGGCTACTAATTTTTTATCTTTTTTTTTTGCGTGTGCCTCTACATCTACATCTGAGGTGAAGAGAGAATGTAGTCTGTTGTAGAATATGTACTGCATGGTGCTTGGGTTATGTGAGGACTCATGGCAGACAGGCAGATTTCTACCTAGCTTTAAATTGCTAGTGCCCCAATCTTATTGTTTAATGATGTTTTTGGTGGTAATAGTCAGCCGTCACGCTACTGTGCATAAGCTGCTATTTCCTCTTCCAAACAGCACTGAGGATCATCACAGACTGTAGGGAGGAGGGTCCATAGGCCACTTGCCAGGACTCAATTCTCATTCATCATTGGCTAACTGGAAATTTTGAGCCATGATTACAGGATCTGGTATTAGGTTAACCCAGTGCTACTATGAGAGAGAGTTAGTTTACTGAACATAGTGCCATGGTGGTTGTCGGTTACCGTGGGCTTAAGAAGGGTCTGTGTCATGTAGTTGCTTGTTCAGTTTATTACCATGGCAGGTCACAGATAGAAAATGGTTTCAAGTGACTGGTCACTTCCCCATTCCTAATTTTCTTTATAATTTTGTGTTGAGGCTCATACTCATCTGATGATCTTTCTCAACCGATTGGGGCTTCATCCCTTGGGTCCAGTATGTTCTACAGACAGCAGAATTTGTATTTTAGAAGCACAGCTGTGGCAAAGCTTATATTAAAGTAATGAAGGATGCAAGGTGAAATCAGTATGAGCCACTTGGTAGCTATGTTTCTCTAACAGACCAAGCACAGCTCCATGGGGCTTGGCTTCTCTCTTGGAGGCTCCAAAGTCCCTGCCCATCCCTACCCAGTGGGTGCATTACAAATCCTCTTACCGAAGCTCTGTTCCTATACTTACCCCACTGTCATAGAGGGACAGTGGAAGTTTTACTCTCTAGTGTAGAACATTATCACAAGATTTGTTACTGGATCAGCTCTGAGTGAAATCCTTTGTATTTCAGGTGCCAGTATTATTTGGGGACGTTGCAGTCTATTTCTCCAGCGAGGAGTGGGAATTTATAGAAGAACAAAAAGACCTCTACACTGATATAATAATGGAAGATTATCCATCTGAAAGCATCTGGAAATTATCAGAAAAGTGGGAAACAGGTAAAAGGTCTCAAAAAGCCAACATTAATTTATGTTCAAAGTCAGAAAATGTGTGTGTGTGTGTATATATATATATATACACACACACACACACATACACACTGCTCAAAAAAATAAAGAGAACACTTAAACAACACAATGTAACTCCAAGTCAATCCAACTTCTGTGAAATCAAACTGTCCACTTAGGAAGTAACACTGAGTGACAATCAATTTCACATGCTGTTGTCAAATGGGATAGACAACAGGTGGAAATTATAGACAATTAGCAAGTCACCCCCAATAAAGGAGTGGTTCTGCAGGTGGTGACCACAGACCCCTTCTCAGTTCCAATGTTTCCGGGCTGATGTTTTGGTCACTTTTGAATGCTGGCAGTGCTTTCAACAATGAGAGCTGTGGCAAAAAGGTTTGCTGTGTCTGTCAGCGTAGTGTCCAGAGCATGGAGGCGCTACCAGGAGACAGGCCAGTACATTGGGAGACATGGAGGAGGCTGTAGGAGGGCAACAACCCAGCAGCAGGACCGCTACCTCCACCTTTGTGCAAGGAGGAACAGGAGGAGCACTGCCAGAGCCCTGCAAAATGACCTCCAGCAGGCCACAAATGTGCATTTGTCTGCTCAGTCAGAAACAGACTCCATGATGGTGGTATGAGGGCCCGACGTCCACAGGTGGGGGTTGTGCTTACATCCCAACACCGTGCAGGCTGTTTGGCAAATTCGCACTGAGCACATGTGACTTACGTGACAGAGTCTGGAGACGGCGTGGAGAACGTTCTGCTGCCTGCAACATCCTCCAGCATGACCGGTTTGGCAGTGGGTCAGTAATGGTGTGGGTGGCATTTCTTTGGGGGGCCGCACAGCCCTCCATGTACTTGCCAGAGGTAGCCTGACTGCCATTAGGTACCGAGATGAGATCCTCAGACCCCTTGTGAGACCATATGCTGGTTCGGTTGGCCCTGGGTTCCTCCTAATGCAAGACCTCATGTGGCTGGAATGTGTCAGCAGTTCCTGCAAGACGAAGGCATTGACTGGCCCGCCTGTTCCCCAGACCTGAATCCAATTGAGCACATCTGGGACATCACGTCTCGCTCCATCCACCAACGTCACATTGCACCACAGACTGTTCAGGAGTTGGCAGATGCTTTAGTCCAGGTCTGGGAGGAGATCCCTCAGGAGACCATCCGCCACCTCATGAGGAGCAAGCACAGGCGTTGTAGGGAGGTCATACAGGCACGTGGAGGCCACACACACTACTGAGCCTCATTTTGACTTGTTTTAAGGACATTACATCAAAGTTGGATCATCCTATAGTGTGTTTTTCCACTTTAATTTTGAGTGTGACTCCAAATCCAGACCTCCATGGGGTGAAAATTTTTATTTCCATTTTTTAATTTTTGTGTGATTTTATTGTCAGCACATTCAACTATGTAACGAACAAAGTATTTCAGAAGAATATTTAATTCATTCAGATCTAGGATGTGTTATTTTTGTGTTCCCTTTATTTTTTTGAGTAATGTATATACATACATACATACATACATACATACATACATACATACATACATACATACATGCATGCATGCATGCATACATACATACATACATACATACATACAAACACACACACGTAGGATTTACCAAACCAAGAACAAATACGATTTCCCGGGGCAAAGTGCTAAAAAGGAACCACAGTGACAATACATAATTAGCAATCCCACAGCCTGTCTCCAGCACTTTTTTTTCTGTATTCCTGACCCTAGAGTGTTAAAAACACAATCTATCCCCCTTTATCCCTAAATATAATATAATCTTACCTTTACTCTAGTCTGCTGACGCTGGCCCTGCCCCTGATCTGCCTGCTTTTAACCAGACTGTTAAAACACCACTAGCTTTCTACTAATTATTAGTTTCTGCCAGTTTGCTGCCCCGTGTTTTGGTAGACGCAGAGCAAGCATATTGCCATTTTTTTTGCTTAAAACACCGTGTATACCCATTACCCGGCTTCTAGTAGATTAAGTTCGTAATTTGTGTTCTAAGGAGTGATGGTCATGTTCTTAGAGAAAGTTTAGGGACTATAACAACTTCCTCTCATTTTATATTGCTCCGAGTCCCTGGCGTTGTCTTTCCATTTGGTGTTAAACCATTTTCGAGCAGTTTAACACTGAATGTGGGTCCCTGGCAACCCACAGCCAGGCCTTTACTGGAGGTATGGTTAAGGCAGAAATTATGCACTTCCCATACCAGTCATGGGCAGCTGTGGTGGGCTGAACACAGTCAACGGACACTCTCAGCCAATCACAGCCGACGATTCTTGCTCAGACCAATACTTCCTAGAGGGAATGGGCTGCTAGGGACTCTCATTTAGCATTGAGCCATTTAAAAAAGTTTAACACTGAATGGATAGATGGTGCCAAGGGACTCCGGGCACTGAGCACTTCAGTGAACTGTAGCAGTTACACTGCCTACAATGACTCTTGAAGATATTTCATTACAGAACCACCCACAGAATCGAAAATGGAAGAAGAGTCGCACAGGTCTTCATGTTCATCATATTGGAGCAGTGATGATGATGAGACGATGTCTCCATGGCGTCCTGATTATGAAAATGACAGTGAGTCATCTGCAGACTCAACCTTCACTGATAAAGAAACTCTTGTATCTTCTTCTAGAAGGCGAGGTGAGAAGAGGAAGTGTGTTGTGAAGAAAGAACCCAAGGATCCAAGGATGAAATGGCGTCTCCTAGACGTGTACGCAGTAAAAGATTAGCAGAAAAGCAAAGTAAAACCGAAAAAATTCTGTGGTGTGATGTGTGTGAACTCTGCTTTTCTGACCAACATCAACTTATTCTACATCAGGCCACACACGTTGGGGAGTTGCCACTTCATTGGACGAAGTGTGATATGCACTTCACTTATCAATCCCAACTTTTAAAACATCACGAGCAGAAACATGGAGAAGAGGCCCATGTCTGTGATGAATGCGGGAAAGAATTTCCCAGCAAATCCTGGCTTACTCATCATCAGGCCAAACATGGGAAAAAGAGGCAACTTCGATGTAAAGTTTGCTGGAAGTATTTTGACTACAGATCTCAACTTATTATACATCAGAGAGCACATACGGGAGAAAGGCCATATCAGTGCGAAAAGTGTGGGGCATGGTTTGGTCATAAGTGTAGCCTTGTCGTACATCAAAAGATACACACTGGGCAAATAAATGCAAAATATGCAAGAAGCAATTTGACAAAAAGGACAGGTTTAATAAGCATCTCAGTGTTCACAAACAGGCAGAGTCAAGCAGAGAAAAGGAACGACCAGTGCCACGCAGAAAAAAAGGACGGCCGAAACAATGTAAGGAAGAGGACCAGGCCCAGTCTGGCAGGGAAGAGGACCAAGCTCAGAGGGAAGATGGACCAGCCCAGTCTCACAGGGAAGATGGACCAGCCCAGTCTCACAGGGAAGATGGACCAGCCCAGTCTCACAGGGAAGATGGACCGGCCCATCCTGGCAGGGAAGAGGAACAGGCCCATCCTGGCAGGGAAGAGGAACAGGCCCATCCTGGCAGGGAAGAGGAACAGGCCCATCCTGGCAGGGAAGAGGAACAGGCCCATCCTGGCAGGGAAGAGGAACAGGCCCATCCTGGCAGGGAAGAGGAACAGGCCCATCCTGGCAGGGAAGAGGAACAGGCCCATCCTGGCAGGGAAGAGGAACAGGTCCATCCTGCCAGGGAAGAGGAACAGGCCCATCCTGCCAGGGAAGAGGAACAGGCCCAGTCTGGCAGGGAAGAGGACCAGGCCCAGTCTGGCAGGGAAGAGGACCAGGCCCAGTCTTGCAGGGAAGAGGACCAATCTCAGAGTTTAGAGGAGACAGGCGAGCATAACAGGAAAGAGGACCAAGCCCAGCCTGCCAGGAAAGAGGGCCAAGCCCAGAAGGAAAAGGGGAGAGCCAAACCCGGCAGGAAAGCGGTCCAAGCCAAGCCTGGTGGGAAGGAGGGACCGCCAGAGCCGCCCAGGATAGTGAGGCAGGCCAAGTCGCGAAGCTGCCGTGATTGTGGGAAAACCTTTGTTTATAAATCTTGTTATTTAAAACACCTAAAGACACATAAGAAACAGTTAGAAGATGCATCTTAGGAGTGATTTTAGTAAACTCTGGACAAGCCTTATGTTTAACCCCTTCACGACGGGTGACGGACGAGGTCCGTCATCCTGGGGATGGCCTTAACGACGGGTGACGGACCTCGTCCGTCACGCGGTAAAATTAACGCCGCGATCGCGCAGTGCCGGCGATCGCGGGGTTAACGCTGTTGCTGGGTCCCTCTGAGTCAGGGGCAGACCAGCAACAGCAAATCGCGATGTCCCAGCACATGTGATCGCTGTAACAGCCAGTCACAGCGGTCACAATACTGCTGGGATATCTGATCCGCCTCCCTCCACCTCGTGTGGGTTTGTGAAGTGGAGAGAGACGGATCGGTGCAACATTGTGTTCCAGAAGAATAGTGAATATCTTTAAAAAGTTCCTAATCCCTTTCCCCTTCCTTAAAAAAAAATATTAACCCTTTCCCTGCTGCTTGATCACTGCTAGCAGTGATCAATATACAGGTCACAGTACTTTACTGTGATCTATTTTTTTTTTTACACTTAAGGGTTAAATTTTATTTTTTTTGTAACCCTAAGGGGTTAAATTGTATTGTTTTATTTTATTAATTTGTGATTTAGTTAGTTGGTGGGTGGAATTTAGTGGTAATTTGGGGAATTTAGTTAGGGGTTTAAAAAAAAAAAAAAAAAAAAAAGTTTAGTTATTTAGTTAAAGTTTTCTTAGCTGTGTTAACTGTATTAAAAATGTTGCGAAAGTATAGCGCAGAGGAGGCTTATGCCCTGTTAGCCGCCGACTCAGAGGCGACCGACACTGCCTCAGAGAGTGACGCAGGGAGTGACGCAGGGGACAGGGACTATGTGCCAGATAGTGCAGTAACATCAGAGGAAATCGCTGATTCCCCTAATGTTCAATATGGCGCAGATGACTGGGTACCCCCTAATCATTTTTCGCCAGACATCCCAGTGTTCACTGCCAATCCTGGCATACAGGCTGACCTGTCTGGCTATAATGCGCTGGATTGTATGGAGCTGTTTTTGGGGGATGATTTTTTTGGGGAGGTAGTTACCCAGACGAATCTGTATGCGGAGCAATATCTTGCACGCAACCAAGACTCCCGAATCGCCAGGACAGAGAGATGGTACCCAACCAGTGTGCCAGAAATTAAACAATTCTGGGCACTGACCATGTTAATGGGGGTAGTTAAAAAGCCCACAATTAGAATGTACTGGACTAAAAATCCTATTTTTAATACCCCCATTTTTTCCCAGACTATGCATAGGGAGAGATATGAGGACATACTGCATTTTATGCATTTTAATGACAATATGAAGTGCCCCCCAAAAGGTCATCCGCAGTATGACATTCTTTATAAAATACGCCCTCTAATTACCCACTTAAATGAAAAATTTGCCACTATTTACACCCCCAAAAAACAAATTTCAATTGATGAGTCCCTCATGAAATATAAGGGAAGACTGGGATTTAGACAATACATCCCATCCAAAAGATCCCGGTATGGGATAAAATTCTATAAATTATGTGAAAGTGGCAGTGGCTATGTATACACCTTCCGTGTATATGAAGGAAGGGATAGCCACCTTGATCCCCCAGGTTGCCCAGATACAGTAGGGACAAGTGGGAAAATTGTCTGGGACTTAATAATGCCATTACTCAACAAAGGTTATCACTTATACATCGATAACTTTTATAACAGCATCCCACTCTTACAAATGCTGTACTGTTTTGAGACCGTGGCCTGTGGCACTATCAGGAAGAGTCGCACAGGTTTCCCAAAGGCTCTAGCAGAAAAAAAATTAAAAAAGGGGGAAACAGCAGCTCTCTGCCAGAATGAACTGCTGGCACTCAAGTACCGCGATAAAAAGGAGGTTTTCATCCTAACTACGATCCATGGGGAAAACACTCGCAGGGTCGCAGTTCGTGGCAGAGAGGAACATAAACGGGTGCCAGTCTGCATTCAGCAATATAATCGGCACATGGGGGGAGTTGATCTATCCGATCAACTAATGCAGCCGTATCTAATCATGCGCAAAACCAGGGCATGGTACAAAAAAGTGGGCATATATATAATGCAGACAGCAGTCCCCAATGCCTTTATTATTTTTAAAAAGGCAAATGCTGAGCTGAAATGCACATTCCTTTCATTTAAATTTCAGCTCATTTCTGGGTTACTTGAGTGCCACAGAGGGGGACCATCAGTGGAGCCTAGCAGAAGAATGGAGGCAGGTCACTTCTGCTTTAAGATTCCACCAACCCCTAAAAAACAAAACCCCCAGAAAAGGTGCAGGGTGTGTTACAAGAGGGGCGTAAGAGTTGAGACAAGCTATTACTGCCCTGATTGCCCCTCTCAGCCTGGCCTATGTATTGGCCATTGTTTTAAAGTTTTCCACACCCAGGCCGAATAGTCAACTGTCTGGTTACCAAATCTTGGCTTTGTCTCCCGTTTATCCTGTCTTCTCTGATCCTTGACCTCGGCTTGTCCTATCGTTGTTCCGTTTCTCTTTACCCCTTTGACTTCGGCTTGTACCTTGACTATTCTCTGATTGTATAGCCCGGCCATTCTAAGGACCGGTATTACAAGTTTCTCTCTCTGTGTTCTCTCTCTTTGTGGTCTGTCTGTGTTTTGGAATCCGTGACAGCGTTGCCCGTGACACATTGTTGCACTAAGAGGACATAGCTGAGCAACATATTAGGTGTTATACTGCCATAGCACACATAAGGATTGCAAAATATACAGTAACATCTCCAAGTGTGTGTCAAAAAGGCAGAAAAAAATGCTAATTGCAACTAGACTTGGTACAAACTAACAAAGAAATGATTCTACGCTAAGGTTTAAAATATGCCTTTTGAAATGCCCTGGGGTGTCTACTTTAAGAAATGGTAGGCCTTTGTGGGGTAGTTTGAACTTAAAACCTGCTAAGATGCTTGGAAATTGCACATGGGCAGAGCGTCAAAATTCAAAGTTCGGTAAAAACTGATATGGCTTGGTCTCCAATGTGCCCCTTCAACATCCACATATCCCCAAAAAGGGTACACATGGGGGTATTGCTGCACTAAGAGGACATAGCTGAGCAACATATTAGGTGTTCTACTGCCATAGCACACATAAGGATTACAAAATATACAGTAACATCTCCAAGTGTGTGTCAAAAAGGCAGAAAAAATGCTAATTGTAACTAGACTTGGTACAAACTAACAAAAAAATGATCCTACGCTAAGGTTTAAAATATGCCTTTTGAAATGCCCTGGGGTGTCTACTTTAAGAAATGGTAGGCCTTTGTGGGGTAGTTTGAACTTAAAACCTGCTAAGATGCTTGGAAATTGCACATGGGCCGAGCGTCAAAATTCAAAGTTTGGTAAAAACTCATATGACATGGTCTCCAATGTGCCCCTTCAACATCCACATAACCATGAAAAAGGTACACATGTGGGTATTGTTGCACTAAGATGACATAGCTGAGCAACATATTAGGTGTTATACTGCCACAGCACACATAAGGATAGCAAAATATACAATAACATCTCCAAGTGTGTGTCAAAGAGGCAGACAAAAATGCTAATTGCAACAAGACTTGGTACAAACTAACAAAAAAATGATCCTACACTAAGGTTTAGAATATACCTTTTGAAATACCCTGGGGTGTCTACTTTAAGAAATGGTAGGCCTTTGTGGGGTAGTTTAAATTTAAAACCTGCTAAGATGCTTGGAAATTGCACATAGGCCCAGCGTCAAAATTCAAAGTTCGGTAAAAACTGATATGGCTTGGTCTCCTATATGGCACTGTAGCTTCACAAAATAGTGCCAAAGACATACAATGGGGGTGTCATTTTACTCAGAAGACTTAGCTGAACATAATTTGGGGGGTATGAACTTAGTGGCACATGTGAAATATACAAAATGCCCAGTAAAAATGCAATCCATATGTAAAAAACGCACAAAATAATTTTATACCACATACTTTGGCATCTATTGGTTAAAAAATGGGGGCATGTTAAGGCACAATATGCACCTTATGAGATACCCTGGAGTGTCTACTTTTACAAATGGTAGGCCTTTGTGGGTTTTTTTTGAACAGTCAAACTGTTATAATACCCCAAATGGAATCATTGGCTCATTAAATCCGTCTCTCAAAATTCTACTGTGACTACTGAAATGGATAGGTCTCCTATATGGCACTGTAGCTTCACGAAATAGTGCCAAAGACATACAATGGGGGTGTCATTTTACTCAGAAGACTTAGCTGAGCATAATTTGGGGGGTTTGAACTTAGTGGCACATGTGAAATATACACAATGCCTAGCAAAAATGCAATCCATATGTAAAAAACGCACAAAATTATTTTTTACCACATACTTTGGCATATATTGGTGAAATAATGGGGGCATGTTAAGGCACAATATGCACCTTATGAGATACCCTGGAGTGTCTACTTTTACAAATGGTAGGCATTTGTGGTTTTTTTTTTTGAACAGTCAAACTGTTATAATACCCCAAATGGACACATAGGCTCATTAAATCCGTCTCTCAAAATTCTACTGTGAATACTGAAATGGATAGGTCTCCTATATGGCACTGTAGCTTCACGAAATAGTGCCAAAGACATACAATGGGGGTGTCATTTTACTCAGAAGACTTAGCTGAGCATAATTTGGGGGGTTTGAACTTAGTGGCACATGTGAAATATACACAATGCCTAGCAAAAATGCAATCCATATGTAAAAAACGCACAAAATTATTTTTTACCACATACTTTGGCATATATTGGTGAAATAATGGGGGCATGTTAAGGCACAATATGCACCTTATGAGATACCCTGGAGTGTCTACTTTTACAAATGGTAGGCCTTTGTGGTTTTTTTTTTGAACAGTCAAACTGTTATAATACCCCAAATGGACACATAGGCTCATTAAATCCGTCTCTCAAAATTCTACTGTGAATACTGAAATGGATAGGTCTCCTATATGGCACTGTAGCTTCACGAAATAGTGCCAAAGACATACAATGGGGGTGTCATTTTACTCAGAAGACTTAGCTGAGCATAATTTGGGGGGTTTGAACTTAGTGGCACATGTGAAATATACACAATGCCTAGCAAAAATGCAATCCATATGTAAAAAACGCACAAAATTATTTTTTACCACATACTTTAGCATATATTGGTGAAATAATGGGGGCATGTTAAGGCACAATATGCACCTTATGAGATACCCTGGAGTGTCTACTTTTACAAATGGTAGGCCTTTGTGGTTTTTTTTTGAACAGTCAAACTGTTATAATACCCCAAATGGACACATAGGCTCATTAAATCCGTCTCTCAAAATTCTACTGTGAATACTGAAATGGATAGGTCTCTTATATGGCACTGTAGCTTCACGAAATAGTGCCAAAGACATACAATGGGGGTGTCATTTTACTCAGAAGACTTAGCTGAGCATAATTTGGGGGGTTTGAACTTAGTGGCACATGTGAAATATACACAATGCCTAGCAAAAATGCAATCCATATGTAAAAAACGCACAAAATTATTTTTTACCACATACTTTGGCATATATTGGTGAAATAATGGGGGCATGTTAAGGCACAATATGCACCTTATGAGATACCCTGGAGTGTCTACTTTTACAAATGGTAGGCCTTTGTGGTTTTTTTTTTGAACAGTCAAACTGTTATAATACCCCAAATGGACACATAGGCTCATTAAATCCGTCTCTCAAAATTCTACTGTGAATACTGAAATGGATAGGTCTCCTATATGGCACTGTAACTTCACGAAATAGTGCCAACGACATACAATGGGGGTACCGTTGTACTCAGCAGAAGTAACTGAACACATAATAAAACTTTGTACAGGAATAGCACACACCAACTTTACAAAATACACATGAGAAGTTCTTTGTTATAAGTTTGTGTGCGAAAACCCCCCAAAAACACAATTTTACTCCAATATTTAGCAGAGGTTGGCGGTAAAATGGCTACGTAGAAAGTGTCAAAAACAACCTTAGGTAAATAGCCTGTGGTGTCTACTTTATATAAATATATACTTTTGTGTGGCAATTTTGTTTTATTTTATGGCTATTAGGCTTACAAGACAAACATACCAAATTCTAAAATCGCTCCACATTAAAATTTTATTTTACTCCTTGTGCTTTGTGACCTGTAACTACCAAAAAAAACTTAAAATCCCAGACACATTATATATTCTGTAAATCAGAACAAATAAATGAATTTATTTTTAATTACTTTCCTTAACCTGCACTAATTATGCACACATTATTATTGCAAAAACTGTAAAAAAAACCAATATTTTTCATTTTTTTTGCATTTTTCTGTATTTTTTTTTATAATAAGTAAGCATTTATATATATATATGTTATATCAAATTAAAGCCCTTTCTGTCCTTTAAAAAACAGTATATAATATGTGCCGGTGCAATAAATGAGAGAGATGCAAATTGCAGTTGAACGCAAACAGCAAGAAAATGCAAAAATTGCTTGTGTCATTAAGCGTAAGTCAAGCTTCTGAAGCTCTGTCCTTAAGGGGTTAAGGAATTTCCGTATACATTTCGGTATTATGTAAACATTTCAGTATTTTGAGGTTTAGTGAACATGACGTAATAGAGTTTCAAAAAACACTAAAAAAACCCACTAACATTTAGGGAAATCTAACATTTCTATGCCGTTCTGTATAGGACAAGCAGAAAGACTAGCTGTGAAACGCAGCTACAGGGGCATTAACACCGGGCTTGCTTTAATACGTTCTTTGCCTTTAGTTGCATTTTGCATTTCAAAAAACATACATCTGTTCATATGCATTTAAAACTCGTTAACAGTTGATTTTAATAAAATGCAGACTTTTGACAGTTAGCCCGGAATAATTTTTTACCCTTTACAATTATATCATGTGGCACGATTCTTGCTAGCTTGATGTGCAGCTTGTTAATAAAATAGACATATTGTGAAATTACTCACAAGCCCAATATGTAAAGAATCATGAAGATGGCAATGCCAAGGCGGGGCAGCTTAAAAGAGCACTCCAGGTACCATAACAACATCAATGAAGTTGTTGTGGTTCCTGGAGTCTCCTGGCACAATGTTACCTGCAGCTCTCCTCTGAGGAAGCATTTGCCCGAGCAGGAGTGCAGAATGGCGCCTGGGCACCCATGATTAGTGTACAACTGTTTGAGAATAGGAGAGATTGGCAGACACTGCTTGATTCATCCTTGCGCCATCAGAACTTTATTGAGATGAAGTTGTTATGGTGCCTACAGGATGTCTTTAAGGTATCTCTCCCCCCCCCCCCCCCCAGCCACCGCCATCCAAGCAGGCAAGTCATCTTTGCAGGGATTTAACTCGGCATGCCAAGGACAAACTTGTAAATACATATGTACAAAGAGTTGCAGTGTTGCAAGCCACAAATCAAAGGTAAGAAATTAGAGTTTGGATACTGGTTATAATTGTGTTGCAATATTACTCAGCCATTAACAGAACTTCATATATGTGAATCAATATAGTGAAAACGTGGCGCTACACAGGTACAACCAGTTCATACAACAGAATAGAATACAACAAAGTGGAGGGTGCGCTAAACAGTATAAAACCAATATGTATACCTATCTATAGAATGGTAAACTGATTTCTCCACGTCAAACTCAAATATACATGAATATGTGTGGAAAAAGAGAAAAACACATAGTGCAGCCTCTAAGCTAGCAAAACAAGTGTGAATAACAAAATAAATACATTTTAAAAAGGGTAATAAATAACAAAAATACACCTACAATCTAAATACAGTGGGTAGACTACAGCTCCAAAGAAGTGTGCAGGTAACCTATAGACTTTAGAGCCCATCCTTTGGCTCTATGTATAATGCTCAGTAATGGATATGGTGGGCAATCTTCATGTAAGGAGAAATTATGAAGTCCCCACGAGAGATGCTGGACACCATATGAAGGTTATGGAGAAGGCACGTATGTAAAAGTCAGGATGTTGAAAAAAGAAAAAAAAAAATTATATATATATATAGAAGGCTTGGCCTGTAATTGTGGGAGGCACTTAATTTCCCTATTTAAACCCAGTAAGCCCCTGCTTACCTGTCTTCGACGATCTCGGAAGTGCTTCAGTGTACTTCCGGTTTACAGATCCGTGACGTCAGTATTCCCGCCCGCGGGCAGCCCGGTTCAAACGCCCTGCGGCTGTATTCGTGAGTATTCCGCTTTTGCCTCACACGGACGGCATCAGAATCGTAAGTTTAGCCCTGTCGCTCACGGGCTCGGATTCAATCCGCTCCTGCATTTTTTCGGTCAGTGTAACACGTTCAGTTACACTTACACCTCGTAGTCTCGTTCAGCCACACCGGGTTGCCATACGTTTTCGTTCAGGGGGTACTATATCTTCATTCTGTTCCGTATTCTGGGTTTTGTTCACGTTTTAAGCTATGTCTTAATAGTTACGTTTTATATGAAAGGGGTTTAAGCGGTTTTAGTAGTGCCAGTATTCTTAACTTCTGTGTTTAAAGTAGTTATTTGGTCCCCTTAATGTCATAAATAGCTAAATAGTGTAAATAGGGGGTATGTTGTTCCATTGTGTTAAATGGCTGTTCCTGTCCTGTTTTTGTTGTAGTTCTTACTAGTACTGACACTTCTCGCAAGTGGCCCTTCGCGGGCGTACGTATTCGCAGCTTTGTTAAAGAGGTAGGCCTCGGTGTCACCCAGTTCTTGTGTGTATGTTGTAGTTAAATAGTACATTTCATAAATAGGTCACGTTTCTTTTCCTTTAGTTCCATTGGTTCCCTGCAGGATTATACTTTATTAGGTCAAATAAAGTTTCCTTCCTCAGCAGGTATGTTATTGGTGTGTCCTGGCGGGGGGGGGGGGGTTCGAGGACTAGTTGTAATTCTCCCGCCAACTTAGGTATGTTCCCGTGGGCTCTTTGCCTACAAGGTTAGAGGTCCCGCAAGGCATAGGTCAGCCCTTACGTTCGGAGGTTCAGGCCAATCGTCCCAACGCATAGCTATAGCCTTGCTTCAAAATTAGTTAGGGCCTCACCAGTCACGGCCAATCGTATTGCTTCTTTTTCATGTCACCGAGAGGCCAACTCCCCGCCACCCACCTCAGTGGCACCAAGGCCCCACGCGCCAAATCATAGTTAGTGCCTCTCATAGCCACTTGGCAAGTAGTTAGGGCCTCATCTGCCACCAACGAAAGCTAAGCTAATACAATTTCGCCTATGGGCACTAGCCTAGTAAGTGGGGTCCCTCCAGCTTTTTATTTTTCAGTACTGAACTCGCCCTCTCTGCCCCTTAGAATGTCCAACGCTTCGGTGTTAGAAGACAATCTGTCGGTTACCAGCACCCCGCTCAGGTCGGGCACGCAGAGAACGCAACCAACCCCTCCAAGTCCAGCTTCCAGCTATCGCTCCTGGACTATCCCTAAGATTACCGCTGAACTTAAAAAGAGAAATATCCCTTATCCGGCTTCAGCTAGGAAGAATGAACTTTTTCGTTTATTGAACTCTACTGAGGATAACGAAAGGCCTGGCCCTAGTTCACAGGTTAACGTACTTAATAGCCTGGCTGAATTACACGCCATGATGGCCTCCCTAGTGTCCTCAGTTGCCACCATCAATAACAGATTGGATAACCTGGAAGCTAATAACGTTCCTTCAGTCCCCGAGATTCCCGGGCCGGTTGTCCAACCCACGCCCGCTCTAGGAGGTAACAGTGACCCTCCACCGGCTAGGAAGGTTTCCAACGTTATTAATCCTATTCACCTAATACCGCAGTCTCTCAGACGTGACATCATAGAGGGAAAGGATGTTAACTTGGCCTCGCTACTGATAGCGGCTCTAGACGTGGTTGAAAACAGGGCATACACGTTTGAGGACCTATCAGTAGTGATGAGGGCCAGGGACCCTAGGTTGAATAGGAAACTTAACATCCCTGAGTTTGTCTTGGCATTTGGCCTATACAGAGACGTTATCTGTACTGCTTTTCCCCTCCGCAGAGAGGAGCTAGATTTGTACCTTCACAAGGTGATAGAGCTGGCTTATAAGTACGGGGGCTTTGCCTTTTACGACTATCACAAGTCGTTCTCCGCTAGGTCAGCCGCTTCGTTGTCCCAGTATAATACAGTCACGGACTGGGGTCAGTTAGATACAGAATTGTTTCTTATGCATTTTGCAGGTCTCAAAACCCCTTCCTGTGCCATTTGCTCGTCTGCAGCTCACTCCATTAATTTCTGTCCTGAGAATGTAGCTATCCCCTCTACCAGCAACGCCAACTCCGATTTTCAGTCAACTTCCAACCAGAAGGAGATTAGAGATAAATTAGGCAGGCCAATAGTGTTCTTGGGAAAAGCTCAGGTCTGCAATAATTTTAATGCTGGGGGTTGTAGTTACAGTGCTTGTAGGCTGCTGCATGTGTGCTCGCTTTGTTTCAGGGCACATGCCAAGACGATGTGCCCTAACAAATTGTACCCTAAAAAGGCTTCTACTCCAATAAACATACCGAGTTTGCAACGTTACCTGGCTAATCATCCTTCTTTACATCTGGTGGAATTTCTCACGTCGGGGTTCACTCACGGGTTTCACACAGGCTTTGTCTCTCTCCCCTCAGGCATCCTGGAGTGCCCCAACCTTCAGTCAGCTCTCACAGACCCCGATACCCTACAAGTACTCTTACAGAAAGAAGTGGATAACGGCTTCATGATAGGCCCTTTCACTACTCCTCCTTTCTCCTCATGGAGAACTAACCCTCTAGGTATCGCCACTGGGAAGTTTAACGACAAAAAGAGACTTATTATTGATTTTTCTGCACCACACGCCTCTCCCACACCTAGCCTGAATGCACTAATCCCGTCAGAAGATTTTTCTCTTCAGTACGCTAGAATCGATGATGCCATTCAGGCGATTATTAACTCCGGGAAGGCAGCCTGGTTAAGTAAGTCAGATATTACCAACGCCTTTAAGTTACTTCCCATCCATCAATCACTCTGGCATCTGCACGGAGTTAAGTGGCTAGACAACTACTATTTCGCTACCAGGCTTACTTTCGGCTCCAAAAGTAGCCCCAAGTTATTCGACCTGTTCGCCGAAACCTTGACATGGCTTCTCCTTAACTTCTGCAGATGCCCAGTTGTTATACATTATTTAGATGACTTCCTCGCCATAGAACCTCACCACTGCACTCCACGCAGCCTTCATCTCTTGCTCACGCTCTTCAAAGATTTAGGTGTCCCCGTAGCCCAGGACAAAACTGAAGGTCCCAAAACCGAAATTACTTTTCTGGGGATTACACTCAATTCTGTCACCATGCACGCCAGCCTGCCCCAGGAGAAAGTAGACCGTATTCTATCTTACATTAGCACCTGCATGTCACTAGGCACTTGCACCAGGAAACAGCTACAGTCACTTTTAGGCTCACTTAATTTTGCTATGAGAATAATTCCACAGGGTAGGTCTTTCATTTCCAGGATCCTTTCACTTTTGCACGGTCTCCCTGATGATGACTCCACTACAACCCTAGACGAGTCAGCTACAGCTGACCTGAGAATGTGGCAGCTGTTCCTTTCCTCGTGGAATGGCAGGTCGCTGTTTGTTCCCCCCGTTTCCGACGATTCCCCAGTACTCTGGACTGACGCTTCAGGTGCCTTAGGATATGCGGCCATTTTTGGAGACGAGTGGCTATACGACTCCTGGCCGGTCGAAACCACGTCACTCGAGAGATTCAGTACCACCTCCTCTCTTTTTGAGATCTACCCTATCGTAGCAGCAGCTTACACGTGGGGGGTAGAGTGGAGGGGGCAGTCAGTCAGGTGTTTTTGTGACAACTTAGCTACCTGTAACATCATCAACAAGGGCCGCTCTCAGTCCCTCACGATCATGAACCTAGTCAGGAGACTCACTTGGCTAGCAGCTAATCTCCAGTTCTGCATATCCTGTGTTCACGTCCCAGGTATACAAAATACTGCCGCTGATGCTCTGTCACGCTTCAATTTGCAGGAGTTCTTCAGACTACATCCTACAGCTTCCCGGCAACCCAGGGTACCTCCAAAATTCGAAGACCTGGTAATGCATTAAGCTCTCTCCTACATCTGAGCGGCACGCTTGCTCAGGCGGGTTTATCCCTCAACACGAGGAAAGCCTATTACAGAGCATATGAACTGTTTATGTGTTTCGTTCGTAATTACTGTGTAATAAATGTTTTTTCTGTTGAAACCATGGTTGCTTTCACAACTTTTTGCCACTTTTCTCTTAATCTATCTTACAACACAATCAAACTCTACTTAACGGGAATCCAACACTACATGTTAACCTCCTTTCCCAACAAGTCTCCTTTCCTATCTTCCTACCCTCTTAAAAGTGTCCTCAAAGGCATCCATAACTTGTCAGTACACATACCCACTAAACGCCTTCCCATAGATAGTAAGCTGTTTAAGAACTTGTCCGATATACTCGACACGTCCCCTTTCGAACATATCACAAACCTCGTTGTCAAATCAGCGGCTTATCTAGCCTTTTACGGTTTCTTGAGACCCAAAGAGTTCACCGTAGAGAGAGCCTCTGTTTTCAGCTCGTGCCTCCAGAAGAAACACTTAGTTAAAAATCTAGATCACTACACTCTGTCCGTTACCCGCACCAAAACAAGCCAATCAGGCCCACCAGTGGAAATTAACTTTTATCCCACTTCAACCAAATGGTGTCCCGTTCGTGTATTGGATAAGCTTGTAGCAGCCCAAGCTAATTCCGCTCCCGATAGCCCACTTCTAGATATTCTAGGGAAACCCCTGACCACAAAAATTTTCATGCTTTACATACGCACCCTTTACTCCGTTTGGGACAAAACCCACGGTCATTCTCGGGCCATTCTTTTCGCATTGGAGCAGCCACAGCTGCCTCAGGTAATCATGTACCGACACACATAATTAAAAACATGGGGAGGTGGAAATCATCCGCATACAACAGATACATTCCCAATCCAGAGAAAGAGATAAGGATGGCTTTCTGTGATATGACTAAATGATGTACCGCTTAATAAACGCATTTTGTTTTAATTGGTTATTATTTTTGCCCTCTTTTACAGGCCTAACCTTACGTCAGTTTCGGCACACCTCAACTGACTTGCTATTAAGGAACTACTTATTTTAAACCCTGTTTTCCTCACGTCCTCGGAATGTGCCGTACACAAATAGAAGGCTTGGCCTGTAATTGTGGGAGGCACTTAATTTCCCTATTTAAACCCAGTAAGCCCCTGCTTACCTGTCTTCGACGATCTCGGAAGTGCCCCTCCCACCGCACCCTCAATTTTATCATTTTCCTAGGTGGGCCCTCTTTTACAGGCCTAACCTTACGTCAGTTTCGGCACACCTCAACTGACTTGCTATTAAGGAACTACTTATTTTAAACCCTGTTTTCCTTACGTCCTCGGAATGTGCCGTACACAAATATATATATTTTTTTTTTTATTAAAAAGAAGAAAGTATAAATGTGTATAAAAAAAAAAATGAATGGAGAGTCCACATTAGGGTCTCTAGGCCCTGCCAAATAAAATGAAGAGTTTATGTGAATATCCCCAGGCACCTAGTTATTTAGGCCACCAGCTTGGAGTAGGCTGTCCAGGTGTGTAGCACGCACTTCGCAATTTGGTTAAACTGAAAGCAACAATCATTGAGTACCAGTAAAAAAAAAAAAAAAAATCAGTAAAGTGCCAAGTGCAGGACTTGGAAACACGCTATTCCTCGTGACCAAGTAAAAGTTCCGTCTCTGTGCCGCACACCAACAACGCGTTTCGCAATACTTGATCAGCTCAGTATATCACACTGAAGCCTCCTACAAGAGACTATATAGGCCCCATGGCGAAGCCTCTCCTACACGGGAGACACTTTGCTAATTGATCGGGTGAAGGATAATTTCACCTTAAATGAAGATTGCCCACCATATCCATTACTGTGCATTATACATTAGAGCGAAGGGTGGGCTCTAAAGTCTGTGTTACCTGCACACTTCATTAAAGCCATTGTCTACCCACTGTATTAAGAGTGTGTCCAGGGCCCTATTTAACGGTGCCCTGCATAGAGTACTAAGAGGAAGCATTTCCCAGGTAAGTGGAATAATCTCATAAGAGCAGGCACTAGGTTTTTAGATTAGGACCTGCCAAGAATGGGGTACATTGGTGTTGTGGGAGGATTATGCAATGTATGATCATATAGTGTAAGTAAACCTCATTATTTTTGCCCAAGTGAGGTATTAAAAAACAAACAAAAAAAAAACATTCTTTGAGCTTTGAAATTGAGGTTACACACTTTTTTTGCTAGCTTACAAGTTACACTATAATATGTTTTTCTTTCTTTCTAAAACCTCATATATGTTAGTGGGCATGTTGGGTTACTCAGATTTACATCCACATTTCAAAATCTCCAACACAGTCAGCAGAATTGCTATAACCTTCTTCAAATAAGAAGACCAAAGGACTCAAGAGTAAATTTGTTCTTGTGCTAGCAATGAGGCCACATGATGTTGTCATGGGTAGTGTTCCCACGCAGGTCCAATCACATCTGAAAGGGTTGGCAACAAGGAAGAACCAAAGGGTGGGTATTAGAGCAGTGCAACACCTATGGACCACAGATCACGGTCATACTAGATGGAAGTTACCATTTAATAGCTATTAAGGCAATTAAATATATATAATTTTTAAAATGTGTTACATATTTGTTGTTTTAAGGGTTATTTAAGTTATATATTTATTTTTAAATGTTGCGTTATTTTGTCTTCCAGGCACTCGGTGTGAAAGCAGCAGGCAGATTTATTGTAACAAAACAGACAGCAATGTTTCGACCTACTAAGAGGTCTTTGTCAAGCTGACTGGCGAAACGCGCGCTTCAGGGGCACTGGTAGCTGTCCATTTACAGTTGGATGTCAGCCTGCTATTGCCGCATGGAGGTAGATAGTTCTGGTATACCTAATGTAACACAGAGAAGAGAGGGAGTCTGACTAACACTGCTATTGCCGCATACCTGATCACGGAAACTGACACCATAGCTACAACCAACAATACCTGATCTAGTCTCCACTGAGATTTGCTGAGCCTCAGATCTATAGAGGCTCAAGTGTTAGGAAACCTCTGCACCTTGTCTATGCTAATTATCATCGCAGTACATAAGCGGCGATATCCAGCTATTTAGCCTGGCTTATGTTCAAACTACCATATCTGGGCAAGATCAGGCAAGGTGGGGTATTAGTGAGAGAATAGAATTTTGGGTAATGGGTGCCCTTGAAGGCACTTTAGGTTGCACCATTTATCCAGATTAGGAATATCTATTCCCTCTCCCTTCCCAGTATACTCTTCATTGCTTTATAGTTACTATTCTGTAATCTTCTGTATACCAATTGAAAGCACACATATAGAGAGTATTCAATATCTATTCTCTGCACATCAATGCGCTACCATTCCCTCACGTAGTACTATAACCACTTTAGGTACTACTTGTGGATATTAGCATTGACCTATCCTCATAAGTGGAAACTACTTTGTTTATAACCGCTTTATCAATATATGAGGTTTATACTTGCGTCTATCTTCTGTCCGTACTCCCACCTCTGATGCTCTCCTTCCAGACTTCTCGAGGGCTGCACCGTTCCTGTAGAACTCGCTTCCCTCTCCGTTAGATGCTCACCCAGTTTCCACTCCTTCAAAAAATCATTAAAAACCCACTTCTTTATAAAAGCGTATCAATTAAACTGTTAATAGCTCCTGACTGATTCCTCTCTTGCAACTGTCGCTAGTCTAATACTCTCCTTACCTTTTGTGTCACTTTACCCCACTCCCTCTAGCATGTAAGCTCATTGAGCAGGGCCCTCAACCCCTCTGTTCCTGTGTGTCCAACTTGTCTAGTTACAACTACATGTCCGTTCGCCCACCCACTGTAAAGCGCTGTGGAATTTGATGGCGCTATATAAATAATAATTCTAACCATTTGCGTTTTAGGTGTATCCATTACCTATTTTACTAAGTAATAAAAGTTACGTTTTAATTAACACTTGCTCTCACATAGATAGAACTGTGGAGATTTTTTTGTTTTTCCTAATTGCATGTCTAACTTCGTTCCATGTTTTTTTTTTTTACTTTTTTAAAGTACGAAAAAAAAAAGTAACTAGAATTCAGCAACTTCTCTCTTGTCTGCTGCACTCCTTCTCGGTCATCACTGCACATCATCCAGTTCAGGTCCATGGTCCAGTAATAGTCAGGGATGCACGCAATAGAGTAAGTGAAGGAAGGAGGGAGGGCCGCCAGATTGGAAAACAATGTTTTCACCACCATCAGCATTTATAGAACTGAAGCCCACTCTGTCTCTTTGTATCCAACTTTATAACAAGATGAACAATGAATGGTAACACTCTTGACTTAGTCTTCACCAATCTCTGTACCACCTCTAATCTCTCCGATATTCCATTTACTCCGACCACCACCTGACCTTTGACATCGGCATACCCCGTACCCAAATTACACAACCCTCACCACATCAGTCTCACAGAATCCTCCACTTTCTTGACCTGCAGCGATTCTCCACCAACCACCAAAGTCTCCTTTCACCCATCTCAAACCTCACCTGCTATAACACTACAACTCCACTCTCTCATATCAACTAGACATCGTGGCATCTCCTACACTTAAACGCAGCAAGCTCCCCAATTAAAAACCTGGCACACCAAACTGGCCCGAAACCTTAAAAAATTATCCAGAATTGCTGGAGAAAGTCTCACTCTGCATCTGACTTCCTTCACTATACATTTATGCTGCACTCCTACAGTCTGGCTCATTCCTCTGTAAAAGAAAACTACTTCAATACACTCATAACCACATTCGCCTGCAAAGACCCTGTTTCATGCTTTTAACGCTCTTCTTTGCCCTGTTGCACCCCCACCTCCTCCTCCTAACTTGACCACCACAAACTTTGAAACTCACTTCACTGAGAGGATGGCTCTCCATCCCCTACCAATTTGCCCCCTAACTACACTGTCTCCACTGTTCTATACTCATTTGCAACCGATACAGCAGAAGAGGTTTCTGCTCCGGTCCTCCTGCCCCACCACCTGTTCCCTTGATCCTATTCCCTCGTACCTCATCCGCACTTTGTCTCCTGCTCTTGCTGTGCCTCTCACTAAAAGTTTCAATCTTCTATGGCATATTTCCTCTACCCTTCAAACATGCAACTATAACCCCAATTGTGAAAAAGTTCAATCTCTGGCCTCTTCTCCCAACCCTCTCTGTTGGTGTTCCCCAAGGGTCTGTCCTTGGTCCCCTATTGTTCTCAATCTATACTGCCTCACTTGGTAAGCTCATCAGCTCCTTCGTCGTCCAGTATCACTTCTATGCGAATGATGCAAATTTACCTGTCCTCCCCTGATTTCTCACCACTCCTTTTGACTCGTGTCTCTTGCTGCCTCTCCGCGATTTCCAACTGGATGGCTGCTCACTTCCTTAAACTCAATCTGTCCAAAACAGAACTTCTGGTCTTCTCTTACCTCAAGTGTTGATACACCCTTGTCGGTTTCCCTCTAAGTCAATGACGCTACCATCAGCTCTACCTCGAAGGCTGGTATTGTGTGTGAAGGTGTTAATAGTCTAATATTTTCTCTCCCTCTGTGCAGTCCTGTCTCCTTCACCTTTACTTATTTTAAAAGGGGAAGGAGGGAGGGGTGCACGGAGATTGGGATAAATGAATTAAAACCACTAGGGTTATTCACTAAAGTGAGCATTCAAAGGGAAATAAAAATTTAAGGTACACAGTGCCGACGACTGATGTAGATTTTGCACATAACATTAGGCAGTTCAAAACAGAGTACCGGCCTGCCTAAGTCACGTGCGCAGGGGTGCCAATATCTCTGTATGTGCAGTGTTTAAAGCACATTCCTACCACTGTGATCAATTCTAAAAGCAGCAAGTGATCATGGAGGTTGGAGTAAGCCTACTAACCCAAGGGTTGAGGAAACACTAATCACCATAAGCACTGCAGACCACCCTAGTGTACATGTTGCCAGGAGTGCTCTGGGGCCATCCCACAGCTGATCTAAGTGCCCAGCAGGAGCCAGGTAAGTTGTCATCATGTACAGCATTTGATATCTTACAGTCGTACAACTTCAAAACACTCATTGCACAAAAACCACGGCAGCTAGCTTTATGGAGCTTGGTAAATTCCTTTAAGCCGTCCTTGTAATGGCAAGTTCACATGAAAAAGTGGTCCTCTAGGCACTCACATATAATGCAGTATGTAAACTAGGTTACTGCATAAGCCCACCTTTACCGTCCTCCTTCAATTTGTAGAGGTGTTTTTCTTTTCTTTTGATTTTGTAAATAACGAAAGATGTGTGCAATGCATTCAAAGAGAATGGAAGTAACCAATTACCTACTAAACATTTTCAATATAAAACGACGATGAATGACATAGTACTAGTAACTAACTAAATATATACATATGCACTTAAGGCATGCATTCGAAAAAAGAAAACAAGTCTGGATACGGAGTAGTTTCATATACATATTTATATATATATATTTACACACATGTATATCATGTACAAAGCTACATTCTATACCCCAGGGCAGGGTCAATGATGAAAATAAATACTGAGAAATCTGAAAAACAAAAAAAAATGTTTTTCCCTGCTCACACAAGTTAGGTCTTACAATAAAACAGGCAGCAATAGCAAACAGCCTTCTGATAAAACGAAATTAACAAAGGTTACAGACAACAGATGGATTAAAATAAATTCAGATAACTGAAATGTTTTTAGATGTTCTAAAGAAAGCACATAAAGTACATTAAGATTGAGGACAGCTGATATAAAACCGTGATGGTAAACTTTGGATCTGTAGATATCTGTATAAACTGAATTTCCTTGCTATCTAAGCATTATGGGAAATGTAGTTTTAAAACTTCTGCAGAGCCACAGTTAGCTTTTACTTAACTATAAGGTTTTAGTACAAAAAGCAAAATAATATCAGATTTGCAAGATAACCCTTCGGAAAGGATCTAATCCTACCATTTCATGTTGTCAAAAATCATACTCTTTTTACAGAAAGGAATATTGTAAAGCCCCACAATGTAATTATATTAAATCCTTTGGTACATCTTGTATTACTTACAGTAGAATAAATATTTAATTATACATAGTGTTATACTGGCTAGTAAAAAGACATCTGGTATTTTGTGTGCAATAATGTGGTTTGCATTTATAAGGATGGGAAAAGTCGTTAAGCAAATGTATATTGCATTTATCGTAAATGCAAACTACATTTATCATAGACACAAACCGTCACTCAGTCTACTACTCAATTAGTATAACTCTATTTAAAAAAAAAAATTAATAGTCATACCTCTGAAAAGGTTTTATATTACATTAAATGTGAGCGTACAAGCGTGTGAAATATATAACTATAATTAGTGTTACCATATATATATAGACTTATAGAAAATGACTTCAATTTTATAGAAAATACAATTCAGCGGTGAATGTGCATGAATGCTTTTGAAAAAAAGTGTCAAGTTTTAGCATTTCCCTCCCCACCCCCCCACCCTCCATATAAAAGTATTTTTAAGCAGAAATTAAAAAGATGGTAAATAGGCAGAATAGGCGACACGGAAGAGAAAATAAAAATAAAAGGGAGTTAAATTCACCCGATTTATAAAACTTGCAGGACCTCTACTGTGTACAGATAGTATGCCGAAAACACCACAACAGCCTGCTCTCGTAAATGCAGTGGGGTTTCATCCATTAAACCGAGCAGTGTAGAAAACGGATAGTGGAACTGAAGTCCGTGGTAGCCATACAGAAAATACATTTTTAAATGTGTTATTTTTCTGGCTCAGCTATTTTAGTCTGTAGTTCCTTGCCGACTTAATAATTGTTAAGTGATGTAAATATCTAACCGATACAGCCTCCTGAATTATCTGCTACTTAACACCACATTTGTGTTGGCCAGTGATTTGGGGATTTTACAAAACTGAACTTTAAACCAACCAAACTTGTCTACAACTCACAAAACAGAACTTAGGATCTCAAACTAGCATGGCTGGGAAAATTAAAGATTTCGGAATACATTTTTCAATCGGCCACCGATTATAAAATAAATTGGTCAAAAATTTAAACCGTGGAAGTTCAGGAGTGAAAAACTGCAAGTGAAGACCCAGAGGTATGGTTTTTACTTTAATTGAGTTGGTCAGGGTGTAGCCACTAAAACAAGAGTACAAAAATCACTCTCTCTTGGTGATTAATCACAGCTGTTAAAATTATTTTGGTTTAAAGAGTTTCTCAGGAAACTCGGCATCGAATTTAGGCAACTTTTTAAAATTAAGGAGCCAGAGGCTTTGCCTATAACCTTCCTATTTTTGTCCAAATTCCACAGGATGCAGGACATTGGGAGACGCTAACTGGTACAGGGTGGTAATGTCATGGTTTATTTAGGCCCCTGACAGGCAATGTTTGGCAAACCACCTTCTGTAGTTGAAGAACAATAACAGGACTACAACAAGGCTTACAGTGCAGGCGCACCTCCGTTTGCTAAACAAATGTCACTATGTATTTACAAAGATGGTCAACATTGTAGAAACTTTGTACACCTATCTGGTGTCCCTTCAACTCTGACTGGGTTTATTTAGAACATCTGCTTGTTGACTATGGATTTTGCATATCTTAATTAAATGCCACAAAATCAAAAAACTATACATATATAAAAAACTGAATAATACTGATATTTGTGGAGTAGGGTGAGTTACAAATATAGTTTGTTTCAGAATTAAATAATAAAATTTAAAAAAATACGGTTTAATGATGGTTCATAAAGCTCTTGTTTTGTGACCAATCTCAATTTAAAGATCTTGCGATGTTTTGGCAAAAATAAAGTGTAGGATTGTGAAAGTCTTCTTAATGACCATCAGGTTTAAATGAAAACTGAAAAAAAAAAAAAAAAAAAAACTAAGACGCATATTTGCCACCATTTGAAACCACTAATTTCTTGCTCGCTCTATATTGGGCCTTTAAGCGCCTAGTAATAAAAATAGTGAGCTAAATATGTGTAATTTGTTTTTATAAATCGGGGACTACTCAATTATTTTGAGTGCCAGACATCTGGCAAAACTACACTTTTGGAATGGTGAGATCACAAATAAATGTCCACTTCAAAATAAGCAATTTAAAATAAGGCCATAAATTCTCAAACTCTGTCCTTCGGTCCAAAACAATAGAGGTGATAGTGGTCACCTTGTTCAAGCAGCTCGATACCAGTCCCAGGTACTGGCAAAACTACATATTAAAGAAAATATGATCAAAATGAATTTCAAAATACACTTTTAAATATATTACATCTTAAACACATTCTGCCTGGAAGATACAATAAATATAAAGA
This sequence comes from Pelobates fuscus, assembly GCF_036172605.1. Classification (NCBI taxonomy): domain Eukaryota; kingdom Metazoa; phylum Chordata; class Amphibia; order Anura; family Pelobatidae; genus Pelobates; species Pelobates fuscus. Next base: position 366,150,960 of record NC_086321.1, read on the forward strand.
AAGGTTCACAAAAAAAAAGTTAATTAAATGTAAAGATAAACCTTAAACTTTAGTTACATTATTTAAAAACACTGTAGAACTTCATTTTAGAACTGGTATAAAACACAATATTAATAATGTTGAAAAGCTAGATGAAAATAGAGGTATAAGTGAACTTTTTTTTCCATGTCTACATTGAGCATATTTAGCTTTTCTTCACTTGCTGTGATATCCAGACGGTCACAGCCCATCTACTAAGAGATTATACATTAGATTTTTTTTTTCTGTAAGTCACTTAAGCCCTGCTTTTTTATAAAGTGCTCTAAAATTATACTACAACAATGTCCTACCCATGAAAGTTTCTAAAACTTTAGCGACATAAAGTTTATTTTGTTCTGAGAACAAGCAGTTGAATACATTAGAAAATACTAATTTAGTTACCAACACAGCAATCAAATCCAAAATGGTTTTAAATGAAACTTCTTAAGTTTGGGGCACTATTGTTTAACGTTCATTTAAGAAAGAAAGAAAGAAAAAAAAAAACACTTTGTATTTTATCAATTGAACTTATCCTGGAGCATAAAAAAAAAATATATATATATATATATTTTTTAAACTGCGTTATATAGAGGTGGTATATTTAAAAGAGCCACTGACATTTAAATGTTAATTCTGTTGCTTTTATAGAATCAAAAGTTATTTTAAAAGGAGGTTTAAGAAAAATGCAGTGTGTTTTGGGTTTTTACCATCACTTACCCAACAGAGAGCGGTTAGTATAACACTTTCTCTATTACTGTAGTTAGATAACCTGTTTGTATTAAAAAAACAAACAAAAAAAAACAACCAAACCAATATTAGATCTAATTGAATGGAGTCGGTCATTACCTCGTATCCATTTCCAGCACTTGACGGCGTGTAGCCACAGCTTGTGAACATACCTGCATCTGATCCAACATCCTGAGCCATTTACCCAAAAAGGTTACTCTCCTGACAGACTGCAAGCTATGTCTATTAGGTGTACAGACTCATATGATGCTACCCCATCAGTCAAAAACCAACTAGATAATGATTTTTTTTTTTAATTACCTGCTAATATAAACATGTGTTGACCCTTTCGCCCAATGAACAGAGACTATTAGCAGAATAAAAAGGAATTCAGAAACACTATCCCTTTACAATCCCCATCAATTCTGAGTAAAACAGAGCATATGTGTCTACAAAGCAATGCTGTAAGATCGGTCGTTCAGTGCTTTTTTTTTTAAATAGATTTTTTTTTGCAGCAGCAAAAGAAAAGTTATTTGTAGAATGTTTGGAACGTCTTTGATCAGCACAACATTTTATCTGTTGCTCTTTAAATAACTGTGGAACGCAAAGATAAAAGATAGGTAATACTATCTACCATTTAAATGCTCTCTCTCAAACCACATCTTTGGATCGGCAGATTCTGCCTCCCCCAGCATGGATTCAAATATACCAGATATATGTTACTCTGCTTGCATCTCAAAGTCTGCACACATATAAAACATGCACAAGACCAGTACTCCTCTCCTTGTACTCTGCAGTATTCCTTTGTATTTTATAGGAATTGGTTATAATAAAGTTGTTGTTTTTTAAAATAGTTCACTAATTGAAACCTGGACTTATAAGACATGCTGGCCCAACCTCTTTCTTTGATGTAGACACAGTAACAGATCTTCAAGCCAATTGCACCCGCCATTAAACCTGCCTTTAAAATGGAGTGCCTCTCTTTCCCATTACTGATTTCGTATAGAGAAAGGAACATTGAAATTGTCAGCAAAAATTTGACAAAAGATTTTTTTTCTTTTTTCTTTTTATCCATTAGGTTAACATAAAGTATCACTCCCTACTTGTTTATGTGCAAAAAGGACCAGCCAACTGAATATAAAACAAAGTTACATGCCTCTCAAATCCAAATTTTCTTTTCAAATTTGCAGCTGTTCTTCTGCATGTTCAGCAAAGAAACTTACAGACTTTAAATGCTCGCTTGGTTGCTTTAAGAAAAACAAAAACAGTTTATATAACCATTTGAACAACCACCAGTTATTTTACACGAGCTGAACAGGTTAAAAGACGAGGAGTCAGTGAGTCCCTTTTACTGCTGTGCGAATAGGAACGAGTGTTAGCAGGTGTGTCGGCTAGAGAGTGGTGGATGAAAACTCACGGGATAGCGACATGCCGTCTTATGGCCGAATGATGGCTTCCAACAAGATTGCATGAATCATGTGGTTGACACAGAGTCGAAATGTTAAAATGTCTGATTAAAGAGTACAAAAAAAAAATATATATAATAAAAAATAAAATCATGCAGAGTATTTCGAGAGCGTCATCCTTTTTTTCACTCACTGCTGCCCATGACCTGCCAAACAATAAGGTGACTCCTTTCAACTTTGGTCACAGATGGTTCAAATTGTAACGAGTCATCTAAAGGTTCTGATTCACCACAGTCATCCCCTGTAGGGAAGAAAAAAAAAAATTAGACATAAAATACCATTAAGTAGAAGGATACACACATTTATATTTTAGTTATTTTAAATTGATCTTGGCATATTTAGCCACCTGAGGACCAATATTATTTATTGCAGTCCTCACAAGCTGCCAGAGCTCCTAATACAAATTTTTTAAAAAAATAAAAAAAATAGTTCAAACTCGAGATCTGAGGAGACCCTCGCTGATTTAATTTGAGTTTAGTTACGGGACTGTAAGGTGAAATAAGTGCTGAGAACCCATTCTAGTTTGGGCAGATTTGTGAATGACTTATTGATTTTTTTTTGACACATTCTTTCAATCAAGTCTTTTTTATCATATTTCTTTTTCTTGTATTCGGTTTTAACCTTCTATTTAGTGAAATATACCTGTATATATATATTTTTAAACACTTTATAAAATAAATTATATTTAAAAAGAAAATATGTAGCTACCCATTCTGAAATCAATGTACCCTTCCCCTCCACTCATCACCAGCATGGACTTCTGGCTGGGACTGGAGAGGTCTTGCTGAGAGGAGGCCCCTTTTTCTCCCAAAATTTCAGGATTAATCTCACCGGATGAAGAAATAACCTGCCCTGCAAAACAAGACAAAAAGCTGGTTAGAACTCATTAATCATTATACAGTAATCAAGGTTTACAGAAATCTGAGGAAAACGAAAATAATGAACAGGTAAACTGCAATAATGCCAAAGCATTGAGACACCAGTACTATTCTGTAGTCACTGCAATGCCATTAATTTTGTGAACAACAAACCCTAAAATAAACAATTGCCCATAAAGTGTCCATGCGCAATGTATGGTATAAAATACGATCTAAAAATGGGATCTGTAAAATTTCCCAGAAAATGTACAGATCCAGAGAAATCCAAATCCATCCTGTCGCATCACTACGAAGCCCAACCTGCAAACTAACTAGAATAAAATTTAAGTTCATGGTGTCACTGAAACGCCTCCTTAAATATAGTAAAATAAGGTTTAAAGCAAGAATTTGTCTCCCTCTAGTGGTAAACCAATTAATTCCCAATTCCTGCAGAGGCTAAGGCCAGGAAAAATATTTGCATATAAAAGCTTACCTGGTACTGCCACAAAAAATTTGACAGCATCTCGATGTCCATGGAAACAAAGCTGGGCATGAGCCATTGAACAATACGGTATGAAAGTGCCTGGTGTTACTTTGTCGCTGTTCTCATCGCCATATACCCTTATGACGCTCCCTGGACGACTCCCGCTACCTGGCAACGTTTTGTTAGCTTTACACAGGAAGAGAGCAGGAGAAATTCATTTTAGTGGCAGAGTATCTAGATCAAGCAGGCATATCTACAAAAACATTTGGTGGTGTCATCTAAAAGCCAAAGCCAGTGCGGGAACAGCGTGGGATCTCTAGAATAAGCTTGAGAATCTAGTAACAGACCAGCATGCTTAGTATCTAGAGGAGGGAGGTCATGGATTGTGCCTTTTGTTTATCTAGCACAAGACTAACTTAACTCACTCAACACAAAGAACCTTGTGTGCATCTCAAATCTTGTTAAGAACATTGCTTAATGATCTCTTCCAAGAAAAACTCACCTTTTATCTCCAAGGTTACGCTCTTTTAGACTTGTGTAATATGTGCCAGTGTCTGTAACTGGTTTCTTAAAGATCATTATACACAGACAGATACTGTAACAAACTCAAAGAGTTTGGCTTCAGAGCTAGAGAGAAAACCAAACCTACAGACATTTTAATTAAAACAGGTTTAAAAAAAATAAAATAAAAAAGCCCAATATTGTTTCAGTTTTTAAAGAGTTATCTCACAGCATCAGCAAAATGAAGGGACTTTGTTCAGTTAATCAGCAGACCCACTTTAAGTTTATAAACAAAGGGTTTGACTCAATCTTGAAGAGAGTCTGGTACAACAAGAGAGCACTGCTTCTAGTCTGGACCTTGCAAAACGCAATTAATTGATCCAAGTAGGTTTCCAGTCAATAATTCTCTCTCCTGACTACTCTGAAATACATAACATAAAACACATTTTCAGAGACTTTAAAAGCAAGCTCCTCTTCTGAGCTCACCAAAAAGGAACTACCAGTGCATCCAAAAATCTTTGGTAAAAAACAGATATAGCATACATTTTTTTTTTGGTCCCTACATCTCCCAGTTGTGGGAAAAACAGCTGTCTGTAAAACAATGTTTGAAATAAATATGCGTATTTCTAAACACTGATAGGGTTTCATTTTCAAAAGGACCAGTGACATTTGGATGAGACACCATTGAGATGAGACATTCACTTGCCTAATAACAGGCATTGCTACACTCACCAACATAAAAAAGAGATATTATCACTGCCCGTGGATGGTCATCGTGCTTGGTGCAGTTGTGGCCAGGCACCCAGATCTGTACCCACTATAAAGAAATGAAGACCCCCAAAATCAAGCTTAATGTGTCCAAATGAGATTCACTTAACCAGCATACTTGGTAGGCCCAAACCCATTTTAAACTAATTGACGTTTTCACATGTAATACACAGAAAATAAATAGCAACATAATGTGCAAGTAATGAAGTCCTACCTAGAACATTACATTAATCTTAAAATACTCACTGAGCACTGTGAAATGAATAGGCACAACATAAATTATAACAAAAAGGTCCACTGGAGAACAACCCAGCCCGAGAGAAATAATTAATTGGGAGGGAATGTTAAAACTTCCAGTTTAAACAGAAAGGCCAGCAATTTTAGCTTTTTGCCTTAAAAAGTGAACGGTGAAAGTACTTCACTGGAGCCAAGAGTTTATGCTACTGCAGTGTTTACGAGGGTGAACGTAGCAGCAAGTAGATGATGCACGTTTCAAACTTCTCCTACAGGGACAAATTGTCTCTCCATAAAGGCTCTGGTGTGCTTATGTGGACATAATGGCAAAATGCCATACAAGCACATGTGCAGAAGTTAAAATGGAATAGTGCAACTTTTAGTTAGTTTCCAAAAGTTATGGTTCAGTGCTGTTCTACTGGTGTACAGTAAAAAATTGCCTTGCAGAAATTGCAGTATAACTCCCACCCATGAATTGCCAGTTGTATGGGTCTCAAAAATACTTTTTATCACGAAAAACACGATGGGAATCCAAGAACCACTTCTTGAATGTTTTTATGTTTTCTGTGTAACCCAGATATGGCCATGCTCATTTCTCTGCTACTGACACCCAACACTGATCTTTCCCCAACTTCTGGTCACGTGTCCAACTGCCTTGTACTCCATCTTTAACCATATGACTACCAGTTTATGAAAACCAATCTCCAAAAAACAAAAACAAAAAAAAAAACACAGAACTTACGGTCTTTTATCGTGTAAACACCCAATTTCTGCTAATCTACCTTCTGGTCAACGGACCATCAACCCTACCTCACAGGCTGAAAAAGACACCAAGAAGGAGCCTACCAGGTATACTGGTGGGAAGCATCACTTGATCATTTTAAGCTTGCTGTTGCAGACTTACTTTTCATTAGAAGACATTTGCGTGAGCGATCACAGACACACTGGACTAATCAAGTGGTGGAGGGGAGGATGAGAAAAGCTCTTTCCACTGGCAGCACAGATCTATTTCCCCATACTCCCACGTTGCATGCTCTGTTGTATTACAGTCACCGGGACGTGACATAATATAGCAGTGCCTTCTATTGGTAATAAACCGAAGTGCAGTAGGAGATCTGTGCCACTTGGGTGGAGTCGAGAACAGATCTTATGCTCCAAAGAGTTTGAATAAATGGGGGCAACCTAAACTTTAACATCTATGCTAGATTTACAGGACACATCCAATAACATTAGAAGGTCATTACAAAGAAAGGGGGGACAGTGGGGTGCAAAGATGAAGAGCTTCAGAGATAAATGGTTTCACGTAGTAAAAGAGTGGAGCGAAAGATTATAAAAATAAGATTAGCTGCAAAACATGAGGTTACGCTATCATTGCCGAGCAGACTGGTCATCTTTTAGTAAACATAAAAACTACTGCAAGAACTTCAGGGAGAGACACTCAGGAACATACAAGATGTGAGTCTACGCAGCCAAGGTGGCTACTGAAAGCCGTAGTAATTTCGTTCAGCATGTAGACTTACCCCGCAACCCAAGTAACCGGCCCTGGTGCAGTATTATGGCTACAGTAAGACAGTAAGGGGAATAATGGACAGGGGGGAACAGTAAAGGATTAATGAGAACCCGCTATTGAAAGTACCTAAAATTCTAACTTACAGTGGGCCTTGTTTATTATCATGCACCCTCCAAAAACCTGTTACTAAGTATTGTTGGTACTTGCAAGCAATCTAGGCTGATGATAAACCCATCAAGTTCAACCAGTTTACACATCCCTGTGTGAAATAAATCATGCAAAAAACCCTAAACGGAACAGTTAGATTTCATGTAAGATGGGATCCAAGTGAAATCAAGAGGTTTAGGTAATATTTGCAGGGATAGAGAAGGACTAAAAATCTTTGAGATGGAAAAGCCAAGGTACCAGAAAAGGGCTTATTATATGTTTAATTGGAGATCCTAAAAAAAATATATATATATATATATCTTTAGCTTTTGCAATTTAAGTACTTCCTGGGGATTTAATGTCATTACCCAACATAATGGTACTCCTTTATGGGCCTTGGAAAGAAACAAATAAGGAGACTACCTTGCTGGGGAATCTAACTGGCACCCTGAGGCAGTACATCTGGAGCACTAACCACTGAACTCTCTGCTTAGATTAAAATCTGACAAATTTAGTGGTGGGTATTCTCACATGAATGATTCAAATCTAAGGGATTGAATACTATTCTATTCTGCTTGCCCTATAACCCCTTACCTCTGCCCCACTGCCCATAATGCGGTTTGTATACAGGGAGTCATACATTTTGGATTGAGGCCCCTCAGAAGGGACCCCCAGTTGTGGCCCTTCATGATAAAGACAGCTTGGATAAAAAGTTCATTACTTCAGATGATTGTGGGTCATTAAGCAAGAAATACATTTTAATTAAAAAAAATAAAAACAAAAAACAAACACAACACAATAAATACTAACTTGCTTTTTCTGAAAATTCCATAACAGATTTATGTAAAGATATAATGCTACTTACTTTCTGTCAGAGGGATTGAAATAATCACTCCATTCCCTGTCCCGACCCAAAGTCGATTACATGATACCATAAGAGCGGTTATTCTCACAAACGAGAACCCAAGCTTCCCAGTTCCTAATATGAAAAGATAAAATCATCAATTAATCAGAGTTATCATAAATATGAAAACAATGCTTCACAAACACGGTTGATTGTAATCCTGCGAATCCAGCGGGCTACAAACCATGTTTGCAAGGTGAAATCACCGAACATGCTCCTGGTTCTTAGTCTTCCATATCCATACCAGATTTTTGATACTTTTTGCCAACAAACACAGAGCTGTATACTAGAATGCACTGTTTAATTACAGCAGCAATAAAGAACCAAAATGTTACTTGCAAAATAAATCATAAGTGCATCAAGAGAAAGCCTTTGCTAGTGTCTCTTAGCAAGGTGTATTGATCGCTACGCCACATTCATTGCTTATCAATAGCTAGTAGAAGGGAGTTATAGAGAATGTGTGTCACTGTTTTATATTTCAAATTACATTTAAGGAGAGCAAAAGACAAGTTGCAAGAGAGTGCTGAAAATGGACAACAGCTCAATTAGCCTGCCCTTCGGTGGAGCTCAGTTCTCAAGCTGGTTTTAGCTCATCTTGTGCCATTTCAAAAAGAGTCAGGCCGTTCGCATCTCCGACTGATTCCACCAAAAGGGGCAGAACAGATCCAAAATGAGAGATACAGCAACCCCAGACGATCGTTTCAACCTTGTTAGGCATCGTCAGTGACGTGTAGCCGATAGCTCTCTAGGCACCATGCGCAAGGGGTGAACTTGTTTTTCGCTCACTATGAAATTTGTTACACTTTTATAGACGTAATACATTAAAGAATGAAGATTTATCTAAAAAACAAACCACATGAATAATGACTGTCGATTTTTCTTCAGTCTCGTTGGTAAGCTATGGAAAATATAAGTGAACACTAAAGAGTTAAGGCAGCAAATAAGAGTAACTCTAAACACCATATTTTGCTATGGGGTGGTAGTATAGAGCAAAGCCAGCTGGCTGCTAATTGGAGCCATATTGATTAATAGGACACCATGTCAGAATATGTCAGCGAGGCAAGGCTTTATCACATTGCAATAATGTCTCACCCTCCCAAGGACTTCTATGTATAATTTATGGTTATGGGTTAACTCACCCAGCATTTTACTAACATATGGTTCAATGTCCACATCTTGTAAATGTTGATAAGTGTGTGCGTGGTACAGACGGAGTGTGGAATCCAATCGAATAGAAACCCAGACTCCATCTCCAACCCATGCCAATTGCCTGACTTGACTTTCTTTCCTTGGATGTGCATCAAAGGATTTCTGAGGAGGCACAAAATTAAAAATAAATAAATAAATAAAAAAAAGATAAAAAAGATCATAAATAACAAAATGCTCATTTAGAGAACCAGCTGGGTAATGTACGTCATTAAAAAAAAAAATAACCCTTTGAAGAGGAAGGACATTAAACTACATTAAGAGGGGAACAGGGCATGTTAAGCCAAAATCTAAAATCCCCCTATTAGCCCAAATATAAAATCCTCACCTCGATTTTCATTGTTTTTGGATGCACAATATAAATTTTGTTTCTGTATCCGCACCAGACCTTTTCGTGGACAACAGTCATGCATCGGATAGAGTGGTGGGGGCGGCCAAAATCAAGCAGGTGATAATTGGACAGGTCCCACTGCCCGTCTGAAAAACAGCAGGTTCTGAATTACAGGTGAGAATAATAAACATTGCTTAATGGGAATCAATTGAAAAACAGTAAGCACCGTAGTGGTTATGGTGCAAGGAGTGCCTCGGAATAATTGAACAGTGAGACTTCAAGGGAATGATCTATGCACCGAAATGGCTTCATTAAGCTAAAGTTGTTTTGGTGCCTATTGTGGCAGAAGAGGTAGGATAGTACATAAAATAATAGAGAGGATAACCAGAAAAGTTCCCTTAACCATTTAAAACTACATTGCTGAACATACAGCACACACCTCTGCCACGGTTAATCAAAACTAGATTATTCACTAGTCCAGAGACTGGAGAATTGACTAGATTTACCACTTTTAAGTGAAAATAGCTGAATTGGCTATTTTGCAACTTTGCTAATGTAGCATAAACATTCCTTGTTCATTTTTCACAATTCCTAGTCTAGTTGAAACCCCCAAAACAATATTTGAAAAAGCAGGTGCTATAATAAAAGAAACAGACCTAATATTCATGTTCATAAAAAAATAACACCTTTTTAAAATGAACAGACAGCATCACCACGGGTAATAAGATTTATTATTAACAGCACAGGATACATACCGACCGCTCTATGGAATATAGCCAAGGTCCCATCGGCTAAAGCAACTAGAACGATCCCCTTCACGTGGCTGAAAAGGCAAGAAAAAAAAAAAAATAATAATTTTTTACAGCCTGTCCTAAAAAAAATGGTCATTAGGCTACAAATACTTTACCATTAAGAATATATTGTAATACAAAACCACAAATAGCATGAATTAAAGGGACACTATAGTCACCTGAACAACTTTAGCTTAATAAAGCAGTTTTGGTGTATAGAACTAGGGATCGACCAATTATCGGTTTTACCGATATAGTCGGCGGATATTCTGTATTTTCTGCAATATCGGTATCGTCAAATTTAGATACCGATATTGCCGATAATACCTCCTAGGACCGCTGGGCTTATTACAAGCCTGGCGGTCCTGGGGGGGGGGAGGGCGGGCAGCAATCGTTTACCTACCTTCCCTGCAGCTCCTCACTGTAAATCTCGCGATTCCTGCGGCCGTCAGAGCGTTGCCACGGGTAGCCGTGGCAATGCTCCACGCGGCACACAGACCGCGAGATTTACAGTGGGGAGCTGGAGGAGCTGCAGGGAAAGTAGGTAAACGCTACCTGCGGGCCCCCTCACTGCTCAGCCAATGCCACTGGACCGCCAGGGACTGTCATACTGTCATGGCCAGGCAACAAGCAGGGAGGGGGGGGGACAAAAAAAATACAAATAAAAATATTAAAAATAAATATTAAAAATAAATATAAAACAAACATTAAAAATAATTTTACACAAATCACATCCCTTCCAGAAAACACACACACACTGAATATAATGCAGTGTGTGTATATAGTGTATAGTGTCTATATAATGCACATACTGCATTATATACACCACACACACACTACATTATATACACACACTGCATTATATACACACTATACAAACACACTGCATTATATACACACTATACAAACACACTGCATTATATACACACTATACAAACACACTGCATTCACTACACACACACTGCATTCACTACACACACACACACACACTGCGTTCACTATACACAATACACACTGCATTCACTTTACGCACACTGTACATACTGCATTCACTATACACACACATTACACACACTGTGTTCACTATACACACTACACACTGCATTCACTTTAAGCACACTACACACACTGCATTCACTTTACACACACACTACACACACTGCATTCACTTTACACACACTACACACACACTGCGTTCGCTATACACACACTACACACTGCATTCACTTTACGCACACTACACACACACACACACTGCATTCCCTTTACACACCACACACTAAACAGTCACTGCATTAACTATACACACTACACAAACACACCCTGCATTCATTATATATACACACTACACAAATATACACAGCTCCACTGTCTAAACACACTGCATCCACTGCATGTGGCTTGTATATTTTGTGCATTTACCTTTAGAAATATTTTTTTTTTTTTTTTTAAATGGTAAATGTACAGAATATCGGCAAGTTATCGGCTATCGGCCTGAAAGTTAACAGATTATCGGTATCGGCTCTAAAAAAACAATATCGGTCAATCCCTATATAGAATATGCCCCTGCTGCCTCACTGCTCAATCCTCTGCCATTTAGGAGTTAAATCCCTTTGTTTATGAACCCTAGTCACACTCCCTGCATGTGACTTGCACAGCCTTCCATAAACACTTCCTGTAAAGAGAGGCCCTATTTAGGCTTTCTTTATCGCAAGTTCTGTTTAATTAAGATGTTCCTATCCCCTGCGATGTTAAAGGGACTCTCCAGGGAGGAGAGTTTACTCACCTCGTTCCAGCGCCGGGAGCCTCGTGAAGCCGCGCCCCCTATTTCGTCAAAATGACTAAATAGGCGGGCGCGAGCAGGGAGCAATCAGACGCTTCCATTTGGAAGCGTCATTGCTCCCTTGTGCGCATGCGCGGCTTCGCCGCAAATGCGCACATACTTAAGAGGGCGGCATTCATGAGTGACAGCTCGCGGTTTTTGCCCGCCCCCCTCCTCCGCTGACAGGCTGGAGAGAGAAGGAGCGCACACAGTGCCTTCTCTCTCCTGAACACGTCAGACGTATTTTAATACGTCTGACGTGTACAGGGCCTTTTTAGGGCCCTGCGTGATAGGAAGTCCCTCTAGTGGCCGTCTGAAAATACAGTGAAAATACAGTGTTTACATTAGATTGCCTGCAGGGAGCTATAGATAATACCTGAACAACTACATTAAGCTGTAGTTGTTCAGGTGACTATAGTGTCCCTTTAATAGCTTGCTAGACTCTGCAAGAGCCTCCTGTATGTGATTAAAGTTCAATTTAGAGATTGAGATACAATTATTTCAGGTAAATTACATCTGTTTGAAAGTGAAACCAGTTTTTTTTTCATGCAGGCTCTGTCAATCATAGCCAAGGGAGGTGTGGCTAGGGCTGCATAAACAGAAACAAAGTGATTTAACTCCTAAATGACAGTGAATTGAGCAGTGAAATTGCAGGGGAATGATCTATACACTAAAACTGCTTTATTTAGCTAAAGTAATTTAGGTGACTATAGTGTTCCTTTAAACATCACATAGCCGTAATATTGTATTGGGAAAAAAATATATTTAAAAATGTGTCGAAAAGAAACATTGGAAGGTCAGGAGAATTGAGAAATCAGGCTTTCAATAAATAGCCCTTCTGACACTTTTTAAAACATTGGTAGTGTGGCAAAGATATAGGACCAGCCTTTTGGCAACCCTTGTATTGAACCACAAAAACACATGATTTAGAACGGCTAAGAAATACGCTTATCCTTACTTTATATGTAGCCAAGCTATAAATAAAAAAATATATATATAATTTAATATTTGTCTTTAAGTTGCATGCTCAGAGGAGATAAGCAATACTAAACGTTACATAATACCAATGCAGTCCAAACCACAGGTAAATATTTTTCTCAAAAGACAATGGAGTCTTAGTATTATTTCCTTTCTATTGTAGACATCACACAAAACAGTAAATGGAAACTGCAAGTGTATAGAACTGATGTAACTTACACAATACTGAGAATCGAATCCTTCAGTTTTATAGTGAGGAGACATTTCTTCCACTGAGCGACAGAAGAATGAACATAAAGGCTGCAAATAAGGAAAACACAGCTAGTTGGAAACAGTTTTACTTCAGTTTTAGCTCATTAGCCGATATAGACAAGATAAGAGAAAAGAAAGGTAATGGATCTAGTGTGAAGACTTGCTTTGTAAGGAAGCGGTATAACTAAAACAAAGATTTTTTTTAATTTATTTTTTCACTGAACAATTAAAGTGGACCGGTCACTCACAATTTTAATCGGACACTGTAATTTATGTAATGAATAAATGTATTTGCTATAAAATATACTTACAGTAGAATAGTGAGTTTTCAGACTAGTTCTCAGGGCACACGAACAAGTCAGGCTTTATTCTCATTGGAACAGAACTGGTAAGTGCAGAATGTTTTGGATTGTTTATGTACCATTAAAACTGGGTTGGAAACCACCACTTCAGATGGCACAAGGTAGGGACTGTGGGAGGTGACACACAGACTGGGCAGATCAGCACCCCCACTTCAGGATGGTATTACCCCACCACCACCACCACCACCATCTTTATGCAAGCACCAGTATTTATCCTGGATGTTAGATTTCATTCTCTCTAAAGGAATAACACATTCTTTTTGCACGACTGGCACACTGTAAAGAAATCCAACAGATGTGGCAACAGAATTTGGACAGAGGAGTAGTACAGTTTAAGGCCTTACACTAAACTAAATACTTTTACAGGTGCCTTGAATTAGTAAAGTGCTGGGGCGACACAAAGCACCCTCTCCTTCCTCGCTCTTCTCTCACCGATATTTGCTACTTGGTTATGTCATCTGAGGTAGGTGGAAATGCCATTTCGGGAAGGCTGCAATCTACCTGATCCACATTTAGCTACAGAATTCAGATGAAAATATCAGCAAGCTGGCAGCTGGTTGCAGAGAAACCTTGGAATCTTTTCCATAATATGGCAAAAAGAATATATTTTCCCGACCATGCAAACAATGGTTTCAGGGACTTACTGTCCATTCTGTGCTCCGAGCCACATTGTGGGTAACAAGCTGTTCATTTTTTGCGCTTCTTCTCTCATCAGGTCCTGGTCAGTGGGTAAAGTGGCTACACCATCTTTATACAAGTCGCTGTCATCGCTGTGATCAAACAAAAGAGTAGCAACAAAGTAACCCAATGATAAGAACACATAGCAATAATTTACTAGCATAAAATGTAGACTGTGTGGTTCTACTCGATGGTAAAACTAACCTCAGCGGGCATCCTGACGTGTCCTCTGAAGTGTTCTGGACACCCAGAGGGTCTGTGAAGACATGTTCAGTATAGATTCCGGTTTGAGAAATGTCAGCAACATCATCCGACGAACCAACTCCAACCTCTGTGGCTTCCGTTGCTTCCTCTGCTGTCAGTACATTGTCATCCAGTTCACTATTTGCGGTGTCGGGATCTGGTAATCAGAAACCATGAAATGTCTGCACATAGCACGATCGAAAACAGTTTGTAAAGTTTAGTAGATACACCCCAATGAAAGTATGCATGCAATTTATTATGCAAGATTTCTCGGGGGTTGGGTACATGAAATCTTAGCTTGCAATATCTAGCGTCTGCAGTTGAGAAAGCTTGACTTTATTGTCTATGCCAGGGAATAACCTGAAGAGTTATTATATAGAGAGGTCTTGAAGACCAGTTGTGCATGCGCACAGCTGTCCAATCACAGACTTCTTTCAAAGACAATCACTTTGTTCAAGCACCTGCTTTTGCGTTTACCCAATAAAGTAACACCGCCTGTGAGATATAGGGTGCTGAGATTTAGTGTTTATTTAGAAAAGTGCAGAATTCTATTGAAAACAACAAAACAGAGGACACACTCTACACACAAGCACTTCTGCAACCTGGAGTGTCTTTTCTTTGAATCTGTCTATCATTCGTTTTTTTTTTTTTTTTTTTTAAATGACTGTTTACTAAAACATTTCTAGCTATTCTGGTTTTTCATTGGTTATTTGGCAATGCCAGGAAGTTAAAATATTGCATTTCTGTACATCTGTACAGTTAAAATATACACACAGACACATGTACATACCTACAACTGAATTAGTTTCAGTCTCTGGAGAAACAATATTTGGGACCTGTGTTACAGAAATTTCTACATCATCTCCAGAGGACACTTTTACTCCTACAGCAACATTGTCCGTTCCAGACGAGCCGCTGCTCTGGAGACTCTCAGATAAGGAAGATTTATCTGCTGGGCAGGATTCAGAGTCAGTTTTGGTGGTGTCTCCTGAAGGGTAATCTGTTTCCATAGCCCCTGTTATAAAAAACAAATATCTTTCAATATTTCATCATCGATAATTAAATAATGCATAAAATTGGCATTTTGTAAGGTGAATCATAAAAGTAACATCCCATAACCCAATATAAATACATTAACATTCATAGCTACATACAATTCTAGTTTCCATGACATTAAATGTAAGAAGCAAGTTCTTTTAAAATAAACGCTTTCCAAATTTTCATTCAATTACTCATTCAGCTCCAAATAAAAGATTCACTGAAATACCAAAAACGAACTTGAAAAATACAATTCTGCAACTTCCAACAGAAAATATTTCTGTATACAAAGAGTAGCAAGCCACGATGGATAAAACGTGTATCATACCTGGAACACTCGCTATACACAGAACATGGGAGTTGCATACGGTGAAGCTATCTAACATATTGCCCGGATTGTTGGCATCTACAATAATGACTTTAGTGGACGAGTGCGTGCTCGTGCAAATCCACACAAGGCTTGATAATTCATCCTGGTGTCTGAGCTCTTTCTGTTGCACCTCCAGAGAAAAAAGAAACGGAAGTTAAGAATCACATTAAAAACTCCAAAATAGATGTTCTCTGCAGAGTTACAAACTAAATTGAGTGTCTTACTTTGAGTTCCTGTTCAAGTTTCTCTAAACTGCTCTGCGATTCGCTGCGCAGTTTATGGCTTTCCATTTCCGATCCAGATACATCACTGTAAAACACACTGGCTCCAATAATTGAACCGCCATCTCTGGTCTTTCCACCAGATAGGTTAACACCAACCGCACACCACAGCTGTGAAAAATAGCATAGTGTTACTGTTCCAATTCAGAAAATGTCAACGCATTTTGCAGCTTCAATGGTTTTCTGACATTAACTGGGGCTCGACAGTTTTTTTTGCACTACTCGTAGAGGTTGCCCTTGTACTAATATGAGTGTCAGGATAACTCATTAAAAAAAGGCAGATAAATGTGCTTAGAAAGCACGTTTATTGGACTTTTTTTTTCGAGCAGCAGAACTGCTTATTGTTTCATAAATATAGAATGGAATCAAAGCCTGTTATTTGTATATTCATTACCTTCATTGAGCTATCCTTTTCGTCCAATGGTCTTAAATAAACTGGAACCGGGAGATTTTTCATTTTATTCTCACTCTGACCTCCATTCGCCAACTAGAAAATTAATAAAATAAATACAATTTAAAAACTACTACTATTACTCAATATCAAAACATGAACATGCATGTTCTGCAGGATTTTAAAAGACAAAAATATATATAACATAACGTTTGCGTCAATGTGGCCATAAATTATTTCACATAATTTTACTTAACATATCTGAGCTTAGAAACATGTGATATAAAACTTAAATGGTCTCCTAAAAACTTTAAAATCCAACCTTCAGTAACGACAAGCACAACAGAGAGGAGGACGACATAGCAGCAAACCAGAAAACAATTTACAGCTTCCATTGTAAGCAGAGGGTGCTGAATGGCCAAACAACGTATTTCAGAAATGAGTGAAAGTACTACGAGGCTTAAAATATGTTTTAAAGTGTTAATAATGTTTAATCTTCAAAGAATTGTAGCCTGTAGCGCAGTAAAACGATAGCGGGTGATGCAATATATATATTACCGGTTTATACTTCTGAGGAAGACTCCAGCCAAAGGCTTGAACCCGTCCATCTTCTTTCTGCACGTGTGCCTTCACTTGACGGTACTGCTCTCGTTTCTGTTCTCGCCGGGAGTTTGTAGAGGCATCAGTTCTGATAATTGAATAATCATAATGGCGTCAGTTTTCACGTTACTGGTGGTACAGTACTACAGTGGGACGTAAATTGCCTGACTCTATATTGACTGTGATTTTAAAAGTTACAATAATCCATCATTTTTGCACCATTTAGAATGCAGATGGAACATTAACTGAATATCAGTAGCAGCCAGGTGCATGCTGGGTATAGGGGTGTCCTAAGTTCAAAAGACAGAAAATGTAAGCACAAACAGGTAATAAATGGTGCTGCAAACAATTACAACTGTTACAAAAGAAAAAACAACAACAAATAACAATATAATTATATGCTGGTATGATTGGTGTCAACTTTCTCCTCCCCACCCCAGTGCCAGATCTGCTGTAATAAATCATATGCACTAAAGAGGAAAGATTTTATACAAACTCACTCGTCAAGGAAGTCAAACGCTTTTGATTTGTCGCTGGGAAGTTTAGATAAGGCACTGCTCTTCTTCTTGACAGATGGCGTGATATGTGAGGTGGGTGCATTGTACTTCACGTTAACAGGAAGATCAGGCTTCTTGGAAGCAGTGCCGGACGAACTGAACAATCGACTAAAACTGAAAACAAAATCGAAAATAAATAAATAGAGAAACAAAAAAATCTTAAATAGTAAATTGTAAAAATAGTAGCTAACTTCATGATTTCAAACCTGCTGCATCTCCCAGGATTCACAACAAACCAAGCATTATGTTAGATCTGTTAACAGAATGGTAGAGTAAACAAGCTCACAAACACTTTCCACAATCTACCACTATGTCCTAGGTCTGGGAAAATTTGTGGTAATATTTTTAAGAGGCAAAGGGCAATACTGTATAAAATGCATTGCAGGGGCAAAGTGTAACAAGTGAAGATATAAGCAGGAGCATACAGTGGTGATTGCGCTAATTTTAGAAATACACCCACAGGGGCTGCATGAAGTGAAGGGTTTCTATGATCCTGCAGGGAGAACGATGGCCACGGCAAAATCATTACTTTAATTAAACCTAAGCAAGCGTACAACATTCTCTCTCTCCACAAACCTGGTTTTATACAACATTTAACTTTCACACTTACAATTGCCAGATACTCGATCTCTTCTTCTCCTGCATGGCTGGGTTCTCCCTCGATGCTCTGGAATGTAAACCAAAACACTTAAATGAAATAAATAAAGATGAAGCAAAAATAAAACCAATGTAAAAAAAAAAAAATTAAAAAAATAGCCAAACAAACCTGGTCATTTTTTTTTCTTTTATTTCACATTCCAACAAGGCATTGACAGCAGAATTACCGTATATACTCGAGTATAAGCCGACCCGAATATAAGCCGAGGCCCCTAATTTTTCCCCAAAAAACTGGGAAAACTTATTGACTCGAGTATAAGACTAGGGTGGGAAATGCAGCAGCTACTGGTAAATTTCTAAATAAAATTAGATCCTAAAAAAAATATATTAATTGAATATTTATTTACAGTGTGTGTATAATGAATGCAGTGTGTGCGTATGAGTGCAGCGTGTGTGTATGAATGCAGTGTGTGTATGAGTGCAGCGTGTGTATGAGTGCAGCGTGTGTATGAATGCAGTGTGTGTATGAATGCAGTGTGTGTATGAGTGCAGTGTATGAATGCAGTGTATGAATGCAGTGTATGAATGCAGTGTGTGCAGGGCCGGTGCAAGGATATTTGCCCCCCCCCCATATGTCCTGACCTCCCCTCCTCCTCCCTCAGTGGTCCTTACCTCCCCACCCCCGTGTTCCTTCACCCCCCTCCCCCAGTGGTCCTGACTCACCCCTCCCCTAGTGGTCCTTACCCTCCCCTCCCCTAGTGGTCCTTACTTCCCCCTCCCCTCCCCTAGTGGTCCTTATCCCCCTCCCTCCCATAGTGGTCCTTATCCCCCCCCCCTCCCTCCCTCCCATAGTGGTCCTTATCCCCCCCCCCTCCCTCCCTCCCATAGTGGTCCTTATCCCCCCCTCCCTCCCATAGTGTTCCTTTTCTCCCCCCCTCCCTCCCATAGTGGTCCTTATCCCACCCCCTCCCTCCCATAGTGGTCCTTATCCCACCCCTCCCTCCGATAGTGGTCCTTATCCCCCCCCTCCCTCCCATAGTGGTCCTTATCCCACCCCCTCCCTCCCATAGTGGTCCTTATCCCACCCCTCCCTCCGATAGTGGTCCTTATCCTCCCCCTCCCTCCCATGGTGGTCCTTATCCCACCCCCTCCCTCCCATGGTGGTCCTTATACCCCCCCCCTCCCACGGTGGTCCTTATCCCACCCCCTCCCTCCCATAGTGGTCCTTATCCCACCCCCTCCCTCCCATAGTGGTCCTTATCCCACCCCCTCCCTCCCATAGTGGTCCTTATACCCCCCCCCCCCTCCCACAGTGGTCCTTATACCCCCCCCCCCTCCCACAGTGGTCCTTATACCCCCTTTTTTTTATTATTATTATTTTTTTATTATTTCTTATTTTATTTATATATTTATTTTTCGTCCCCCCTCCCTGCTTGATACATGGCAGGGAGGGGGGCTCTCCTTCCCTGGTGGTCCAGTGGCAGTTCAGTGGGGGGGGGGAGGGGTGCTGGCAGAGCTGTAACTTACCTGTTCTGCAGCTCCTGTCAGCTCTCTCCTCCTCTGCGCCGTCCGTGCAGCTCCTTCTATCAGCTCACACTGTAAGTCTCGCGAGAGCCGCGGCTCTCGCGAGATTTACACTGGGAGCTGACCGAGGTGCTGAACGGACGGCGCGGAGGAGGAGAGAGCTGACAGGAGCTGCAGAACAGGTAAGTTACAGCTCTGCCAGCCCCCCTCTCCCCCGGTCTGTATTATGGCAATGTAAATTGCCATAATACAGACCTTGACTCGAGTATAAGCCGAGTTGGGGTTTTTCAGCCCAAAAAATGGGCTGAAAAACTCGGCTTATACTCGAGTATATACGGTATACATTTTTTTTTCCAATAAAAAAACAAATCTAGTCAAAGTTGAGCTGGAGAATTTAACCTATTTGACTATTTCAATATTGTTACAGTTTAGTGAATAACCCTTCTAATGTTTACATGACATACAACAAGGGATGACTAGAATGCCTGTAGGAGATGCATTGGTAACAAATGTACTTAAACTTTTTTTTAATTGTACTGCTGTGAAATTAGGCTTTGAGGTTTGCAAATACAAAGTGCTTTAAAAGTTAACACATACTTAGACTTTCAAAAAACAAAACAAAAAAAACAAAACAGAAAACTGATGAGTATTAACACTATAAATCGAATATGTATGCTTGTATCAAACAGCAATACAGTACCATTTTCCACACCTTATCAACATCAGCTGTTGTAGTCTAAAATGTAATATTTTCCTAAAAAATTTGTTTGAATCAAAACTATCTCTGAGCTTTCTAATCTGGCCGTTATGGTTTAAAACTTGAAATTCACTTTGGCTTCTCAAAAATATACACCCCAATTAGATGGAATATCACATGTTCTTCAGAGCAGGTTTGGGGGTTACTCTGAAGGACATTTAAACTGTTCCCCCACCCAATTAAAAAAATCCTTCCCTAACCTATTGCAAAATATGCAGTCTAATTTTATACAGATACTGTGAATGTCACAAAATGGATTTTTCAAACATTATTAACCCTATAATTTTGCTTTAGTTCCCTTCAGAAACTTGTAGAGAAGTAATGTTCGCTGACACAGGAAATATGTGATCACAAACCTTATCATTTCAGTCCATCGCACGGCTTCCTGGAGCTCCATCAATCTTTCCTTATATTGGTTTCTCTCCATCAACACTCGAGCCATTTCTACCCGGGTAAACCTCTTCCTCTGAGCAGTAGGGACATCGCTCTTTAACGATATACAAAGTGCAGTTAGATCATTTTATCAAATAACACAGCCCTGGACCTATTAGATTACAGGCATTACAAAACGTCATTTTAGTAGACTCACATCTTCCTCGTCTTTGCCCCGTTGCCGCACTTCTTCTGTCTCTGCCCTTGCCCTAGAAAGGGTTAAAGCACATATGCAAATAAACACTTTTGTACTGTACGGTTTCAAAGTGTAAACAGGATCATAGCAAGATATAAGAAAGTGTGTGTGTGTGTTCCTGGCTTATCTTAATAATAGAGAGGTAGGGGGAATGGTGGCCAGTGCCACAGAATGCAAGTCAATAAATATATTGTGGATGGCTAAAGGCTGGCCGATAATTATGCAAAATAAAGCCCTGGATTGTCTGCAGAGCTGAAATACCCACTTCTTCAGCTCTTCTTCCAGTTCCTTGTTCCTTTCCTCAAGCTTGTTTTTCGACTGCTTTATGACCAACAGTTCTTCCTCTAAGACCTGCTTCTCACACACAAGCTCATCCAACTTTGCGATCAAATCATTTTTCACGACATTTAGAGCATTTCTAGGCAATGGGGAAAACATAAAGCAGTTTAAAATGCAAGTAAAATAAATTTACTAACTTTACAAAAAAAATTTATATGAAACAAAAATCTCAAACAAACATCCCAAACTACTATAGAGGCGTCTTTATTAAGAAGTGAAAACAGGGGTTTGGGTAAAAAAAGATCAAGGAAAACAAGAATGGATTTAAAGCAAGCTACTGTGCAATGTTACTACTGGACTGATGGAATTTAGGAAATCGGAGCATAAAAATGTAGGAAGAAAGGATCAGATGGTGAGAAAAATAAAATGATAATTGTAGCATACATGAGATACATAAAGCCACATACTTTGTTTCTAGAAGCTGTGAGTTCTCTAGGATAAGATTTTCAACTTCTCGCCCCATTCCTGAAATAAACAAGATTATTCAAAAAACAAAAACAAAAACTAAACGCTTATATGCAAGCACTGCTCAAGGACATCTAGGGCCCCCAGTAAACAAAATAACTGCTGAGAAACAGTTAATAATGTTTTATGGCTTAGAACAGCAAACACATTATTTGTATTGATGAGCATACACCGGCACAATCTGGTGGAAATGTCCCAAAGTAGCCACTTACAGGAATCAGGTTAATAGTGATCTTACAAATACATTATATCTGCTCACTTTGTATTCCAGTCATTATGAAGGCATTAACAAACACACACTGCAGGTATATTTTCCTTATCCCTTCTGGCCAGCCTAGACATAAAGGCTTAAATATCTTATGTACATTTGTGTGTGTCGCATATCTAGCTCACACAGTTGAGCAGGTAGGGGTGGAAGAGATTGCTTCTTGTTAAGATGCCTGTCACATATATCTCTTATTATATATAAATATTACAGTTAACACTAGCCTTACAGGTTGTTCCATCCCATAATAAATGTGCATGGTTCCATCACCTTTTATTTATTTCCCCTTACTGTGTCCATTAGAAGCCCCTGAATCGTGGTTTCTGGTCTTTCCTCATACATATTTCTCAGTTGTTCGTGCATGGAGCAGATTATAAGAACTAGGAGTTCTGCATTATGCTCTAATCTACATTTAAAACTACTGCAGAATTTATAGGTTCTTTTTTGTGGTTAAAGCAGAAGCCAATCCAGGCAACATAAAAAAAGCTTACCTAACAGATCTGCACCTTCATCAACGTCCCCGATTAGGTCTGTTCCAGCTGATGAAAGCTCCTCAAATAAGGATTCCGTGTTCCGATCAAACCCTTTGTTTTCAATGCCCTTTGTTGGAGTACTGAACGTGGAGGGGGAAAAATGGTGAAAAATAAATACATGTATAATTCGGAGGAGGAGGAAAAATTTCGAGTGGTTTTCTAATTTCACTTCAGTTTCTACAAAAATGTGAGTTCTAAGGTATGTATAACTGGCAGACAAAGATGCCCTGGCTCTGGGGCCAGCAGTGTTTACTGGCTGACAATATCAGGTATACAGGTAAAACAAGAGTCCTGGGTTGGCAGGTATAAGAAAACCTATTAAGAGGACTCGACTGGGATTAGAACACTTGTGCTCCCTCTAAGATGCATATGCTCAGTATTTCAGTCAGAGGGCCAGTTGCAGAGGTTAAGTCAAAACAGAATAGAGAACAATTAAAAATGTCTGAAATACATTTTGCTCACTAGTGTCATTGGAGAGAGAACCTATACCATTTGCCCAAAATGCGGACAAACCTCCTGTGCACAAAAATAACCTAGCACCAATGTGTGGTTTTAGTAATTAAAGGAACACTATATTGTGAGGAACACAAACATGTATTCCTGATCCTATAGTGTTACCACTGCCCCAGGAAGCACCTTCAGCCACCTGAGGAGGGTCCACTGGAGGAGTCCCTAGTCTTTAATGTAAACACAAAATAAAAAAAATCTGCAGGGACTGACTATACTCACCAAGACAACTACATTAAGCTGTAATCGTTCTGGTGACTATAGTGTCCCTTTAAGGCCCAAACGTTCAGCAAATAAAATTTGTACCTGGAAAACTGAAATCCTTTGGGTTCCTTATCCATGTCCAGCTCTGGTGTCGATTCAATGATTGACTGAACCTCAGATTTCTCCTCATTGTTATTGGTACCTAAAAAAAAAAATAAAAAAAAAAAAAAAGAATCAAATATTAAGCTGCTTTATAGGGGAAAATGACCACGATTTTTATGATATAGATATATATATATATACAAACCCAAAGTTGTGAATTGAAGATATGCATTAAAAAGTTACATTTTATTCCAGGTGACCAGTGTCTTTTTAAAGGGATAGTATAGGTCTAAAAGCCAGGAGAATCACTAACACACTGAATTTCTACTCGTATTGTGGAATTTTCATTAGCCAATGGCTAGTGGAAATTTTGAGTTCTGATAGTTAATTGATAACATTGCAGTGTTCATTTAAATGTTTAGCTTTATAATTGCAATTGTAAAATGTTTCCGATAACTACTAAATATTGATTGGGATCATAGACCTGAAATAATAAATGCATAAGCAAAATGCCATTAAAAGGACACTACAGTCACCAAAACAACTTTAGCTTAATGGAGCTGTTTTGGTGTATAGATCATTTCCATGCAGTCCCTGCTCAATTCTCTGCCATTTAGGAGATAAACACAAAAACAAACAAACAAAAAAAAAAGTTTTTGTTTGTGTTTATATAGCCCTGGCCAAACCTCCCAAGACTGTATCACACCGATAGCTGCATGAAAAAAATGGTTCCATTTTAATCAGATATTTTGCATTAGGAGTTTGTTTTTTTATCTTCTGCTCTGTAAATTAAAACGTTAATCTCACACAGGAGGCTCCTGCAGGCTGGCTCTCCAGATATGGAGAGAAGAAATTCTAAATTAAACAGAATATGCAATAAAGGAAGTTTAAACATTAGATCTCTCTTTACAGGAGGTGTTTAGGACGGCTGTGCAAGTCACATGCAGGGGCACGTGACCAGGGCTGTATAAACAACATGATCTATACACCAAAATGGCTTCATTAAGCTACAGTTTTGGTGCCTATAGTGTCACTTTATTTTAATGATGTCAAAGTAATGGATTTAAGAAAGAAACAACTGGGGGAAAAAAGCACACACATCAAAAACTAAACATTTGACTGATACAAATTAAACCTGTACCAATTAAATTAAATTTCAGTTAGGCAGGAAATTCCAGAGAAGATTATCTGCACCATCTCAAGAAAAATGATACATTACTTGTGTAACAAAACCATATAAAAACACACACCCACCAAAACAACATTACCTATATATTAATAAAATGCTGTGTCACACAGAGAACCAAAAAACATCACCTTGAGTACTATATACTAATAAAATGCTGTGTCACACAGAGAACCAAAAACCATTACCTCGAGTACTATATAATAATAAAATGCTGTGTCACACAGAGAACCAAAAGACATCACCTTGAGTACTATGTATTAATAGGGTGCTGTACAATACAGGAGAGCACAGGAAGATCACCCGATTACTACAGGTCAATAAGGTTTCAATAGTTACAAATAAATAACTCCACAGTACAGAAATTAGACTTGTATTGACCACCATCACATTTACAAAGCCCGAGGCCATCAGTCTACCAACGTGAACGTTACTTTAATGTATTGCGGTTCTATCAGCCATTACCCCACAACAAAATGCTTTGTTTGCACTTAACATCCTGCACAGTCCTTTCTTTCACACAGAAATCTGGCCACGTTTCCTTCAGCGCAGACATAATCAATGTTCTTTAAAAATCAATCCATTAAAAGGGAGCCTAGCATTAATAAATTAGTTGGCAAAGACATTAAGGACAACTATATAGCTATCTGGGACTTAAGAAAAATGCTGTGACAAAGATCTGTCTCGCATAGGTTAGAGAATCCCTACCAATAGGAAAAGAAAGTCTAACAAAAACAACCTGCAACACAGTTTAAAGCTGTAATGCAGGCTTAGTGCAACACAAAACCCCATTTTGTTTGGCCTAGAGGCCTAACCATGGATCGAACAATAAAAGCACAAAACAAAAAAAGATAGAATGAAAACACAGTATGTAGATGTATCTAAGGAACCACAAAGTATACAAATTAATATTGTAAAATGTATAGGGGTCATGGCTATAAAAAGGGATTGAAAAGTCTGCAGGTCCTAAACAAATTGTGCATGTTCATGACAAGGGCTATGCAGTGCCTTAATGATTTGTATTTAAATGTATTTTTTTTTTTTTTTACATAAAAAAAATAAATAATAATAAACGTTTTGGTTCAGATGCAAAGTTTGTTTCCATATGAACAGAATACCAGTGCAGAAACGACTTAAATGTAGTATAAAGCAAAACTCCCTGATGTTCCAGAGCACTAGACGTTCTCCCCAGTCATCCCTGGTTTTCGGGTCTGCATTGTGACTTTGTAGTCGTATTATTTCAGCAGTAAAAGTAGTATATGTAGTAAAAGTGGCCGTGTCTGACGCTGCATCACTAGCCATGCGAGAACAAAATATCAACGGATACCAAAACAGTCCTTGCTTATATTCCCTGGAAATTGGATTTTTATTCTTATTAGTAATCTCACAAAATAAAGAATACTATTTAGAATTTGTATGGTGTAGTTTTTTTTTAATTTTAGTGATGGATGTAGTCTCTGGGATCAGAATTTAGAAGAGTACATCATTTTCAATCATCACTTTCCTCTCCATGTGGCAAAATCAACATCAATTATTTAATAGACAATTACCATGAAACACAGAGGGACCAGTTGCTGTGACAAACACGAATGCATAAAAAAGTTGCATATAAAGTGAAATATATGATGCCTAAATCAATGTACAAAAAAACTATTAAAAGAAGGAGTCAAACCCAGGATATGTTTTGGGCCCAAAACCAAAAAGGTTTTCATTGAAAATACATTGCGGATCCTGCATCATAAACAGGATAGTTTCTATGATGGCTACCATGCTATCAACATAGAAAGTTTTAATGTCTTAATCATGATCCCAGCTGGGCTTTCACCCATGTTCACCTTCTGACCAAACTGGCTACTGAGTAAATTCAGAGACCATGAGAGGCATAAGCTTTAGCACAGTTACTATAGGAAGAGTAACCAAAAACTTGACAAAAGAAAGTCAAACAGAACAGGATTTGTTTCACCCAAAATGTACAGTGTGCTACACTGCGTTCTTACAAATTATCATCACAGGGAAACTTTAGTATCAACCCAACAATGTAACAGAGAGAATCTCAGCACTAGTGGTTCGAACCAAGCCCTTACTTATTACTACAAACAGATTGAACTGTGGTGGTGAATAAAGGCTGACTTTGTAATGCATACGGATCCTTTAAGACTGCTTACCCATCGATGGTGCGGTGGTCTCCTGTGTGACACGCACATCATCGCTGTTCTTGTTATTTGGCAAATTGTTATTCTTTGCATTGGCTTGCCTTATGACATCTTTCTGTGCCTTGGAGGCGGCATGGACCATGTTGTCTGAATCGGTACTGCCGGTCTTGGGACCTGCCTGGCTTATGTTTAAAAATTCATCCTAAAACAAGTTTCAAAAACAAGTGTGATGCGATAACGAATTAAAACCTGTGTACATGTCCTCAACATAAATTCCTGGATGGGAACTACACAAAATTATAAAAAACAATTCTATGTGATATAACTCTTGGTGCTCGCCAATTCTAATCCTGACATGCCCCCTTAATCACTGAGGCTAGGCCTGATGTATCGAACCCTCTGCTGGGGCGAATCTTTACCTTCAAACTGGTATTACAGCATGCATGGTTTTGTTCTTGAAGTTTCCACGGTCCATTTCCTGGTGTTTCACCGCCACGTGCATCTGGTAAAACCAAAGAATCTCCAGAAGCCAAAGGAAAGATTCCGAGAGAGATGGGGCGCTCTTTTCTGTTTAGGAGGGAATAATAAGGAATACATTGTTTAGGAGCAAACCTAAACTGTGGAAATATTAAACAAAGTCACACTTCAATACAGGTTTCCAGAGAATGGCAAGTTCTTCATTATACTTTGTCGAATTATAATTTATTATCAAACATTCATATGCCTTTCTAGGACTGTCCCCTGTGAGATCACTGAGAGCATTATTTAGAGTGAGTAAGTGAGAATGCAAAATTAATTTCACGTTTAAGGCCAAAATAGACAAACTAGAAAGCTATTCTGGTTTGTCTACTTTAGTCTTAAAGTGGCACTGTCACCGTCTGAGGACTTTGCATAATTTGCATTCTGGGCTCTACTTATTTGAACCTCCCCATCTCAGGAACCTCCATCTTTTTCCAGCCAGTCCTCTTCTGCTCCTGGCGCTTCAGGTTGCAGGAGCCAACGTCCCTGCTGTAGTCTCGCACATGCGCAAGAGTACAGCCACAAGATCTATGGAGGATCCCGCGAAACCGTCCATAGACAGCGATTAATAACCTGTAGCTGTCACTGGTGACTGCTGGGGGACTGACACTTCTTGACAGAGGTAGCTCCGCCCAGTGTCAAGAAGTGTGTCTTAGAATATATTATGATTTTGTCTAGGACTATATCTTTATGGAATACTCATTTTGCAAGGGGTGGGGGGGAATGACAGTGCCACTTTATGTTTGAAATTCACTTTCAATGGATGTCCAGGATTAACCCTCCCCATTATTTAACTCCACCAATTTTAAGGAAGATTAATATGTCCTGTCTGCTTAAGGAGTCAGACTAAGCACATGGGAGTTTAGGACAGGCGTGTCAACTACACCTGCAGTAGTTTGACTGCAGCTCACACTATTGGATTGCCAGAGAAAAACAGGTAATTATAGAAGCTGTAGTTTGGGGGGATGAATTGACAGCTAACTAGGCAACAGAACAGAAAGTACATAGCAATGCATAAATCCACATCTTGAAAGCTACAGCTGCTTTTATCAATACACTAAAAGCAGAAGATGGCAGACCTCTTAAATCCAGGATCCACCAACCACTAACATCTGTGCTGTTTTGTTTTTTTTCTGTCCTGCAAAGGTTTCTTGGGGTATGTAGTCCAGCACCCAGCCACAGTTCCACTCATCTCGAAATCGGTCAATAAGTACACTGCTGTTAACAGTATTTGCATGCCACATTCACAGTTTTGTGAAGTGGGCTGCCCTCTGAGAGCTAGGAGTGAAGTCGACGAACATGCGCACACACCACACACACACACACACCTTAAATGGACCATAGCGAAGCTGGAAGTCAAATTCCTCTTTTAATTTCAGTCACTAAATACACAGTCTTATCCCTGCAGCAATTTTAGAAAATCCCTGCAGTTGTAAGCCACTTTGTGTCAAGGGTTTGTGTCGTATCATAACCTATGCAGTGAACGTAGGTTGCAATGGAGCTTCGACTGTCCCTTTCAGAACACGAAGCCAATTACAATCTTATAGAGGTTTTTCTGTCTCTATGACTCGAACATAAACCTTCACCGAACCTCTAAACGACTACATGGGATGACGGCAGTCATGGTATCTCCCAGCAAGCAGCCTTGTCCTCATGCCCTTCTATCAAACCTTGCAGAGTCACTGCCTGACACAGTACAGTACTAAACACTTGACACACACACACAAAAGGAGCCATCAGCGATATGGTAACATAATGGTGCCAGTCAGGAGTCCTAGTGGAGGAAAAGTCTAATAATTTTTAATTCAGGGGAATTGCAAGCTTTTCAGATTTGATTAAAAATGAAAAGCAATTTTATCCAATCCCGCGCCTCTATTTTAGCTCAGGTTTGCGATGAGCACATGCACTCAACATGCCAAAACAGCCATTAAGGATAATGTATCAATCAATAAGGCAATAATGACTCTGTATTCGTGAATTCCTCTCCTCCTGTTCATGGCTAGCAAGTACAAGCACTATTAAGATACAACACAGACAATGTATAAAATGCAGGACTTGATACATTAAGGGAAATAAATTAAAAATGTACAGAGGGGGTTACTATTTATTGCACATTACACTCATTACCAACTTTTTCTTTATTTTTATTTTTTTTAAATAAATAATTTCAAAGCTGCACTCCCCAGTTAAAGCTCTAAATGTATTATGACGGAGTACATAGCTCTGGATGTTACTCGGTGCCATGTATAAAGGAGGACAAGCTACGGATGCACAGTAAACAAGGAATCCCAAGGCTCAGAAAACTTAGGATATGTTTGTTGTGAAACCCCATCACTAAGAGCTGCATATCTGAAATGTCCTTGCTAGTACTACGCAGCTGACACTGCAGAAAGGTGCCCCTCTTTACCCTTCGTTAGATCAGAGATTGCTCTAATTCTCGAGTACATCATCAAGCCAATACCCACTATTCCGGTTGACGCATTCCATGGGAGCATGTATATTATACAGTAACAGATGCACGGGAGGGAGACTGTAGGTTACAGCACAAATGCTTTCTGCCTATCTACGGACAGAGTGATAAATAGCACAGAGCTCGGGTAGAACAAAAACAATATCTCCCCCTGGATTCAAAATGAAGGCACTAATTAGAAAGTCATTTTTCCATCACGCAGAGCATGCCACAAGCTACAGCAAGGTGACTGCTTTAGGAGCAGAGTTTGTTAAGGAAAAATCACCTAAATCAACTCCGTAGTAGATTATTAAATTGTAGCTGTAATCTCTGGCAACTCACATTCATCGCAGTGATGGTTAATAAACCAAGATGAATGAGGACACTGGGACATTGTTTTTTTTTTTTTTTAAATAAGAAAACACAATAACTATTTCTCCAGGTATGTAACCTTCCTAAATGAACATCTGCCCCCAGTGTAGTAATGAACACAATAATCAGATCTCTTTCCTGATCCACATTAAAAAAGGAAATCAAGTCACAAATCAGGATTAAGAGGGCACTGGTGCAATTATGAAGACGTTTATTAAATTATGAATAACTTTAAAACATCATAATATAAAGGTTGATGAAAAGATGGTTATTTGCTTGACAATAGATCTAATAAAGCCTCATTCAGTTTTTATACTTAAAATAATAATGCACTATACTTCTATCAGTAGCTCGTTCTTTTCAGGTCAAAGAGGGATACACACGGTCTAAGTAATAACAGTTATTATGGAACAGGCCACGTTAGATCTGATACATGAAACCACTTAATGCAGTATTCAAAATTCTGTATTTTTGGAACATTCTAAGCAGTGAATACACCGTTCCAAAGTGCAGACTTTGTTATCCTATAAAAATATTAAGACAGGTGATGGCAAAATCGCACAATCAGAAATGAAAGAGAAAATCCCTTCTCTGACGTAGGAATGACTAATACATCGCCAGCCATTACTGCACACGTAGGGTTAAAGAAAAGCAGACATGCGAGGCCTTCGTACCTGAGTATCCTCGGGAGCTTCTGCGTTAACGCCGGCAAGCCGTTGGAGAACGAGAAGTGCACAAGAAGCAGAACGGAGAGGGACACTAAAATCGCCGAATTAATGACCACCGCCCCGCCAACAAAGCCAAACACAAACAAAAGCATGCATCTGGGACTCATGGCGCTGAGATGGCATGGTGGCACGCCGGTATCGAGAAAGCTACACGGCTAATAAGGGTGTATCTTGGGTCTGCCGAGAGCCTTTCATTCAGCTGCTGCCACAAAAACAATGCCATTAGCTGCAGTTCTTCCCGATCCTGCAGCAGCCAAAGACCGATGACATCATCCCCCTGACTGCTCTCTCTCTCTCTCTCTCTCTCTCCCTCTAGCTCGCTCTTTCAGAGATAAATAAATAAATCAGGGGCAGGCTGCTCTCTCCCAGG
This sequence comes from Pelobates fuscus, assembly GCF_036172605.1. Classification (NCBI taxonomy): domain Eukaryota; kingdom Metazoa; phylum Chordata; class Amphibia; order Anura; family Pelobatidae; genus Pelobates; species Pelobates fuscus. Next base: position 366,182,173 of record NC_086321.1, read on the forward strand.
CGGCATCCAATACGCTTCCATTAACTATTCTGTGACTTGAGCAGTTCAAAAAACAAACCTATACAGACTGAATGCTCGAAAAGCAACATTGTTTATATTTTACATTTTATTTCAAACTTTCACCTAAATATATATATATATTTTTTAATTCATTTCACAAAATAATCTACAAAAAAAGACAAAACAAAAAAAAACATTGTTAATAGGTTAATATTTAAAAACACGAATACACACTATTAATATATATATATATATATATACACACACACAAAAATAAAATTAAAATCTTAAGTAGCTAAAGTTTTAGTTTCAGCGAATTTCATCTCGGTTCTCCTACTAAATTCCAAACATTCAGCAAACTTCTCTGCATCAGCCGAGTAATTGTACTAGGATTTAAACACACAATGGACACATTCACTCTGTTTAACAAAACGTTGTAGGGGTGGGTGTGCCCCCTCCCACCCAATTTATGTTAAGCAAAACCGTTCTTACCTAATTTTACTGTGCATGCTGGATTCCAGCTGGTCCCCTCCGATAATCTGCTGGAGTTTTGTTCGCTCCAAGTGTTCCATGTAATTGTGAATCATCTACAGAAACATTAAAAAGGAGGGCAAGGTGACCTATTGGCTATAATATTCAAACACAATTAAAAGTAATAGACCTCTCCGAGCTTCCATGGTAATGTGTTCAAAGTAATACAGACCACCCACGTTAAGGAAACAAGACTGAAAATTAAACAATTAGATTTATTAACTAAGCAGAGATCTGCAGAGAATTTAGGAGAGAATTGCGAGTCTTAGATCAATACAAGCCAGAGAGAGAACTCTTCCATATCAACTTTTTTTCGCCTACAATTCGCAGTTTTCTAATTCTCCAAAGTCCCCAGTCTCCAGAGTAAACACATTAATGGCAATAAGTAAAGAATTGTTTTAGGAAATTATGTATTTGGGGATTTACCGCACTATCGCTAAAAAGGAACCAAAATAAGCTCAGAGTTCGCAGGGAGACGGCAGCTTGCATGCTTTAATAATCCTGTAATCTAATAGTTTAAATCGAATTGTACATTTAGAGAAGTTACAAATATACACGTCCTAGTTCTGGAATTTGGATAATTTTGCCTTTTGTTGCTCAACGATATCTGCATTGTGCAGAGGAAAGGGATTAGCCATTAGGATCATTTGTGTAATAACTGGTCACTGACTAGGACTTCAAGTCTAATTGTATAAATCAGTGCAACAAGGATTTGAATAATTAATTACGAAAACAAGGCAAATACAGTATATGACGGTGCAGTAACTGAACACTGAATGTAATTGACCATCTGCCACATCTATTGCTAGAACTCTGGGTGTGCACCGTGCAAACTTCATCTCATGACAGATATATGTAAAATTATTCTAATCGATGGGGGAAGCCGAAAGCACATTCTATAGCAGTGATGCCCAAGGATCGAGGGAGAGGAGTGTAGAACCATCTGGGTGCATGATTAGTCATAAATTATCAATCTAAAACTGCAACATAAGATGTATTCAAGTTGGCCAGTCCAAATACAGCTAGGGTTGTTTTTCTCCCATTTCTCCTCGGTCGCTCTCATTAGCCAGTTTCTATAAAATGCTGGGCTTTGTTGAGCAATAAAAGGTAACTCCTACAAGCTTTATAAACATGATTTTTTCCTCAGAGTGCCAAGTCATTTAGAAGACACTCATTGCTATCCCGGTAACACTTGGCCCTTCCTATGCCATGACTCAGGATGAGTCTTCTACTCCAGTAGGGGTCAGACTTCACTGCTTTCTCTCTCTCTCTTGGTCTCTGATCCCTTTTCATAATCTTTCCACAGAGAGTTTGGAACATGCCTGTTAAAAAAAAATAATCATTTACACACCAAGGTAGACTGAACTAGAAAAATGTAATTGCATCACAGTGTAGCAATTTAAGCAAATTCTTCAGTGTGCTGTGCATTTACATAAAAAGGGATCGTTAGATTTATAGATGTAGATCATAGCTAACTTTTTGGGGGACAGCTAAGTCGGAGAAATGTCAGTACATCCAAAGTCAGGTTCTACTTTGACGACATCAGATCTCAAATAACTTGGCATTCATGCTGTCAACAGACCAGACTTTTTCACAAAACAGTTAAAGCAATATGTTGACCTTTTAAACAAGAGTACAAAAAAGAAGGAAAAATAAATTGATCTCAAAGCAAAACCACATGTGTATATGCATGATGTGCAGAACATTACCTATAAAACTCCAATCGTGATCAATGAACAACTGGTACAAGATGATAAACTCTGCCGTGAATTCTATGGATGAACTACATAATTTGTCTAGTCAAAAACGCATTTGGCACAGGACAACACTTTTGTGAACCACCAAGCTGATAAAGGTGGAGCTATAGTCCTTCAAAACTATAGTGATTATTAGAGGAGATTCTTTCCCATTTAGCAGATCAAAACATATACAAGAGAATTAATTTTGACCCTACTTCTAATGTGGCACAAAGCTCACGCTCCTATTGCAAGAGGGCCATCTATCAACTAGAATTTTTGATGAGCAGTATTTACAATTTATTTTGGAAAAACATCCAGGTGTACCCATTTTGCATAGGTTATCCAAGATTCAGGAGGATTCACAACATTCTACTGACAGAACTATTGTGTCTGCATGTGGTAGTATTCTAGAGCCCACAGACAGGTTTGTGGATCAACATTGCAAAACCAGTGTGAATACTTTACCTTTTTGTTTGAAGGACACTGCAGATTTTCTGGATAAGATTAAAAATAGTTATTCTTGCTACAGCCAATATCAAGAATTTATATGTAGAATTTGAATTTCTTCTGGACATGTATTTATTACTCACTTGCAATTACTTTAGGTTTGAGAACCAGTTTTATTTTTAAATTGCCGAGATTGCTACGGGGTCGCCAGTAGTGGCCACATATGCAAATTGCTTTATGCAATTTTTTTTTTTTATTTTTTTTTTTAAATCACAGCATATTTTGGAAACATTTGGTCATAATCTTAATTTATCCAAGACTTGTCAATGACATTTCCATGATTTGGGACAACGCCGCAAGGGATCATTGATACAGATAATTGAAACGATTACTCCTTTGGAGACTCCAATTAAACTAACTTTGACATATGAAACACATTGCATCAGTTTTCTGAATGGTGAAGGATACAGAACCCATGATCACTGCGATTATAGGTTACATAAAGAAATCTCCAGACAAACACATTGTTTCCCTTCAACAGTTTTCATCTGCAAGTGGAAAGATCCCTTCCAGTTTCCAAAATTTTGAGGGTCCTTTAAAATAATTCAGACTATCATTGGCAAAAGGCAATTGGATTAAATAAAGATGGCATTTGCCGCTAGAAAATACCACCGTGAAGTAGTTTTAAAATCAAGTTTAAAAAATTTAAAATAAAAACAATGTCATTTAGTTACATTTTATTTATACACCATGCTTAGCAAATTTAGTGCCGACGAGAGCTATAGAATTTTTAATGGCTGGCTCAGAGGCAACAGACACACGGTTTAGAGAGAGGTGCTGGTGACTACTCCCCTGGTGCCAAAAAGCATGGTGGAGGTTCCTTGCAACTGTGGGGCTGCATTTTGAAAATGGAGTTAGGGATTAAGTCAGAGTTAATGGTCTCCTCAATGCTGAGAAGTACACGCAGACACTTATTCTTTATGTAATACCATCAGGGAGACATCGGATAGGCTCCAAATCTATTTTGCAGGATGACAGCGAACCCAAACCTACAGCAGAAGGAGTCCTGGAAATGAAGGTACAGCCCCCCACAGAGCCCTGAACGCAACGTAAAAGACTCTGCCTGAGAAGAACTCTAGTTAGTTCTTCAATATGTTTGGAACAACTTACCTGCAGAGTTCCTTACAAAAATGAGCGCAGGTGTTACTAGAAGAATAAGTGTTGTTTTGAAGGCATATGGTTGTCACACCAAATATTGATTTGATTTAGAATTATTTTCTATTCACTCACTTTGCATTTGATAAAGGATTTAAAAAAATGCACTACTAATATTTGTTTTTGAAAGCATGCTAACTTTACTGTATATTTTCACACTTTACTAATACTGTAGTTATTATAGATCATATACATTTAGTAAATATTGATGTGAAGGGATCTAATAAACCTACTTTAGTGTAATTTCATTGTCAAAAAGTCAAGTGATCTATTATCGCTACGGAAACACTTACTATACTTCACAAAAAAACAAATTTTACTTACCGAAAATTTCTTTTTCCTGAAGATTAGAGGCAGTGCTTATACCACAGGGATATCCAATCTGGAGGGAAAAAACAGGCAGGCAAATCTCCAAACATTTAAACCCTCCCCTAATTACCTCCTTTCCAATAAGTAGCAGCTCCTCCTGATCATACCCAGAAAATACATAAGCCAAATAGCTGCAAAATTACTGAGTTTATTAGAAAAAGGGTCGGGAATTGTAGCACTGCCTCTAATCTTCAGGAAAAAGAAATTTTCGGTAAGTAAAATTTATGTTTTTCCTTTCAGATTAGAGGCAGTGCTTATACCACAGGGATATAATAAAGCAGATCCTGAGGGCGGGTTTCATTTCACTACTGCTTGAAGCACCTTGCGCCCAAAAGCTGCATCCTCCGAGGCCAGTATGTCCAACTTGTAGTGTCTTGAGAACGTATGGAGAGAGGACCAAGTAGCAGCTGAACAAATCTGAGAAGGAGAAGCAGCTGCTCGCAGAGCCCATGACGTAGAAACGGCTCTAGTAGAATGGGCCTTTATAGGGCCTGCATTTTCCATGCCACTCTTGGAATAAGCCAACAGAATACAATCCTTCAGCCATCTAGCCAGAGAACTCTTCGAAACCTTCATGCCTTTCCTTGTGCCCTTGAATAAGACAAAAAGACTGTTATCCTTCCGGAAGGATTCCGTAGCTTTTAGATATTGCAAAAGACATCTCTTTACGTCTAGGCAGTGAAATTTACTTTCCAAGGCATTAGACGGATTCTGACAAAAGGTCGGCAAAACCACTTCCTGGTTGACATTCGAAACAGAAAAAACTTTAGGGATGAATGAAGGATCGAGCTTTAGAACCACCTTGTCCTGATGAAAAACTAAAAAAGGAAAATTCGCCCGAAGAGCTGATGTAATAGCCACCAAAAAAACAGTTTTTAACGAAATAATCTTCAGGGAAGCTTCCTCCAATGGTTCAAAGGGCGGCTCACAAAGCGCGGAAAGGACCAAGTTTAGATCCCAGGGAGGACAGGTTTCCCTAACATAGGGCACCAAACGAGTCAGAGCTCTGAAGAACCTTGAAATCAGAATATTTGAGGCCAAGCATCTGAGGGAGAAGAAACTGATAGCAGAAACTTGTAATTTCAATGAAGCAGGTTTAAGACCTTTTGCAAATCCCATCTGAAGGAAACTTAGAATCTTCTGGATGGACGCGGAAACAGGGTTGACTTTAAACCTACAACACCACTGACAAAATATCTTCCAAATTCTAGCGTAGATCCTTGAAGTAGATTCCTTGTTAGTTGCCAACAAGATTTTTATAACTTCAGGATCCAGACCTTTGCTCTCTAAAATCTGGAGTTCAGAAACCAGGCCGTCAATTGGAATCTCCGAAGGGTCGGAAGAGGCACCATGGCGTCCTCTAGTATTTCTCCCGAAAGAGGAAGCTTCCAAAAGGTGGCCCCTGGAAAGTTCAGAAGAACCGAGAACCAACTTCTTCTTGGCCACCATGGAAGGATTAGGATAATCCTTACATTTTCCAGCCTTACTTTTTGAAGTATTCTGGGAATAAGAACTACTGGCGGGAAGATATATGCCAGGTTGAACTTCCATGGTACTGACAGGGCATCTATGATATCCGGCTTGTCTGCTGGATTTAGGGATGCAAAACGTCTTGTCTTCCTGTTTATTCTGGAGGCCATCAGGTCTATCTCCGGAACACCGAAGCGGTCTGTAATGAACTTGAAAATTCTGCATGACAGGGACCAATCTGCTTGTTTCAAATGATGCCTGCTCAGGGCATCTGCCACCACATTGAATTTTCCTAAAATGTGAACTGCTGAGATTGACATAAGGTGCACTTCTGACCACAGCATGATCATTGAACAAAGACTTTCTAATTTTGTTGATCTTGTACCTCCCTGTTTGTTCAAATATGCCACTGTCGTTCGATTGTCTGAACGAATGTGAATATGTTGATCTTTGATGAGAATCTGAAATGCCAAGAGTGCCATCCATACGGCCTTTAATTCCCTGAAGTTCGAGGAATTTCTCATATCCTTCTCTTGCCAGCACCCATGCTTCTTTATGTCTCCCAGATGGGCCCCCCAGCCCAGCGCAGAGGCGTCTGTTGTTATTATCGTGAAGGACTTCATCCGGAATGAAAGACCCGCGTGCAGGAATCGAGAAGAGGTCCACCACTGCAGACTTCTCAAAGTTAGATTGTTGAACCTCATAAGCCCATCTAGGCCGAGTTCCTGTCGATTCCAGACTTGCAGAATGTTTCTTTGTAGAGGTCTCATTCTGGCTTTTGCCCAACCGACTGCCGGGATTGAGGCTGTAAACAGACCCAGTAAGCACATGGCTTCTCTGATTGAAAACACACTTTTTTCTCTGAGGTTCCGGATTAAACGCTTGATTTTTAGTTTCTTCTCTTCTGGCAGGAATAACTTCATAGCGATAGAATCCAAAATTAGACCCAAGAACTGGATCCTTTGAACTGGCACTAGTTCCGATTTGTTGAAATTTATTAGCCAGCCATGATTTTCCAGCGATTTTATAGCTGTCCCCAGGTCTAACTGTAGCTGATCTTGGGACTCTGCAATCAACAGCCAGTCGTCCAAATACGGAATGACAGCGATGCCCATACCTCTTAGAAAAGCTGAAACGACTACTAGAAGCTTTGTGAATACCCTGGGCGCTGATGACAGGACGAAAGGCAGTGCTCTGAATTGGTAATGTTTGGTTACCGATTGGCAGCTCACCGCAAACCTTAGAAGACTTTTGCTGGATTCTGCTATGGGTACATGAAGATAGGCATCTTTTAAATCCAGGGACGCAAACCAACTTTTTGGATGAATAAGCAGAGTAGCTGATTTTACCGTTTCCATGAGGAATTTCTTTTTGATAATCCGCCTGTTTACGGCTTTTAGGTCTAAAATGGGTCTGAACAATCCATCTGGTTTTGGCACCAAGAAAAGTCTTGAATAGGTGCCCTGATGTCTTTCCTTGAGAGGAACTTCTTCCACCACTCTTTTTTGTAACAGAGTTGATACTTCTCGCATCAGAGAGAGTTCCATATCTAGAGAATGAACCTCGGAACATAGAAACATTTTCTTTGGGGTTTGTGATAATTCTAGAGCGTATCCGTGCTTTATCACTGCGAGGACCCAGCGATCTGATGTTGTCTTTTTCCAGTGATCTAGGAAGTGACTCAACCTTCCTCCCACAGGCCTGGCGTCATAATTTTTTATTTCTCTTGTCTGTAAATCTTTCCTACTTCCTATAATCAAAGGCTCTTTTATGTTGACCCCTGAAATAGGTTCTACGAAAGGAACTTCTAAATGAGGGAAGCGTCTCCGCTTTCCGGCTTCTAAACTGCTTCCTATACGACTCTGGTAAAGCTTTCCTTCCTTCCTTCATCTGTTTTAACAACTCATCCAGTTTCGAGCCGAACAGTCTTCCTGGTTCAAAAGCTAGTTCACACAGTGAATTTTTAGATGCCGCATCTGCTGACCAATTTCTAAGCCAAAGCGCTCTTCTGGCGACTGTTGAAATACCTATATTCTTGGCCGATAATTTCAGGCTTTCTGCAGAAGCATCTACTAAAAAATCAGCTGCCATCTTGATATTTTTTAATAGTTTTACCGGGTCTTCCTTTGCTTCTCCCGTATATACCTTTTCTAGTTCTTCCAAACAAAGTTTTTGGGCCTTGGCAACGGATGCCCCCGCAATCAAAGCTTTAGCTTGGGCTGCAGAAGAGATGAACAACTTTTTTAAGGAGGAGTCCATGCGTTTTTCCATGACATCCTTGAGCCCGCTTGAGTCTCCAATTGGTAATGTAGTCTTCTTACCTATTTGAGCAATAGGAACGTCCACTACAGGGACTGTATCCAGCTTACAGTCTTGTTCCGATTCTATGGAAAAGAGAGTTTTAAAATGCTTAGAAATAAACGGCTTGTGACTAGGGAATTTCCATTCTTTTAAAATCAATTCCTTAATCTGTGGGTGAAAAGGAAACACTTTGGACTTTTTCCCTGTTTCCTCAATTTCAAAAATGCACTGCACTTCTTTAATCAATTTCCCAATGGCTTCATCTGGGAAGGCAAATTCCTCATCTGATGAATCACTACCTGAATTTTCGCCATACTCAGAACCACTAGTTCCTGAACTAGTATCGGAAACTTCCCAAGATCTCAGTCTTTTCTTAGCATGTTTTACAATCTGAGAATCCTGGGCAACCGAAGCCTGGACTGACTGTAATGCTGCCGACTGCATATCCACAAATGTTTGCTGCATACTTTGTTGCAACCAGCTGAGAAAAGTGGACATTTCTGTTCTTTTTGCTTCCTCTGAAGCTTCTTTTGAACACACTGAGCAAAGTTTCTTTTTACAACCATCTGGCATAGGTTGGCCACACACAGAGCACATTAAATGCTTGGTTTTAGATGTACATTTCCCCTTCTCAGCAACTTTATCCAAATTTTCCGGATTAGACATACTGGGAACAGAAAACAAGAAAGGGAAAATAATCAAAATTTTCTCCTTACAGATTCAGGCTAAAACCATTTAAAATAAAAACTTAATCAGTCTTACCTTAAATGGCCTGAGAGTGTGTTGGAGGGCAGGTGAGAAACACACTTAGCAACCGTTCTGAGAGCTCCTGGCAAACAGAGGTTGCTGCTGGTAAATGCTCCTTATAAGTCCTGTAACCAAACCAAAACGCCCAGTTCAAATTTGGCGCCTGAATCAAGGTTCGCATTGCGCATGTGCATAGCGCTCCGCGACTCCCTGGTGGAACGCAACGCAACCTGTGCGTGCGTTCCACCGACAGGACCTCCCAGCCGACGCACGCCTGCGTCCTTCGTCAGACCGGCACCTGGCACGGCAAGAGACGGCATAATAAAATCTCAGGGACCACGCCGTCCGGCGTGTTAAACGCTACTTACCCGGACATCAAGGAAGCAGAGCCTCCCGAGCCTCAGCCCTTCTCACCTGCTTCCTGGAGAACCTCCTGTCTAACCTCCCCTGCCGAAGGCAGGCAAAGAACTGGGTATGATCAGGAGGAGCTGCTACTTATTGGAAAGGAGGTAATTAGGGGAGGGTTTAAATGTTTGGAGATTTGCCTGCCTGTTTTTTCCCTCCAGATTGGATATCCCTGTGGTATAAGCACTGCCTCTAATCTGAAAGGAAAAAATATTATTATTTTTTTAAATCCACCCATTTTTTTCAAATCTTATCTACTACAAATGAAAGAATGACTCAGCGGCAAGGATTCCAACACACTTTACTGTTCCTTTAAAGATTACGACACAGTAATACCGTATTGAATTCTTTAACTATATTGAACATAAGAAAAATACAAATTGGCATTTTAAAAATAGAAAACATTCTAAGAAAGCAGAAGTTTATGCAAATTATGTTACAATAGTTTTCTTGTAAAGAGCGGACATTAAACCGTATTAGAGAGACTCGGTAGCCCTGCATTTAATTCTGAAATATCAAGTCGTTGCAGCCACAATAGTGCTTGAAACACTAGAACAGGGGTAGGCAACCTTTTAGCAGCACTGTGCCGATATAGGATTGTGATGTCCCGTAGCGTGCCGGTCCTATTTTTATTTTTTTTTAATCAAGGTGTGTATGTTGCCGTATTCTGCTTGTGTTATTTTTACCGTAATTGCTTTGTATTGTTGTATTTGTGCGTATATGCAGGGCCTTCTTTAATAGTGACTGGACCCTGGGCAAAGCATTTGCTTAGGGCCCCCTGGACCCTGTCCCTCCTTCCCAGGCATGCAATCACGTCCTCCACCTCAACGCAGTGGCGGACCTAAAGTAGAGAGGTGCAAGAATTTTTGGGGGTCTCCCTGTTGCACGGGTGATTAAAAGGTAGATCCCCATCTGTCGTGCAACTCCAGAAATGCATTGATAGCTGGGGCTCTACCATTTACCCATGTTTGCAGGTCTGTATTTAGCACTAAGCAGTTTTTGTTTTTGAATGTAAACAGGTTTTTGTATGGAATTTGTTTGTACGTGGTGTTGGCGTGATTGCAAGCATGTATTTGTGTAGTGTTGGTTTTTGAATGCAGGGGTGTATTTACATATAATTTTGGTGTGTAACACAGACATGTGTTTGTACGTAGTGTTGAGATTTGAAAGCAGAGGTGTATTTGTGTGTAGTGTTGGTGTGTGAATGCTGAGATGTATGCACATATACACACACAGAGATATATACACACTGAAATGCGCACACACACACACAGAGACATACTGACACACACACAGACATGCTGACATACAAACATACTGACACACACACCCACAAAGACATTCTGACACACAGATATGACACACATACATACAGACACACTAACAGACATATTGACACAGACATACACTTTAAAACCCACCCTCCAGTTTCCTACCTTTCCTGCTGGTGGTTGAAGGTGTTGGGAGTTGGGGTCTAGCGCTCTCGGCCAGCCCCCCTCCAATCTGCCTACTCTTCTTTCCCACGCGCTCCTCTCTTTGTGGGAGGAAGTGATGCGCGGCCGTCACTTCCTCCCAGCCTGCTGCCGAAAAGCAAGGGGCCCGCTCGTGCTGTTAAAGCGCCTCAGCGTGCGGCGGGCCCCTGCTGACAGAAGCCCACCAGGTCCTTTGTTCATGTGCCACCCGGTGGGCCTCCTTAGTGTGCAGATTACCGGCCAGAGGGTTAGAAATAGTTGAGGCCAGCAGGGCTCACGGTGCAGCTGCCCAGTTTGCCCCGCGTTAAAGATGGCCCTGCGTATATGAGCTATTATATTGTTTATGTTCATGAGTAGTTTATGGTATTGTGTATGATACATATGAATGTGGGCTGTGTATGGGGGCCGCTTGTGCAATTGTGTGTGTGTGTGGATGGATATGTCACAGTGTGTGTTTGGTAGTGTGTGGGGGCTTTTTGGGGTATTGCATGTGAGGTTGTGTGCATGTATGTGGATTGTTAGTGGTGTTTCGTTTGTGCGGATTGTGTGTTTGTTTGTGTGTGGGCTGTCCGTATTATTTGTATGAGGGCAGGGTTATTCTGCATTTCTGTGTATATCTAGCAGTGTGGGTGGCTTCCCTGGGTTCCAGTGGGGGCCAGGCTGGCCAGGTAGAGGTCAAGGACAGGAGCTGCAACAGCAGCTGCAGGCTGCTCTACTACAGTGTGGATTCCTATTCACAAGTGCTCTGAGATCACTACCTCTACGTGCTGCAATGCATAAATTGAGGATTGTCCTTCACCACCTTCTCGGATTAGCAGATATCTGAAGTTTTACTGGGACTCCTGATAGGCCAGAGCCTGTTTGGCTCTAGCAGCCTTGAGTGCCGTGCAAAGACACCTCGAGTGCCGTGCATGGCACTAGTGCCGTAGGTTGCCTACCCCTGCACTAGGACATTACATGTGCCATAATTCTTCAGAAGACTACAGCTTTACTGCAGCCCAGTATCATTTGGGGAAACACTGCACTAGATATCTCCATACCATAAAATGAAATGTGGGGAAATTGAAATGAAAATCTGAAGCCAATAATCACAGAATTGACAAAAAAAAAAAACTGCTCCCCTGCCTGGACTACTTCTGCCAAATAGTCAAAAGTTCTCTTAACTAAATCCTAAACCTATGAGGGCAGGCAGGAAGTGGAAGGTAGAGCATAGTTTAAATGCAGTGCACTATTTTCACCATAATCACTACAGTGTGCAGTAATGATTATGGTACTAGGAGTGTTCTTTTAAAGAGGGGCCATGTTTTAAGATTAAATTATAGCACTGTCGGTTTTCAAGTGATATTTTTAGATTTTTTTGTGGACTTTGTTTGGCTTCCAATCTAGCTTGCAACTTCCTCTACTGTATACAAGACAGCCAAGCAAAGAGATAACCAAGTAATTCCACCATTAGGAATGTAAATAAAATGTAATCCATACATTATGTCAGTGAAATCCCAAGCATTGGACTAAACAATACACTTAATGGCTGTTTGCTTTTACCTTTTCCAAACAAATTACTAGCACACAGCTGCATCCAAGGAAACAGATGCGATTGCGCTTGCTGTGCCTCAAAACACATTGACGTAAAGGCTGCAATAGGCTCAATGCAGTTCTTAAAGGATACCCGTCATGCCAGGTACAATGTATGCCCTTTATAAAGGGCAATAAATTCTATCTATGCATTGTGCTAGAAGTTCTGCAGAGTGACACTCCCTGCCTGTTCAAATATATGAAAAGTCTATTGTATAGAAAATAAACTTAACAGTGTTGTAGTCAAACATGTAAAGCAAAATCAAATTTTTTATTTGGTTTCCGGCTTTGCCTGTCCACGGTTTGCACGAGCACGTATGCACTTACATACCAAGTTGAAAACCCTACGTTAAACTGGATGCGCAGATAGTGCTTAGCTTAATACTTTGCCATATGGATATTTAGAAACAGATTGAAATATCCAAGTACAAAGTGAAAGCTACACATTTGTACATAGATATATGCCGTAAATCTGCTTAATTTTTTTGCACTTTATGTTGCAGTCATATTATATGAAAAGATTGAGGAGCGAAACATTGAGGAGATTCTCTCCCTGCAGGAGCTGTGATAGGAAGACTAGCAGAGCATGAGAACATTTGTCACTGACCAATTTCACCAACTGCTCAAATTGCAAACAAGTAGTGACACAAGCAATAGCTTAGGAACAGAGAAGCTTTAGACTTTAAAATAAAAAGAGCTAGAAAAATAGAACATTTTGTCTCAAAGAAGAAAATGAAAGATTTTTTTTTAGCGGACTAGTATTTGCATTTCCGAACGATTCTTCGTTATGAATATGACCACACCCACCTCAGAATGCCTCTGGTGAAGCGAATTATATTCCTTTTTAAGCTCCGCCTCCCTCTCCTCCAAACGACCAACTGGAAATAGAATAAACTATTAGATTACAAAAATAATACACTGAAAAAAACAAAACATCCAAGATACCCGAAAGTATTATTTTTACATTTTCCATGCAAGGCAAATCTGCATTATGTAAACCAACCCCCCTCCCCTTTCTTAACAAGATTTACACGAAATGATTAAGAGTCAAACTGAGTGGACTACAGCCACAAGACTCAATGTACGGTACAAAACAATGTGTAACCACTTTATATCCAAACCTGCTGGGTGTGTGTATTAGGGATCAACCGATATTCTGGATTTTGGAAAATATCGCTATCGGCCACTATTAATACCAATATTGTACACAATGTGAGAGGCAGCGGTGACCCAGCGCACGCAGGGCCGGCGCATCCATTATGGCGGCACAAGGGGCGCAAGAGCTGAGTAACTGGCAGGAAGGAAGCGCACAGCGCTCACCCTACCAGTCAGTCACTCAGCGCTACGGAATTTGTTGGCGCTATATAAATAATAAAATAATAATAATAATAATAATAATAATTGTAGCGTGGTTGAGCATACCGCTCACAGAGAGCACTTCCTGTCAGTCCGGCCGGGTACAGGAAATTGAAGCTCCTGTACCACGGCCCGCTGCGTTCGGCCACGCTACAAGAGAGGTAATGAGGCACACCAGGGAGGGGAGAGGACTACTAAAAGGGGGGGGAGGGGACACACAGTAAAGGACAGGGAGGGAGGGGAGAGGTATGCTAAGGGTCAGGGAAGGGAGGGGAAGAGAGAGAAAACACACACAAAAAAAAAAATCTCATTGGCATGTATATTTGGTCTATTTACCACTTAATTTAAAAAAAAAAAATATATATATATATATATATATATATATATACATTTTAATTTTTTTTAAATAAACATGTTCAGTTAAAAGTAGATTTGTGTAGAAATAGTTTATTTTTTCAAAAAGAGAGAGAGATTTTTTTTTTTTTTTAAAACACAAGTTTCATTTTCATGAGGAACTTCAGACCTTTCGTATTACACATCATGCGAAGCAAACAAAATCTTGAAATTCAAAATTACCCCATGCATTTTTTGTGTCTGCAATGGAGTTCTGATATCTAGGTTCATGTGCATCACCCGGTGAGCAGCTTATTCTGGTAGTTTACGACAAAGTGTGTGAATTAAGCAGGTGTGATGGTGTCATTGTGACAGGAGTTCTAGGCTAGGAGAAACATGTACATTCAGTTAGACAGAGAGCGCCTGTGCTGTGTCTTACTTTGATCTGCATAGTTCTTCGCTTTAAGTTCAAGTTGTCTAGTTTGGGACTCTAAGTTTTCCACGCGCACTTGCAGCTCTTTCTTATCCTGCTCTTGTAAATCTTCAAACTCAATAAATTTCTAAAAATAAATAAATAAATAAAAATAAATTATACATTTATATTGTAGATTTCAAAACAGGCACTTTAGAGCAACTACAGTCCAACTATAAGCACTTCTTGCAGGACAGTTTTGCCACAAACACACACACACAAAATAAATAAATACAAAATTGTTCTACAGGAAAGAAAAACTAACAGTAACCACAATGATATCAAAACATTCTACCTCTTAACCCCTTCAGGATGGGTGACGGACGAGGTCCGGCATCCTGGGGATACCCTTAACGACGGGTGACGGACCTCGTCCGTCACGCGGTAAAATTAACTCCAGATCGCGGCGATCGCGGGGTTAATGGTGCTCCGGTCTGCCTCTGTATTAGAGGCAGACCGGATCGGGCTGTCCCAGCACATGTGCCCGCTCTGACAGCATGTCAGAGCGGGCACATGTGCTGTGTATACTCACCTTCTGGCTCCCTGCACTTTCGGGTTCAGTGTGAAGTGCAGGGAGACGGATCAGTGCTGATCCTGCCCACTGTAAAAAAAAAAATAACGTTGTAATAAAATCCCACCCCCCTTTACCCATTTTAATAAAAAATTAACCCCTTCCCTGCCAATTGATCACTGACTATAGTGATCAATTGGCAGGGATTACATTTTACTGTCATCTGATTTTATTTTTTTAACCCCTGAGGGTTAATTATTATTTTTTTTTAACCCTCAGGGGTTAAATTTATTTTATTAATTAATTTAAATATTTTAAAATTATATATTTAGCTAACTGGGGTGGGTGGAAGTTAGTGGGGAATTTGGGGGTTTTGAGTTCGGCTAACTAGTGGTTAACGTTAAAAAAAGTTTTAAAATAAGCTTTAAAAAGTTAAAAATTACTTTTTAAAAAAAAGTTTTAATAACGTTTAAGTAAAAAATAAAAAAGACACCCGCCTTTACCAAGTCCAAATAAAAATGAACCCCTTCCCTGCCAGTCGATCACTGCCTACAGTGATCAAAATACAGATCACAGTATTATACTGTGATCTAATTTGTTTTAACCCCTGAGGATTAACTTTTATTTATTTATTAACTCTCAGGGGTTCAATTTATTTAATTAATTAATTTACATAGTTTATAATGATATATTTTGCTAGCTGGGGTGGGTGGGAGTTATGGGCAAATGGGGAATTTACGGTTAGTGCTGCTTACTGCTAGGTAGGGGTTAACGGTAAAAAAAGCTTAGAAAAATGTTAAATCTGTAAAAAAAAAAAGTTTTAAGAAAGTTTAGAAGGTTTTTAAAAAATAATAAGCAAAACAAAAGTTTAAAAACTAGTTTTAAAAAGTAAAAAAAAATACATTAAAAAATACTCATTACCACTACACCTGGAACAAACTAGAGAAAAAATGATCCCACGCTAAGGTTCAAAATATGCCTTTTGAATTACCCCAGGGTGTATTCTTTAATAAATAGTATGTGTTTGGGGGGAAGTTTCAATAACCAACCATCTAAACTACTCCAAAATGGAACATGGACACAGCGTAAAACTTCAAAGTTAGAAAAAAACTGAATGGCTGCATCTCAAATGTGCCCCTTCAACATTCACATATACCTGGCAAAGGTACATACGGGGGTATTGCTGTACTCCGCCAACATAGCTGAGCAACATATGAAGTATTTTACAGTCGTAGCACACATAAGGATTGCAAAATATACTGTGCAAACTCACTTTGTGTGTCAAAAAGGCAGAAAAAACGCTTATTACCACTACACTTGGTACAAGCTAGTGGAAAAATGATCCCACGCTAAGGTTCAAAATATGCCTTTTGAAATACCCTGGGATGTGTTCTTTAAGAAATGGTATGCCTTTATGGTGTAGTTGTAATATGTAGCCTGCTCAAGTGCTCCAAAGTGGAACACGGACACATCAAAACCCTCCATGAAAATTCACACTTAAAAATGTAAACTTGTCACGTCTCTTTTACAGCACTGTAACTTCACAAAACATTGCCAAAGACATACAATGGGGGTGTCATTTTACTCAGAAGACTTAGCTGAGCATAATTTGGGAGGTTTGAACTTGAAATATACAAAAGGCCCAGCAAAAATGTAATCCGTATGTAAAAAATGCCCAAAATAAATTTTTTACCACATACTTTGGCATATATTGGTGAAAAAATGGGGGCATTTTAAGGCACAATATGCACCATATGAGATACCCTGGAGTGTATACTTTTACAAATGGTAGGCCTTTGTGGGTTTTTTTTTAAACAGTCAAACTGTTATAATACCCCAAATGGAAGCATAGGCTCATTAACCCCTTAAGGACCAAACTTCTGGAATAAAAGGGAATCATGACATGTCACACATGTCATGTGTCCTTAAGGGGTTAAATCCGTCTCTCAAAAATCTACTGTGAATACTGAAAAGGACAGGTCTCATATATGGCACTGTAGCTACACGAAATAGTGCCAAAGACATACAAAGGGGGTGTCATTTTACTCAGCAGGTGTAACTGAACACAAAATAAAACTTTGTAAAGGAATAGCACACACCAACTTTACAAAATACACATGAGAAGTTCTTTGTTATAGGTTTGTGTGTCAAAAAACAAAAAAAACTAAATTTTTCTCCAATATTTAGCAGAGGTTGGCGGTGAAATGACTATGTAGAAAGTGTCAAAACAACCTTAGGTAAATAGCCTGTGATGTCTACTTTATATAAATATATATACTTTTGTGTGGCAATTTTGTTTTCTTTTATAGCTATTAAGCTTACAAGACAAACATACCAAATTCTAAAATTGCTCCACATTAAAAGTTTATTTTACTCCTTGTGCTTTGTGACCTGTAACTACCAAAAAAAACTTAAAATCCCAGACACATTATATATTCTGTAAATCAGAACAACTAAATGAATTTATTTTTAATTGCTTTCTTTAACCTGCACTAATTATGCACACATTATTATTGCAAAAACTAAAAAAAATTTACATTTTCTTTTGCATTTTTCTGTATTTTTTTGATAATAAATAAGTATATATATATATATATGTGTTACATCAAATTAAAGCCCTTTCTGTCCTTTAAAAAAACAGTATATAATATGTGTCGGTGCAATAAACGAGAGAGATGCAAATTGCAGTTGAACGCAAACAGCAAGAAAATGCAAAAATTGCTTGTGTCATTAAAGGGACACTATAGTCACCTGAACAACTTCAGCTTAATGAGGTTGTTCAGGTGAGTGCTACAGCTACCCGGAGCCTTTTTCTTGTAAGCACTGTATTTTCTGAGAAAATGCAGTGTTTACATTGGAAGCTTGGAACACCTCTTGTTGCAGTCAATCAGACGGCCACCAGAGGGACTTCCGAGTTCAGAGGCCCTAAAAAGGCCTCTCGTCCGATGCATTCTGGGTGAATGCATCAGACGGGCTATCAGCACACAAAGCACTGTGAACGCGCTTTGTGTGCTGATAGCCTGTCAGCACTGCTGTGGGCGTGGCTTCAGCTGACAGCTTCAGCTGACAGCTGAAGCCCGAACCCACAGGGACGCTTACTGTCCACAATAGTGGTTGAAGGGGGGGGGGGGGGAGACCTACTCTCCTTCCCCCCCCGGCCCCCACCGCTGTGCGGCGGGTGGGGGCCCTAAAATTATCAATAAGGGGGGGACCTACTGTCCCCCCCACGGCCCCCACCCCTGTGCGGCGGGTGGGGGCCCTAAAATGATCAATAAGGGGGGGTGGGGGCCCTAAAATGATCAATAAGGGGGGGGACCTACTGTCCCCCCCCCGGCCCCCACCCCTGTGCGGCGGGTGGGGGCCCTAAAATTATCAATAAGGGGGGGGACCTACTGTCCCCCCCCGGCCCCCACCCCTGTGCGGCGGGTGGGGGCCCTAAAATTATCAATGAGGGGGGACCTACTGTCCCCCCCCGGCCCCCACCCCTGTGCGGCGGGTGGGGGCCCTAAAATTATCAATGAGGGGGGGACCTACTGGCCCCCACCCCTGTGCGGCGGGTGGGGGCCCTAAAATGATCAATAAGGGGGGGGGGGTGGGGGCCCTAAAATTATCAATGAGGGGGGGACCTACTGTCCCCCCCCCCCCGGCCCCCACCCCTGTGCGGCGGGTGGGGTCCCTAAAATTATCAATGAGGGGGGGACCTACTGTCCCCCCTGGCCCCCACCCCTGTGCGGCGGGTGGGGCCCTAAAATGATCAATAAGGGGGGACCTATTGTCCCCCCCGGCCCCCACCCCTGAGCGGTGGGTGGGGGCCCTAAAATGATCAATAAGGGGGGGGGAGGAGCTACTGTCCCCCCCGGCCCCCACCCCTGTGCGGCGGGTGGGGGCCCTAAAATTATCAATAAGGGGGGGGCCTACTGTCCCCCCCGGCCCCCACCCCTGTGCGGCGGGTGGGGGCCCTAAAATTATCAATAAGGGGGGGGTGGGGGCCCTAAAATTATCAATGAGGGGGGGACCTACTGTCCCCCCCCGGCCCCCACCCCTGTGCGGCGGGTGGGGGCCCTAAAATTATCAATGAGGGGGGACCTACTGTCCCCCCCGGCCCCCACCCCTGTGCGGCGGGTGGGGGCCCTAAAATGATCAATAAGGGGGGACCTATTGTCCCCCCCGGCCCCCACCCCTGAGCATTGGGTGGGGGCCCTAAAATGATCAATAAGGGGGGGGGACCTACTGTCCCCCCCGGCCCCCACCCCTGTGCGGCGGGTGGGGGCCCTAAAATTATCAATAAGGGGGGGGACCTACTGTCCCCCCCCGGCCCCCACCCCTGTGCGGCGGGTGGGGGCCCTAAAATTATCAATAAGGGGGGGGACCTACTGTCCCCCCCCGGCCCCCATCCCTGTGCGGGGGTGGGGGCCCTAAAATTATCAATGAGGGGGGGGACCTACTGTCCCCCCCCGGCCCCCACCCCTGTGCGGCGGGTGGGGGCCCTAAAATTATCAATGAGGGGGGACCTACTGTCCCCCCCGGCCCCCACCCCTGTGCGGCGGGTGGGGGCCCTAAAATTATCAATGAGGGGGGGACCTACTGTCCCCCCTTGGCCCCCACCCCTGTGCGGCGGGTGGAGGCCCTAAAATGATCAATAAGGGGGGGGGTGGGGGCCCTAAAATTATCAATGAGGGGGGGACCTACTGTCCCCCCCCCCCGGCCCCCACCCCTGTGCGGCGGGTGGGGGCCCTAAAATTATCAATGAGGGGGGGACCTACTGTCCCCCCTGGCCCCCATCCCTGTGCGGCGGGTGGGGCCCTAAAATGATCAATAAGGGGGGACCTATTGTCCCCCCCGGCCCCCACCCCTGAGCGGTGGGTGGGGGCCCTAAAATGATCAATAAGGGGGGGGGGGGACCTACTGTCCCCCCCGGCCCCCACCCCTGTGCGGCGGGTGGGGGCCCTAAAATTATCAATAAGGGGGGGACCTACTGTCCCCCCCGGCCCCCACCCCTGAGCGGTGGGTGGGGCCCTAAATACAAAGGAGGGGGGGACCCTAGTTAACCCTCCCCCCCCACCCCCCCGAAAAAAAAAAAATATCTCCCTACCTACCCCCCTCACCCTAAAAATAATGAGGGGGGAACATTAAGCGTAAGACAAGCTTCTGAAGCTGTGTCCTTAAGGGGTTAAAATCCTATTACATTAGTCAAAGTTTTACTGCAAATCCTAAAGTAAGTGTGTAGAGGTCACTGACATGTCAGCAGGTTTGCTTTTTATTTTAAAATACATTATTAAAACAAAAATGCTACTGGAGGCAAAATGTGTGCTTCACAAGATGCTACTCAGGATTCTGTGGCACGCAATAAGATAAAGAAAATTCTGAATCAAAGGTTTCCATTGTATAAGAACTTGCACTATACAGAGCCTTTTCTATCCGTCAAGGCAGGATATGGAACTAATAGAATCACAAGAGATGACTGTGCCATACACACCGTTTAGTATTTAAATCAGTCTTCCTTTTTTTTGTTAAAGCACTTCCGTCATGGGTTTATATTTAAAAAAAAATAATTTTCCCCACCTCTTGTCGTCCAAGTCATTTTAAAGTTGCCTTTGTGTAAACATAAGGTCTAGTTCACCGTCAATTTTTTAAATGATCTGTAATATCTGCTGGAATAGCTGTCTGGAACGAGGGCTGAGATCAGCCATCAATCAAGTTTCGATAACAAGGAGGATGTCCAAAGGAAGGGACACATATTATTAGGGTTTAATCACGAAACATATAAAAAAAAAAAAAAAAAAAATAAAAAAAAAAAGAAGTTACCTGGGCACTATCCTAAATCCCTATACATAATTAAATAATTTTGTGACACTAAAAACCTACAGTTATTTCAATGTTCAGAGGGATTTAGCATAGTGCGCAGGCAACTTTTTTTTTATTCTACGTATTGAGCTGAGGAGTACTATAGTCAGTGTCGCTGCCCAGGAGTAGTGGGAGTTTGAACACAGGGCTTCATTTTGTATGTTTTTATTCACCAGGCATAAAAGATAGATTTTGGAATCTCTAACTCCGTTAAAGTCACAGTTTGGCTATTTTAGGTTAAAGGGACACTATAGTCACCAGAACAACTGCAGCTTAATGTAGTTGTTCTGGTGAGTATAATCATTCCCTGCAGGCATTTTTATGTAAACACTGTCTTTTCAGAGAAAAGGGACACCTCCAATGCATCTCTATGAGAAGGTGCTGATTGGCCAAGCCGGCTTGTAGGTTTCAGCCAATCGAATGCTTTCTCTATGGGGACCTGCGCAGAGCATGACAATAAGCTAAGTTTTATTACCGTTTAAGGTGATTAAGGGGGGCAGCCACCTAAATAGTGGTTTTAACACTATAGGGTCAGGATTACAAGTTTGTGATCCTGACCCTATAGTGTTCCTTTAAATTATACCATTCAATTACTATGATTTGGTGCCAACTCAATGTATAGGTGCTTGAGAGTAAAATTAATAAAATAATTAATAAAACAAACAATTCTCAAAGTAGCTTTAAGAAACAAAATAAATAAAACATCATAAATCACAAAAATAAGACTATCAGGGTTACTCACTATTCAATAAAGTGAGAACTACCGGGAATTCAAACAAAATTTCAAATTTAAGGCCATAGTAGCCAAGCTGAACACAAAATTATTGTTTTTTTCCTAATTTTGCTAATTTGGACTTAAAGGGACACTGTAGGCACACAGACCACTTTATCTCATTGAAGTGGTCTGGGTGCAATGTCCCAGGTCCCTTAATCCTACAGTGGTAATTATTGCAGTTTCTGAGAAACCGCAATAATTACCTCTGAGGGTTAACTCCACCTCTAGTGGCTGTCTGGCTTTTGGAATCGAAACGGGCCTTTGGTCCGTTACCTGATGCTGGACGTCCTCACGCTCAGCATGAGGTCCTCCAGTGTCAGATTTTTCCCCATAAGAAAGCACTGAATAATGCTTTCCTATGGGGAAATCCTAATGCGAGCTCGGTCATTGTCGAATAAGGTCTCCCCTGCCAGAAGGGGGAGGAGCGTAGGCTGAGCTTGACCCAGCACCGAGGGACATTGGCGCTGGATTCAGGCAAGTGACTGAAGGGGTTTTTAACTTTGAGATTCACGTTTATTTCGTTCTCATATTCGTGAATAACCATGAACTATACATCAAAACTGCTTCAATAAAGGAAAACTTTGCAGGGTTAAGGGACCTGGGAATATGCACCCAGATCAATTCAATGAGCAGAAGTGGTATGGGTGCCTATAGTGTCCCTTTAACCCCTTAAGGACACATAACATGTCATGATTCCCTTTTATTACAGAAGTTTGGTCCTTAAGGGGTTAAGCTAAAAAAAAAAAAAAACTGTTTTGGTGCCTACAGAGAAATTTGGTGGTAATGCAATTTTTTCACCAAAACCGGTATTGCAGTATTAAACATTTTTGTACAAACTGCCAAAATAGCAGAAAAATAAATCTCTCATGAGATGGTTAAATAACGCAGCTAAAAATTCCATCTATATTGAAACTTTTTTTTTCCCTACATACATTGATTCAACAGTTTCACTTCTTTAATTTTTTGCATAAAGAATAAAAAAATTTTTTTTAAATATATAAAAAAATACATCACAAGACAGCAGTCTCATGACAATCATCCAATGTATCTGGCAGTTCCCAGACTAGAAGCCTCTTCAGATTGGAGTAGAAGACTTATTAATAACACGGTTCAAATTTCACAAGTGGCAAAACAGATATTCAATAGACCAATTTCTTGCAAAGCCATAATTCGCCATAATTATTGCTGGCATGGCATCATGGGAGCAGGGCCGGACTGGGAATGAAAAGCAGCCCTGGAAAAAAATCCATACCAGCCCCGTAATGCATCGCGCCAGCATAGTGCGCAGATATGGAAGCGGGAAAAAAACTGAAAACTATCACTCAAACATAAAAGAAATCGTTTGTGCATGGAGGGGTGCTGTGTGCATGGAGGGGTGCTGTGTGCGTGAAGGGGTGCTTTTTATGTGTGGAGGGGTTCTGCGTGCATGAAGAAGTTCTGTGTGCGTGAAGGTGTTCTGTGTGTGGGGGGGGTTCTGTGTGTGTGGAGGGGTGCTGTTGGTGGGGGGAGGAGTGTAGTGTGTGTATGGGGGTGGGTTATAGCATTGATATATTTATATAAAAAAAACATTTTTTAATCCCCTCCCCCTTTACCTTTGGTCAGGGCCCAGGGGAGAGGGGGAACTTTTCAATCCCTGGTGGTCCAGTGGTGGCGCGTGTTGTTCAGCCTGCAGCTCCTCTGGCTGCAGGCTGACTTCGCTCTTCTCCCGCGAGAACAGCAGGCAGATCGGAGCGTTGCCATGGTAACGCACGGCAACGCTCCAACATGCCTGCTCGCGGGAGGAGCGTTCTCGCTTGCAGGTTCCTGTCAGACCAGGTAGGGGAACAGAAGCTCCCCTACCCAGTGGTGTACACATGACCTATGGGGCCCCGGTGCGAAAATTGATCCCTGCCCCCCCCGCACGCTTACTCTGCGCAGGCCGGGGCCGCAACACATGGCGGCGGGCACCTGGTCGCAGGGGTTGCGGGCACCTGGTCGCAGGGGTTGCGACCCCTGCGACCGCGGTATGTACACCAGAGCATGCAGATGCACACACACTTAACCCCTTAAGGACCAAACTTCTGTAATAAAAGGGAATCATGACATGTCCTTAAGGGGTTAAAGGACCACTACAGACACCCAGATCACATCAGCTCAATGAAGTGGTATGGGTGTCAGGTCCCTCTAGTTTTAACCATGCAGCTAAAAGCATAGCAGTTTCAGAGAAACTGCTATGTTTCACTGAGGGTTAATCCAGCCTCTAGCGGCTGTCTCACTGACAGCCGCTAGAGGAGCTTCCGCGATTCTAAGACACTGAACGTCCATAGGAAAGCATTGAGTAATGCTTTCCTATGGGCGGTTTGAATGTGCGCACGGCTCTTGCCGTGCATGCGCATTCGGAGCTGAGCGGCGGAGGGATCCCCAGCGCCAAGGGAGTCCGGCGCTGGAGAAAGGTAAGTGCTGAAGACACACACACACTCTCACGAACAGACGCATACACACTAGCTAACAGACACACACATTTACTGACAGAGACACACTCAGCGACAGACATACATACACACTCACTTACAAAACATACACTCTCACTGACAAACACACACTTACTAACAAACAGAAAACAGACTCACTAACACAAACACACTCAGTAACACACTCACTGACACTCACTAGCAGACACACACTCACTGACACTAACACTAACACTCATAGTAACACTAACACACACACTAACACACACACTAACACACACACTAACACACACACTAACACACACACTAACACACACACTAACACACACTAACACACACACTAACACTAACACTAACACACACACTAACACACACACTAACACACACACTAACACACACACTAACACACACACTAACACACACACTAACACACACACTAACACACACACTAACACACACACTAACACACACACTAACACTAACACTCACAGTAACACTAACACACACACACTAACACTCAGAGTAACACTAACACACACACACACTAACACTCAGAGTAACACTAACACACACACACACTAACACTCACAGTAACACTAACACACACACACACTAACACTCAGAGTAACACTAACACACACACACACTAACACTCACAGTAACACTAACACACACACACACTAACACTCAGAGTAACACTAACACACACACACACTAACACTCACAGTAACACTAACACACACACACTAACACTCAGAGTAACACTAACACACACACACACACACACACACACTAACACTCAGAGTAACACTAACACACACACACACACTAACACTCACAGTAACACTAACACACACACACACTAACACTCAGAGTAACACTAACACACACACACACACTAACACTCACAGTAACACTAACACACACACACACTAACACTCAGAGTAACACTAACACACACACACACTAACACTCACAGTAACACTAACACACACACACTAACACTCAGAGTAACACTAACACACACACACACACACACACACTAACACTCAGAGTAACACTAACACACACACACACACACACACACTAACACTCAGAGTAACACTAACACACACACACACACTAACACTCACAGTAACACTAACACACACACACACTAACACTCAGAGTAACACTAACACACACACACACACTAACACTCACAGTAACACTAACACACACACACACACACTAACACTCACAGTAACACACACACACACACACTAACACATTTTTTTTTTTATTATTTAATCCCCCCAGACTCCTTACCTTTTGGAGTGCTGAGGGGATTCCCTGGGGTCCAGTGGTGCTGCTGGGCTCCTGGGGGGCCGGTCACCCGGCGGGCAGGCAGGCAGGCTGGCCGGTGCGCGAGGGAGCACTCTCCCCTGAGTGCTTCCTCTTCAGCTCACTCGCGCGCCGCGTACTGATACCGGCGCACTGGCGTACTGATACCGTACTGATACCGTCATCTTCCGGCTCCGGTATCAGTGCGGTGCGCGAGGGAGCTGAAGAGGAAGCACTCAGGGGAGAGTGCTCCCTCGCGCACCGGCCAGCCTGCCTGCCCGCCGGGTGTAAGCAGGGCCAGCCTTGGGGGGCCCCCCAAGGAGAAGAGGCTGGCCCTGTGCCACTGCCCCATCCCTACCCGGTCTGCCTGCCCGGCCACGCTACATTCTGTGACCGGCAGGAGGGGAGCGCATCCCCTCCTGCCGGTCACCCTGTAATTGCGGCCCGGGCTGGTGCACACTAGGCGGCCGCGCACCGGCCACCTAGTGTGCCGGCCCACCGGGAAATTTCCCGGTGTCCCGGTGGGCCAGTCCGGCCCTGCATGGGAGATGTAGTCAACAACATCTGGATTGCCAAAGGTTTCCTACTCCTATCTTAGTGTTCCTTCAAGGGAAACTATAGTCACCAGAACAACTACAGCTTAATTAGATCTGGTGAGTATAGTCAGTCCCTGCAGTTATTTTGTAGTAGATTGAAGATTGGCAAGGACAGTGTTTGGCTTTGTCCCTAGCCCACTTCCTTGGCTGAGAGCATCGGAATTGACAAGCCCAGCCAATCCAATGCTTTCCTGTGGAAAAACATTGTGATTGTCTGAGGTCATCACTTCTGATGATGTAAGCCAAAGAGGCAGATGAGGGGCAGGGCCAGTACCAGCAGACTGGAATAAAGGTAAGATTTTACTGTATTTAAGGAGGTGATGGGGGGGGCCAGATAGTGATTTTAACACTATAGGGTCAGGAATGAAAGTTTGTGTTCCTTTAATGTTGATAGGCAACAGCTTGCAGATGCTGCAGATCTCTTGCATGCAGCCGTTTCAATCCCTCCCCTTCTAAACCCGCCCAGACTTTCTGTGGCTGTCCAATCACAGACTTCCCAATGCATCTCAATGAGAAGTCTTTCGCAAGTCAGTTGCTCTGGGTGATTGCTGCCTCTAGAGTTCAGTGCAACTAAGCAAACCAAACCAGGAAGTAACAGGATCTGTCTGAATTTTATAATTGTTTGGGCTAAGTGTACACCCCTTTTTTTACTCTACTGTATAGCACTCCACTCCCATAGATATAGTTTTGAGCTTCTTAATCTCGAACATTGGTGACTATATTTTTTCTGTGTACATACTTTGTAGTGGGTAAGAGAGGAACTCACTAGAGTGTGTAGCGACTACTATCTAATTACTGTTTGAAGAACTTAAAGGGATCCTATAGTGCCAGGAAAACAAAAACGTCACTTAACTAAATCGATGTCCCTAGGCGCTGGGTCAGGTTCTGCCCACGCTCCTCCACCGCCGACGTCAGCCGGCAGAGGAGACCTAATGAGCATTCGCAGCAATGGCCGCCCCCGCGCATTAGACCTCCCCATAGGAAAGCATTGGTCAATCCTTTCCTATGGGGAAAATCTGGCGCTGGAGGTCCGTGAGGACGTCCAGCGAGGGATAACGGACCAAAAGTCAGTTTGGATTCCGGAAGCCCTCTAGTTCTCTGGAACTGCAATGTTTTACATTGCAGCACTAGGTGCAAAAAGGTCACAGCACCCAGACTACTTCAATTAGCTGAAGTGGTTTGGGTGCCGACAGTGTCCCTTTAAGCGCACTACTTACAATTACTGTTGCTGGTTTACAGGACCGGTTGTCTGCGTGACAGTCAAGGGGGTTTAATATAAAACTAAAATTCAATTGTGCCAACTTCCACTGAAATCTACACTTTTTGCAAAATGAAGGGGGGAAAAAAAACAACAACAACAAAAACAGGACACACTATTCACACACAGCAATTTAGAAAGCTAAACTTCTCTAAAGAGTCCCCTAAAAAAGTTAAATATGGCATAGTTTAAAATAGTTTAACCTCATCATTTGCAATTGTGCACAATTCATGGCTTAGTGTGTGCATGGTTAGGATTGCTGGGGAATGGCATCACAAGTCACACTGACCAGTTTTTAGTTTCTAGCTGTATGTGTCCCCTTTCCTTTCCCAGATGGCAGAGGGGTCAGCAATACGGGCATCAGATGAACAAGCGATGACCCCATAGCATTCTCTGGAAACACCCAGACACACAGAAGCTGTGCTGGGCTGTTCTTCACCCTTTGTGTTTAGTGCCCTGTCATCAGCTAAAATCACTGCCAGCACCATCCCCACTTCCTCCCCTGCGTCTGGCTCACAGTCTCCATCACAAACCCCCTCGTCTGTGGCCATTCTTTCATCCAACGAACACCTGTTCTCCCTCAGTTTATCGCCCACTATCTGTCTGAAATCTGGGGTAACTAAACATTTTATTTACATGTAACCAGTCTCTTTGTCCTAGCAATTAGCAGCACATATCCTGCATAAACAGTGTACTAACAAACTCCCATGTTCATATAAAATATTATGCCTCACCAACACTGTCCTCCGTGTTTAAGGTGCCATCCTCGCGACATCGGCAAACGGACAGCAAACTACACTGCATTGCTGGGGGAAGCCTTTTGAAGAAGCGGTCAGGTACCTCACTTTATACATTGTATCTATATTAAACCATAATGCACTGCTGGGTCCATTCAAACTAAAAGTTTTAGTGTTACCCACAGTGCATCGTAGTATCTAGTATGTAAATTATATACAAACACAAAACATGTGTATGCACATGCAAACATACACACAAACATTGTAAGTTTGAAAATGTGTACACAGATACTCATTCATTGTGTCATTTCCCTTTAGATAATTACATTCTCCAGCTTTCTGTGTTTATAAAATATAAAAGGACACACACACACACACTCACTCGCTCTATTTGGCAACCTTGATGCTTGCGCAATATATTTCCCCAAGATGTTCAGCCAACCTAAAGAACACATGTTGAACACACAAGCATCGGGGTCCAAATGTAACAATATATATATCTAGCTATGGAACATTAAACTACTGTCCATAATTTGACAGCAAAAGGAGTAATACATGGAAATAACCTCTTGTTGAGTTTTATGGCATTTTTAAACTACATCATGTGAAAATTTACCCTCTTACCAACACTTCAAGTTGTCAAATAGTTTATAAATGTCTCCCGAACCCAGAGATTATAGCGTTAAGGATTAAGCTAGTGGAGGGGTTAATGATTGTGTAGAGTAAATGTTTAGTATGTTTAAGGTGAGGATGTTACGATTACCCTAGTTGTGCCCAAGATTAGTGGGATTTACAGAGCTGCAGAGTATGTGAGATAGAGAATATACAGATTTCCATGAGCAGAGGCAACAAGATTAATAAAGCATATCTACCAATATGTAAAATGGACCAAGAGGGACACTTTAATTTTATGAGGGGGGTGGGGGGGGGGGGGTATGCCCATAGGCAGGGCTGTTGAGAAATGTTAACTTACTAATAATTCCTGCATTATGAATTTATTTAAAATAAGAACAAATGTTATCTTTGCACAAACCGATTTCTAAAAACACATTTATTGTAGTTTAAAGGCACCTTACTGGCAGTATTATTGATGTGGAGTACTAGAATAGATTCTATGATACATTTAGACACACCAAGAATACTGAGCTCCTACAAAACAGGGACTTTAGATTTTAAGAAAGAAAGAAAAAAAAGGGGGGGGGGGAGGAGGAGGGCGACAGATGGATTTTTGCCTGAAAACAGGAACTGTCCCACTTAAATAGAGACTGTTGGGAGATATGATAACAGATTAACATTTAGTATTTGGAATACGGTCTATTGCCAAGTCTCTCCTAATATAATCATGTGATCACAAGGGAGGAAATTCCTTTAACACATCTCTGCCTACCAGTGCGAGGGGTGGGGTGGGGAACTGTATTGCTGGAATTTTCAGATTCCCAGACAGAGCCTTGTATTTTAACCTAAACTGTGCTGGCTGCTTAAAAAAAAATGAAAAAAAAGGAAGAAGAAAAAAGCCCGTTAGGCATGAAATAATTAAACATCATTGCTGGAGCCTACATGTTCTGCCAAACTAAAGTGATTTACACCCATGTATGCCTTCTTGGGTAACAGAAATAACACGTTTGCAAAGTACATAACTGCCAATTATGTCTGCTGTAACAATCTGGTGCATGGCTCAGCAATACAAGTGTCCCTTTAAATGTATCATGTTAAAGGTGTAAAGGTTTCAACACAAAGTTTTATGATGGTACAACTCCCTCCATTATCTGCACTGTGACTTAAAGTCCATAAATGACTAAATCAGTGATGTCATTTGTCTTAGAAAAGGGCAGAAGCAATCTTTTCTACTGATTTCCAATCGCAGCTTTGAGTAATTGTGGAGTTAAAAATCCTTCACAAGTCACATGAATGGTGATAAGATAAAGCAGAATATAAAGAAAACAGAACAAAGTCGTTTTCTGCTAAAGAGACATTTTTTTTTTATATTTATCTAACAGGGGAAACAAACTAAAAGTAAAACAGGCATATAATCCTTCTATTCTGTGAATAATATGGCATGCGCCACCCAGACGCCTGTAACGAGAAACTTCATTTATTTTTAATGGATAGATTAACTAGCTGCCTTGTATTATATTCACACAAAAGAAAGATCTCTCATTGTAGTGGCAGATAACCCTACGGTTTGTCTACAGTCATCACACTTGACTGGCTGCAAAAGTACACATGGTAACATATCAGCGCTACGGAATCTGATGGCGCTATATAAATAATAATAAATGTCGTTCCAGAATCATACCACTACAATTACCTCTGGTGGTTATGGTACATCATCATAACCACTACAGTCCTGAGTGCCCTGGCACTGTCCCGATAAGTGGTCAAACAGTCTTAGAATGGCATGACAACATACTTGGATCTACCAAGGACAAACGCCACTTGCGGGTTTTTTTTGGGGGGGGTGGGGGGGTGAGGGGGGGTGGTTGCAGGAGAATTCAAACTTCACTGCAGTGGTAAAGCCTTGCAAACACAGAGCCACACAATGAGCGTGTCCTACATAGCTCTGTAAAGCGAACTGGATTCTTCTGCAGAAGAGACCTGTAGCAGGGCTGCGGTCGCAATATCCTGGAAGAACAGTGGTAAGTTGTTGAACCCTAGTAAAAAAAAAAAAGGCTTCGACTGTACATGTGGGACAGCGTCAGGACTGTCCTCAAACCATGTACACTAGAGCAGGCCGTATTGGTTATGGCGCTTTGAGTGTTCATTTAAATGGGCAATTACCGGTATCTAGAACTGGATAGGAAATTGAGGATTTTATACATACATTAGCTAAACTGGACAAATAGCTTGTTGGAGAACTTTGGTCTAAAATATGCAATAACCTAAAGATCAGCAAATAACCCCGTTCAGATATAGTATGGTTTAAATTAAAGCAGAGCTTTACATTTAACAGACTGTATAATAAGGTTAGATCTGGATACCACTGGAGAGATTGATAATCACATGTTTCCCACATGGAGTCGACGTGTCTTTGGCACACAGTCTGTGAAGGCACTTATTCTAAAACAATTCCTCAACTTTGCTTTAAAGTTTAGAATGCCTCTAACCTTTTATAGTGAATTAGGCTTTAGTTAGCTACTGGTCCTCTCTTACAAAAATGGACAGAAAACAAAGATCTTATTACTAAACAGCAAATTTTAGTGAACTGAACACACAATTACAAAATTAAAACCAAAATAGCTGGTTTGGGAGACAGACAGTTTCTGCTAGAGACAACGTTGCAGTGGAGGTACGGATGGGGGCCCAGCAGGCCCCAAATAGTAAGTAAAACTGATTGACTAGTTACATTAGGGATCATAACTGTTATTGTGTGCTGTAGTGGTTATGGTATTTGGAGTATTCATTTAACAAATTTCAGATTTAGTAAATAACCCCGATACAACTGAATCCAAAGAAGTTACTTGCCCTATTTCCTCTGTACTTTAGTATTTTAAGGTCAATCCATACAGAAAGAGAAAAGGCAAAGAAATGGAATTTTGAGAGGAAATGTTTAGTTTAACAGGATGCTGGAGAGGAAACCAAACCACTCCCAAATCGGTTTACAAGAAAAAGAAGGGAGGATAAATAGCACTTCACCGAGACGCAACGCTCACAATGCCCCCAACCATAAAAACAAAGGGGCAATAATGCACATAAATCCATCTTTTACATGGCCCAAACCACTTACTGCAAAGCAGGTAGATTGCAGTGCAAGAACAGTACCACAACTACATGTTTCACTGCATCACACTCAGCTAAGAATTTCCCCCACCAATATGGAGCTATATTCAGTCAATATATCCACCAGTCATCATAAGATTGGCCCCAAACAATCCATTGTCTTGGAAAATCCCAGGCTGCACATGTCCTATTGACTGTTGAATACCATCACCAACCACCAAAGACGATCACCTTGATCAGGGTTAGTCACCTGCTGTTAAACATGTAGGAAAAGTTATTTTCAATGTTATGAACAATGTATATATCTCAAGACCGAGTGTAGAATGCATTTTATATTTGATATGAACAACGAAGTAAGACTCTCCTAGCAGGGCACAGGGTAATTCCGACCCCAAGCTTATAAGACACAATAACACCCTAGCACAGCACATATAACTAAAGGCAGCCATTCACTAGCTCAGCACCCACTGTGTTACGTTACACCAGCAGCGTTACTGCAGCTCACCTAGCGCCAGGGCTGCTGGCAAACAGGCTTGGAAAAGAAAGGAAAGAGGGTGGGCAGGGGAGGCTGCGGACACAAGGCAGGGAAAAGGCTGAAAACTGGAAAAAAGAATTATAAAAAGAGCACACAGAGGATAAAGAAAAGAAACAGAGAAATGAATTAAGAGTTCTACGTATAACAATACAGTAAGTAAAGGTCAGCACCTAGCAGACTTTGCAGAATGCAAAATCCAAAAAACAAAAACATCCGAAAAATATACGAAATGTTTCGCTATCACTGCAGGCACTAAGAAAATGTGGACCGCCTGTGATTCAGGGTTATAAATGTGGCTTTATTCATTCACTAAACACGGAACTGTAGTGAAGTACAAAACAACACAAAACAGACATATTAGGCCAAGTTGGCCAGACTGGGAATCCGTAACACATTGCCATGGTCATGGAGTATAATATTTTATCCTACAGTTAGAAATTCAACTTTCAAATCAGCGCTTGGTAAATGAACCCCTTCTTTTCTCTGATAATGAGGATGTGGCACAAACGCATACTGGCTTCAATGCCATCTGCGCAAACAGTGTCCCACATGGATCCAATACTAATCCCAACTGTCCTAAGGATTGCATTGGAAGTGTGATCATGAGCACCAGTAATGAATGCAGACACTTTACTAATTTTTCTTGTAATAAGATTATTCAAAGACTACGGATTCAGTGAGCAATATAAGCTGTCCGACACCGAAACATCCATTTAAAAGACAGGTAGATAAATAAATAAATGTTGGCCTGTCTTCCCCTTTAAGAGCCATAAAGCACTTTTGTTCAACAGATAGATAGTTCTGGATTCCGCAGCTCTATGTTCCTCTCCCACCTCACTACAGTGCGAGTACATTTCACACCCAGTTTCAGCTCTGGCCTTATTTTAGAGTTAACTATGTCTATTAAAAACAGTCTCTCCTAATGGATTACTCAGCACACAAAATTAAAAAACCACAATCTATTAACAGGCACTGCCCAGCCCAAAAACCCAGATACAAACTGGTTTACAAGAAAAGTCACCATTTCACATACATCATAAAATGTGTAGTTAAAACATACACCTATCCTGCACAACTTTATACTAATTGCAACCATCTGTTACTTTTAAACTAATTTAAAGAGATATCAAATGCCATAACCACCACAGCACACTGCAGTAGTTATGGTGCCAGGAACCCCGTGACTCAGCCTGCCAGTAAACTGAACGCTTTTACATAGGTGAAACTTTTATGAAATGACACGGGCTTTATGACATTATGTCTTATCCTGCAGGAAGAAGCCATTAGAAGATGGATACACCATGGTGATAATGGAACACACATGGTCATCACAAGACTGAACATTTGGCACAGGCAGGATGCATTCACGTGTAAACCACATTCTTTCTGCATTTTACAGCACAAATCGAGATATGTCAGATCAGGTAATGTACTACCAGTTCTCAGTTTTTGGTCCTTGGTTGGCAGGAGTGGAAACCATAGTGGACTTGTGCTACTGTCACCCATCCACTTCAAGTTTAAAATGTTGAGCATTCAGCGATACCTTGCTACACAGCACTGATTTAACAAGCCCCCCCCCCCCCCCCCTCCTCCCTCACATTGATGATATTTGACTCAATTGGATGCTTCTAAAAGAGAAGCAATGAGAACCTTTGGAGCACAGGAAGCAATTACTGTGTCAATCAAATGCTTCTCATGTAGAAGCACTCCATCCAGTACTTCTCTACGAGCAGTACTGGAAGCATTCAGCCACCAGTGAAGCATGTTTTATGACAAATGCAAACAATGCCACTTCTCAGAAATGCCAAAGTTTATTGGACATTATCTATGCATCAAAACCTCTCTATTAAGATGTAGATGTTTTGGTGCATGAAAAGCACTTTCAATTTAACTCTAGGCATCTTAGAGAAGGTGCGGAGAGAGAAGGTGGCACAGAAGAGGGATAGCTTCAGGTAAATGTATCTCCCCTGCACACATCCCTTATCAGATATCAGCATCCAGGAGACATGTCCTCCTTTTGCAAACAGAAAAGGCAGAGATACCACAGCTATCATATACCCAAGCCTTATTGCTTAGTGCCCAATTAAAGGACCACTCTAGGCACCCAGACCACTTCAGCTTAATGAAGTGGTCTGGGTGCCAGGTCCAGCTAGCTTTTACCCTTTTTTTTATAAACATAGCAGTTTCAGAGAAACTGCTATGTTTATTCTGAGGGTTAAGCCAGCCTCCAGAGCCTCTAGTGGCTGTCTCACTGACAGCCGCTAGAGGCGCTTGCGTGCTTCTCACTGTGAAAATCACAGTGAGAGCACGCAAGCGTCCATAGGAAAGCATTATGAATGCTTTCCTATGCGACCGGCTGAATGCGAGCGCGGCTCCTGCCGCGCATGCGCATTCAGCCGATGACGTCGCGAGGAAGAAGAGGAGGAGGAGTAGAGCTCCCCGCCCGGCGCTGGAGAAAGAGGTAAGTTTAACCCCTTCCTCCCCCCAGAGCCCGGCGGGAGTGGGTCCCTGAGGGTGGGGGCACCCTCAGGGCACTCTAGTGCCAGGAAAACGAGTATGTTTTCCTGGCACTAGAGTGGTCCTTTAATCCATATGTTTTTGCAGGTCCAAACACACTTTGTGTTTAATATAAAACTTTACATCTGGCTGTGCCTGGACGATATACAATTTACTTTTACAAAGTTAATTAACAGGGCTAAAATGATGCTTCCATTGCCAAGTACGAAAAACAGAGGATTGTGTAACTTTCTTGTATCAATATTCCTACAAGTGGGCAATCATAAATGAATCTTATTGAAAGACTGGGCTTATTCATTAAAACTAAAATTCTGGAAAACTGACAAAAGAAATTGCAAATTTTAGGCCACAATAAGAGTATAAAAATACAGAAAAATAAACGATTTTCCGATTTTAGTTTAACATTAACAATTTTCTTGTTAATTTTCCCACAGTTATAGTTAAGAGAATAATACCCATTAGCATCTCACTGGCAAATAAAATAACAGCTGTGGCAATACACTAGTAACCCAACAGGTGTTATCTTTGGAAACAGCACTTAAACAGCTTGGGGCTACATAGCAAAACAGACACTGCTTCATCGTGACTTTTAGGGATATGGATATACCTATATGAAATAGCACCCATGCCAGTCTAAGCTGTTTTAATGCCACATGACATTAAAGTTTGCAATCATAGTTTTAATCAGATCACTGGACAGAGATTCAATTGGGATCCTTCACTATCACTCCATAAGCAACAAGCAACAATATGCACTGGGCAAATTTTGCTTATGACCAATTGATTTGTTGAATCAATGATGTCAAAGGAATGAAACCTTGAATCCTACAAAGTTTGTATAACTGCCTTTAACCCCTTAAGGACCAAACTTCTGGAATAAAAGGGAATCATGACATGTCACACATGCCATGTGTCCTTAAGGGGTTAAAAGATCCTTAACTCATAATCTACATTTAGGTGGGTTCCAGCACCCATTGTAGTTAATCTTTTTATAAAGTATATTGTGCAGAGCCATACAATAGCCAACATTCCTGCTAAGCATGGACATAAGGAAAAGTACAAGAGATAAAGCATTAAAGCACCTGTCTTTTATTAATCCTGACCTACATATTTTATAGCACAAGACAATCCAATAGCTTTGTTGGATGAAATGGGCTCTGGCTTGTATTAGGCTACATGCCTTTCTCCAGCTTTAGCGTTTTACATCAGTACCAGTAAGCAGGCCATAAGGAATAAACATCCACATGTTTTCTAAATGTCTGGGTACAGAGACAAAAAAAAAAAAAAGGAAATCAATTTGAAAGCTGCTGCAAGCAGTTACCTGCAGAGCTACATGCATTATGTCAGCACTGGACAGCTCCTGATTGTAAAGAGGTTCAGCAGCAGTTATGAGTCCAATTCTACAATCTCTATCCAAAATGGGATTGTAAGGGATTCTCAGTCTAGATTAGCATATAAATAGAAAGTTGACCTACTGCAGTCTATAAGAAAAGGAACTAATTCACTGGTGGAGACAAAAAAAAAAAAAAAAATCGGTCAAAAATTAGTCCTGGTTTCGCCATGGAGTAAACATTTTTAATAAATCCCTGCTGGCGTCTATCTTTTAAAGTTTTACATTAAATGTATTGTTCCCTACATTATGTTCTACAGATGATCCTTACTGTGTATAGTTTGCAGGGACCCTTATTGTCTGAGGCGACCAGGACATGATGGGTTGCAGTATATTGGGGCTACTCGTGGTTCAGAAAACTCTTTGGAGATTGCTGGCATATAGAAGATGTCCAATATACTGGAGGTACTCGTGTATGAAGGATAGTCAGTATACAAGAGCCCTCAAGCACAAACTACAAGTCTCCAGGGTAAAGAGAATGCTCAGTGTATGGGGAATTCCGGGGTAGAGTAGGTAGGGATCGTTGTATAATGGGTTGCCTGACTCCGTGCATAAGAGGTTCCTATACTTAGGGGTCCTTATCCTCTGTGTTCAGTAGGAACCAATAGTAAGGAGTTGCCCAGTGCATGGAGCCCCCAGAGGTCCATGAATCTGGAAGGAGCCGCTCAATATTGAGGTACTGAATATCCAGGGGTCAGAATAATTCAGTACATAAGAGACAATATTGAAGATGGCAACTGTATGATTGTCTACATTGTGCATTACATTTGATATAAAAATAAATAAATAAATAGAAGTGGTTGCGTGTTGTATGAAGGTGCATCGCAGCCCTTAAAGTTCAGAACACATGAGTTCCTCTTTGTAGAGGTACTTTTGGTACAAGTGTATAAATCTTCATAGTGAAGTACTCTCCACATAGGATACCCAATAGTGCATAGCTGACTTAGTATGGAGTTACTGTATGAGGGTCCACCCATGGTGCAATGGACACATAGTATGGAGGTACTCAATGTATGCAGGTCCCCCATAGTACATAGGAAACTTAGTATGGTGGTGCTCACTGCATTAGGATGCGCCATACTATTAGAAACATCCCTCACAGTACATAGGAGACTTAGTACAAAGGTCCCCCACAGTGAGCACAACACTTGGTATGGAAGTCCTTATTGTGGGAGTATGAGACTTAAAGGACCACTCTAGTGCCAGGAAAGCATACTCGTTTTCCTGGCACTAGAGTGCCCTGAGGGTGCCCCCACCCTCAGGGACCCCCTCCCGCCCGGCTCTGGAAAGGGGAAAGGGGTAAAAACTTACCTTTTTCCAGCGCTGGGCGGAGAGATCTCCTCCTGCTCTCCTCCTCCGATCCTCCTCTTCTCCTCCCCGTCGGCTGAATGCGCACGCGCACAAGAGCTGCGCGCGCATTCAGCCGGTCACATAGGAAAGCATTCACAATGCTTTCCTATGGACGCTGGCGTGCTCTCACTGTGAAAATCACAGTGAGAAGCACGCAAGCGCCTCTAGCGGCTGTCAATGAGACAGCCACTAGAGGACATAGGGGGAAGGCTTAACCCATTCATAAACATAGCAGTTTCTCTGAAACTGCTATGTTTCTGAAAAAATGGGTTAACCCTAGAAGGACCTGGCACCCAGACCACTTCATTAAGCTGAAGTGGTCTGGGTGCCTAGAGTGGTCCTTTAATACAATAATGTTCACTGTATGACGGTACAGTACTCCAAAGTACTTACAAGTTAGTATAAGGGAGAGCACTGTATAATGGTCTGCCATAGTACAGAGAAGTGTTAGTAAGAGGGCCCTTCATATTACATAGAATATTTAGTAAGGGGAAACTTGGCATATGAAAGTCCTCCATAGTACATAGAAGAGTTAGTAGGGGGAACTCTACTAGTTCCTCTACTAGTGCAATAAGGGTGTTAGTTTAGAGTACTCATTATAATGGGGGCTAGTTTGGGGTCTTGGTACAATGGGGGTTATTATTGGGGGGGTAAATTCTATAGCAGGAGGTCCCCTGTCAGTATGTGTCACTCCTCCAAGGATAGTGGGGGTTAGGAGGAGGTCCCTTGTCAGTATGTGCCCCCCCTCCCAGGTTAGTGTGGGGTCCTCAGTATAATGGGAGTTATTATGATATATATTAGGGGGTCTCTCTCAGTATGTGCCCCCTCCTGAGTTAGTTGGGGGTAGTCAGTATAATATAATCGGGGTGATTATCAGGGGATAGACTAATATATATATTAAATATATATATTAGGGGGTCCCCTGTCAGTATGTCTTCCCCCCCCTTCCAGGTTAGTGAGGGGTATTCAGTATAATGGGGGTTATTATTAGGGGGGTCTCCTGTCAGTATGTGCCCCCCCTCCCAGTTTAGTTGGGGGTAGTCAGTATAAGGGGGGCCCCCCTGTCAGTATGTGCCACCCCGGGTTAGTTGGGGGTACTCAGTATAATGGGGGTTATACTATATAGGGGGGGTACCCTGTCAGTATGTGCCCCCCTCCCTGGTTAGTTGGGGGTACTCAGTATAATGGGGGTTATACTATATAGGAGGGGGGTTCCCGGTCAGTATGTGCCCCCCCAGGTTAGTTGGGGGTACTCAGTATAATGGGGGTTATACTATATAGGGGGGGTACCCTGTCAGTATGTGCCCCCCTCCCTGGTTAGTTGGGGGTACTCAGTATAATGGGGGTTATACTATATAGGAAGGGGGGTCCCCTGTCAGTATGTGCCCCCCCTCACTTGGTTAGTGGGGGGGGGGTTGAGGGGGGATACTCAGTATAATGGGGGTACACTATATTGGAGGAGGGGGGTCCCCTGTCAGTATGTGCCCCCCTCCCTGGTTAGTGGGGGGTACTCAGTATAATGGGGGGTACACTATATTGGAGGAGGGGGGTCCCCTGTCACTATGTGCCCCCCTCACGGGTTAGTTGGGAGTACTCAGTATAATGGGGGGGTTATACTATATTGGAGGGGGGGTCCCCTGTCAGTATGTGCCCCCTTACCTGGTTAGTTGGCAGTATACTATATAGGAGGGGGGTCCCCTGTCAGTATGTGCCCCAGTCCTTGGTTAGTGGGGGTTATACTATATTGGAGGGGGGGGTCCCCTGTCAGTATGTGCCCCCTACCCTGGTTAGTTGGCGGTATACTATATAGGAGGGGGGTCCCCTGTCAGTATGTGCCCCCCTCCCTGGTTAGTGGGGGTTATACTATATAGGAGGGGGGTCCCCTGACAGTATGTGCCTCCCTGGTTAGTTGGCGGTATACTATATAGGAGGGGGGTCCCCTGTCAGTATGGGCCCCCCTCCCTGGTTAGTGGGGGTTACACTATATTGGAAGGGAGGATGTCCCCAGTCACTATGTTCCCCCCTCCCGGGTTAGTTGTGGGTACTCAGTATAATGGGGGGGGGGTTATACTATATAGGAGGGTTCCCCTGTCACTATGTGCCCCCCTCCGTGGTTAGTTGGCGGTATACTATATATGAGGGGGTCCCCAGTCACTATGTGCCCCCCTTTCCCCCCGGTCCATGTGAGAGCCCCCCACCTCCTCGGCGTGTTTGCGGAGGGCCTTCTCCCGCTCGTACTGGGTGATGAGCTGCTCGTTGTCCTCTTTGAGGAGCTCCAGCTCCACCTCGTGCTCCTGGTTGTCTGCGAACACGGAGTCCAGGTTCTCCAGCACGGCCACCACCAGCGGCATCAGCTCCTTCACCACCTCCTCGTCATACTGGGCGATCAGCCGCTCGAACTCGCGGTAAATGGAGCCGGCCAGGCCCGACACCCGCTCCGACATGACAGCCGAGCTGCCCGGCTCCTCCTGGTACACCATGCCGTCCTCCAGCTCCATGGCACCGGCTGCAGGACTGCGCTTAGTCCCCGGCCTGAGCTTCCTTCAGGGACAGGGCCCCGCCATCGGCAGTGACGTCACCGGGCGGGGAGAGGAGGAAAAAATGTCAATAAGAAAATCCTCCTCCTTCAAATATAAATAATAAAATCCTCCTCCTTCACCAAATAATACCTCCTCCTTCAATAATAATAATAATACCTCCTCCTTCACTGAGAATACCTCCTCCAAATAATAATAATAAGAAGAAAATCCTCCTCCTTCAAATATCAATAATAAAATCCTCCTCCTTCACTGAGAATACCTCCTCCTTCAATAATAATAATACCTCCTCCAAATAATAATACCTCCTCCAAATAATAATAATAATACCTCCTCCTACAAGACACAAAGTACCTCCTCCTTCAATAATAATACCCTCCTCCTTCAATATTAATACCTCCTCCTCCACCATTAGTAATACCTCCTCCACCAATAATAATACCTCCTCCTTCACCATTAGTAATACCTCCTCCACCAATAATAATACCTCCTCCACCAATAATAATACCTCCTCCTTCACCATTAGTAATACCTCCTCCACCAATAATAATACCTCCTCCTTCACCATTAGTAATACCTCCTCCACCAATAATAATACCTCCTCCACCAATAATAATACCTCCTCCTTCACCATTAGTAATACCTCCTCCACCAATAATAATACCTCCTCCTTCACCATTAGTAATACCTCCTCCACCAATAATAATACCTCCTCCACGAATAATAATACCTCCTCCACCAATAATAATACCTCCTCCTCCAATAATAATACCTCCTCCTCCACCATTAATAATACCTCCTTCATCAATAATAGTACCTCCTTCTAGACATAAAGTACATCCTCCTTTAATAATAATATCCCCTTCTAGACACAAAGCACCTCCTTCACCAATAATAATACCTCCTTCATCAATAATAATACCTCCTTCATCAATAATAATACCTCCTTCTAGACATAAAGTACCTCCTCCTTTAATAATAATAATACATCCTCCTCCACCAATAATAATACCTCCTCCTTCAATAATAAT
Source organism: Pelobates fuscus (assembly GCF_036172605.1). NCBI lineage: Eukaryota > Metazoa > Chordata > Amphibia > Anura > Pelobatidae > Pelobates > Pelobates fuscus. The sequence goes on from NC_086321.1 coordinate 366,223,173, forward strand.
ACCTCCTTCTAGACACAAAGCACCTCCTTCACCAATAATAATACCTCCTCAATCAATAATAATACCTCCTTCATCAATAATAATACCTCCTTCATCAATAATAATACCTCCTCAATCAATAATAATACCTCCTTCATCAATAATAATACCTCCTTCATCAATAATAATACCTCCTTCTAGACATAAAGTACCTCCTCCTTTAATAATAAAACCTCCTCCTCCACCAATAATAATAATATATCCTCCTTCAATAATAATACCTCCTTCTAGACATATAGCACCTCCTTCACCAATAATAATAATAATATACCCTCCTTCAATAATAATACCTCCTTCTAGACATATAGCACCTCCTTCACCAATAATAATAATAATATACCCTCCTTCAATAATAATACCTCCTTCTAGACATATAGCACCTCCTTCACCAATAATAATAATACCTCCTCCTCCATCAATAATAATACCTACTTCAATAATACCTCCTTCTAGATATATAACATCTCCTCCACCAAATAATAATACCTCCTCCTCCATCTATAATAATACCTCCTTCAATAATTCCTCCTTCTAGATATATAGCATCTCCTCCACCAAATAATAATTCCTCCTTCTAGACATGTAGCACCTCCTCCACCAAATAATAATACCTCCTTCTAGACATGTAGCACCTCCTTCACTAAATAATAGGTCCTCCTTCAATAATAATACCTCTTCCTTCACCACTAATACCTCCTCCACCAAATAATACCTCCTCCTTCACATAGAATACCTCCTCCTTTAATAATAATACCTCCTCCACCAAATAATACTCCCTCCTTCAATAATAATACCTCCTCCTGTCACGCCACCCACCGGGCCCGCTCCTGTCAGCGAGCAGCATGGGTCCCGGCATCGTTGCGGCGGCATTCACACACACTAAGGGGAATGCCGCCGATCTCCTACCTGTTGGGTCCTCGCCTGCCTGGTTCGCTCATACCCGGTGGGCACGTCTCGATCTTGCGGCATTCCCACATGATAAAGGGAATGCCGCCAATCACTCACCAGTGGTGGCTTATCCTCTCTCAGTGGCCGGGTCTATATCATTAAAGACGACGGCCGCTGCAACTGTGTTTAACTTAAGGTTTTCTCTTTAACCCTTAAAGGGCCAGATCATAAAAAATTATGTGGGTGTGTTACACACACACGCATGGTCACATGTTTCCCTACAGTCTATCAGAGAACATCTCAAACTATTTAAACCTAGTTTGTCCATTTCTCTGTGCCCTGTCGTGGTTTCCATATTGGTTATCCGAGAGCGCGTTCCTTGTATTGATTTCTTGTGTATCTGACCTTGGCTTCCCTTTTTGACTATCCGATCTCTGTATTCCTTGACCTTTGGCTTGACTCCTGACTATCCTGATTTCTCCATTCCTTGACCTGTGGCTTGTGCATCGTTTGCATTATTTCTATGTCTTGTCTATACCCCGTCTTGTGTCCTTTTGCCTTTATACGTTAAATCCGGCCATTCTAAGGCCCGGTAATACGTCTTGGGTACTTTCTTATCATTTACTTAAGTTCTGCGTGTTGGGCATCTACAGTAATCCTGGCACCTGCTTTACATAGAATACCTCCTCCTTCAATAATAATACCTACTCCTCCACCAAATAACACCTCCTCCTTCACATAGAATACCTCCTTCACCAATACCTCCTTCTTCACATAGTATACCTCCTTCACCAATAATACCTACTCCTTCAATAATACAACACCTCCTTCACCAAGAAAACCACCTCCTTAAACACAAAATACCTCCTCTTTCACTAATTATAATACCTCCTTGTCAAGATAACCTCCTCCATGTAGACAAATAGAACCTCATCCTTAAGCACAAAATGCACCCCCTTCCTCAACAAAACCTCCTCCTTCACTAATACAGCACCCCCTTCCTCAACAAAACCTCTTCCCTCACTAATACAGCACCTCCTTCTCAACAAAACCTCTTCCCTCACTAATACAGCACCCCCTTCCTCAACAAAACCTCCTCCCTCACTAATACAGCACCCCCTTTCTCAACAAAACCTCCTCCTTCAATAATAAAACCTCCACCTTCTATACATAAAACACCACCTTCCCTGCAAAACCTTCTACTTAACTAACTATAGTACCTCCTTCAACACACATAGCACCTCCTTCACTAACAAAACCACCACCCTCAATAATTTTAACACATCCTTCCCATATAATACCTCCTCCTTCACCACATAAAATACCTATTCAAAAAACAAAACCTCCTCCTTAAATAATGATAGCAACTCATTCACCAACCAAACCTTCCCCTTCAACACAGAGTACCTCCTTCACATATACAACCTCCTCCTTAAATAGTTACAACACCTCCCCATCTAATACCTCCTCCTCATATAATACCTCCTCTCATTCACCACATACAGGTATAATACCTCTTAAAATAACAAAACCTGCTCCTTAAATAATGATAGCACCTTCTTCACCAACCAAACCTCCCCGTTCAACACAGAGTACCTCCTTCACATATAAAATCTCCTTCACATATACAACCTCCTTCACCAACCAAACCTCCTCTTTTAACACATATATCACCTCCTTCAATAATAAAATCTCCTCCTTCACCAAAAAATACCTCCCTCACCAATACAAGCACCTCATTCAATACTAAAACACCCTCCCTAGCTAAAAAGACCTCATCCTTTACTAAGTACACCTCCTTCACCAACTAAGCCTCCTCCTTCAATAAAATAGCACCTCCTTCAGTAACAAAACCTCATCCTTTACTAAAATAGCACCTCCTTCAGTAATTATACCTTCTCCTTTACTAATATCAGCACCTCCTTGAGTAATTATAATACATACTTCACTAACAAAACGTATCCTTCACTAAGACCAGCACCCCCACTAACAAAACTACTCCTTCTCTAATGATAGTACTTCCTTAACTAATGCAAGCACCTCCTTCACTAATTATAGGACCTCCTTCACCACATATAACACCTCCACTAACATCAACACCTCCTTCATTAATTATAGCCCCCTTCACCACATATAGCACCACCACTAATTATAGCCTCCTTCACCACATATAGCACCTCCACTAATTATAGGACCTCCTTCACCACATATAGCACCTCCATCATATCTTATAGCACCTCCACTAACATCAACACCTCCTTCACTAATTATAGCCCCCTTCACCGCATATAGCGCCTCCTTCACCACATATAGCACCTCCACTAATTATAGGACCTCCTTCACCACATATAGCACCTCCATCATATCTTATAGCACCTCCACTAACATCAACACCTCCTTCACTAATTATAGCCCCCTTCACCACATATAGCACCTCCACTAATTATAGCCTCCTTCACCACATATAGCACCTCCACTAATTATAGCCTCCTTCACCACATATAGCACCTCCACTAATTATAGGACCTCCTTCACCACACATAGCACCTCCATCATATCTTATAGCACCTCCACTAACATCAACACCTCCTTCACTAATTATAGCCCCCTTCACCACATATAGCACCACCACTAATTATAGCCTCCTTCACCACATATAGCACCTCCACTAATTATAGGACCTCCTTCACCACATATAGCACCTCCATCACTAATTATAGCCCCCTTCACCACATATAGCACCTCCACTAATTATTGGACCTCCTTCACCACACATAGCACCTCCATCATATCTTATAGCACCTCCACTAACATCAACACCTCCTTCACTAATTATAGTCCTCTTCACCACATATAGCACCTCTACTAATTATAGGACCTCGTTCACCACATATAGCACCTCCATCATATCTTATAATAACTCCTTCACTAATTATGTTCATAAAACCCCAGGTTACCAATGATCTTCCATCTTACCATCACCAATTCTAAGTGTATCAAGTTCTGGATCTGACCCAGGTACTGCAAGAGATAACTGCACGAATACAACTGCATGTCTAAAGTTAGGGCTTTTGATCCGGGAAACATTTCATTTAGAGTACCACTTGAAGAATCCAAAGTTGTGTTCTGCAAGTGTCAGTAAATTTACATTATTAAAAAGTTGTAATTATTGACCAGAAATATGAGATTGCCCTTCAATAAAAGTAGATGCACATCTCAAAGTAGACATGAGTCACTTTCCAGCCTTTCCTAGTGTGCCTGCCAATAACGCCTGTATATTAGTTGCTTTTGATATAATTAATGAACAAAAGCTTTTGGCACGTGCATGTATTTTGGGGACATACATAAATAAAATAAACTGTATTTTTTTAACATGCTGCATTAGAAAACATGGTAAGAAACAATATGATGCCTACACACAACATGATTACCAACAGCTACAGCTATGCAAATTTCTTAAAAAGAGCACCCAAATGTATTACAGGTTATTGTAGTGCTTATAGTGCAGGGAGTCTTTGGGTGCTCCCCTCCTGTTGTTTGTCTGTTTTCCAGTGAATTGATAGAAACCTGGGTTGGCCCATCTGCTGTCACAATGTTACATGTACAAATCAGACCAACTTTAGGCAGTAATGATTGGCTGAGGGCACCGGGGAACGTTCAGTGTTTTTATTGAATGATCTTTGTTGAATAATGTAAAGGCCAGTAGAGGTCATTCTTCAAATCCAGGAGAGCACCAGTTTTGTTAAATCACTCAAGAGCAGTTTGGCAAAAAACATGGAGGGGGAGGGTGGCAGCCAAAGACTGCACCATAACCACAACAGACAATGTCAAATAAACTTCAGCGTCATACATAAATGTACAATGGCGTAGTGTTTCTTTAACCCCTTAAGGACCAAACTTCTGGAATACAAGGGAATCATGACATGTCACACATGTCATGTGTCCTTAAGGGGGTTAAAGGGCACTTCTTCGAAATAGTACCTTTACTTGTTAATCCAGCTCATAATATCAATAAATGCACTGGCATTTATTGGTCATCAATAAACACACATTGGCATGTTGCAATAAATCATCAATGAACACACAATGATACAGTCCAGTCATTAATCAAATGATGTCTAGACTGTAAGCTCATTTGAGCAGGGCCATCATCTACCTATTGTTCCTGTGTCACGGTGTAATTGTTTCAATTATTGTAAATTCCGCCCCCCCCCCATATATCTATTGTTCCTGTGTCACTGTGTAATTGTCTCAATTATTGTAAATTCCTCCCCCCCCACCCCCCCGTTCATTATATTGTAAATCGCTGAGGAATTATTTGGCGCAAGATAACTACCAATGATAATAACTTGCTCTATCTTCCTGCTTTTATTCATAGCAAACATTACTGTGGCGGACCGCCTGGCACCCCGACCGGGTACCTCCGCCAATCGATGCTTCCTTAGTGCTTACCGAGTACCACAAGCACCACAGCCCCACTTCCAGCGTTACAGCTTGGTTGGGGTCTCCCTGTCCTCCAGCCATCCTGGACCCAAGACCAGGATCCAGTTTCCAGTGGGTAGACCTCTCCTCCAAGAGAGTGATTATAATCCCAGGGGAGTATAGTGATACAGCAATCCCCAGGGTAGATACAGCCATTTCCCCCACACATGAGATGAGACTCTATGTTGAGGATAAGCAGGAACTCCTTTATTGGCAGCCACAACTGGCCTTATATGCAGGTCTCCATGCAAGGAGCACTGCCCTCTGGACCTGAGACAATGACATTGGCTCTCAGGTCCAGGACACTCCCATACACAAATAAAATAATCCCTCCTCTGTGCCTGGAAGATAATTGGTTCAGGAACTGTACTAATCTAATCCAATTTCCAAGCACAGAAAAACATACTTTTTATCAGTACCCCGAAAGTACCCGCAAAACCCATGGAAACCCCTCAAAAGTTACATCCCCTGATAGCCCCAATCTGGGTGACCAACATATCCAAAAATCACGCATATCGGTTCAGGGGTTCAGGAATTTCCTGTTAGTCATAGGTTTGACCGACCGCACGGATGCTAACGGTCGGTAAGGCTCAGTAGTTTTTTTACAGGTTTCCCTGCAGGGCTCATAGTCTGTGGGCAGGAGGCTGGCAAGCAAGCTCCTCACGTGGAAAGGGGAGTTTGTCACAATTACATTTTGCATTTGTCTCTTAACGTCATCATGTAATCTGTTTGTTGTATTACTTTTTGTTCCAGTGAATAAAATGTGGCACACTCCAGCCCGGTGTTAAATCTACAGATGAACCCTGTAAGTACAAAAAAAGAAACTGCTTTTATTCTTCCCAGTCTGGCAAAAAATGCCTTTTCTCTTAAATGGTGAGGCTTTTCAAAGCCTCGATCAACAAGTGGTGAGCAACAGGTAACTAAGAAAGCCCAGAGAGGCCATGCATTGTTAAAAAAAAATTGTGACTTGTTTTCCTGCTTTCCCGAGAATTCAAGTCGTAAAAATATTTTAAAAAATACTTGGCCTCTCTGGGCTTCCATAGGTAATTAGTTTAGCTCAGTTTAGAATTTAAAACTGTTTACCATATAATAAAAAATAATGTTTTACAGCAGTGTAAGCTTATACAATACGAAAGGTTTATGTGTATAAAGCCTTTGGTAAAACACATTGATGGACAGGTAGACAATTTAAAAGCCTTCATTGTGATACTCGGGTGGAAACAATGTTAGGTTCAGTTTGCATGGGTGTTTAAATGGCCACAACACTTCGATACCACTCTCTTTAAGGGAAAAGTGTTGCGACTATGTTGCCATCAAAGAGATGCAGCCAAGATACAGTGTAACAGCTATGAGGAAAACCTACTGTATGAAAAATACTTATTTTGTCTCCCTCTTCTGGTCAGTAGCAAGCTTAGCAAGCCCTGGCTAGATACCAAATACTGAATCATACTCTGGTAAGCTAGTCCCCGACGGGTGTGACCCACAATCAGGCGATGCAATGTTGGCATTCAAGATGAGTAAACGGGACTGTGTCTTGGCCTCCGTCATTAAGTTTTTTCTTCTTTTCTACAATCAATGACTGCTTCTAAAACATCCTCTATGCAAAAAAAACAAAAACAAAAACAAAACACCATCTCAAAATAAAGAGCTTTCTTGGCATCTGGTTGGTTATATCAAGACTTGTATACCTTATTGAGATCTACTAACAGGGTTATTTACCAAAGTGTGCCAAGTCATAAATTCAAAGTGAATACAGAGTGATTATAAAAGTCTAGGTCAAACTAGCAGAAGTGAAAAGACATGTAACTTGTGGATTTATTTATTTCCGTTTCAGCTACTGCAACCTAAATTTTATTTAAATTCCTAACAATTTCCATTTTACTGAATAGACTGTCAGCAGGGATGTTGCATATGTTCTGCAGGGCCTTTGTGATGAACCTTCCCTCAAGATCATGTGCAAGGCCATTCCCCAATGACACAACTTTATCTCTGCAATTCCTCTATCTTGTACTTTAAAGGGACACTCCACTGCCTCCCTCCCAAAAATGTTTAATTATGTATTTTTTTCATTAGTGATACATCTAACAACAGCTTGCAAAAGCTGCAGATGTCTTGTCTGAAGCATTTATTAGCCCTCCCCTTCTAACCCCGCCCAGACTTTCTGTGACTGTCCAATCACAGACTTCCCAATGCAGCTCAATGAGAAGTCTTAGCAAGGCAGGTGCTCTGGGCAATTGCTTGAGTTTAGCTCCACTGACTAACCAAACCAGAAAGTAACAGGACCAGTTGTCTGATTGACAGCCAGAGGGGTGTAACATGGTTACTTTATAAAAGTGACAATGTCTATTGAATTCTGCACATTTGGAAAATAAATAAAAGAGGACACACTCTTCACATATGAATCAATTCTGCAAATGTAGGTGCTTTAAGTGTTTAGAGAATTCCTTTAATCCTGAATCCCACGGGCCATGCTAACAGTGTACAGGAGAGCAGGTGCAGCACAATTCCCCATGACCCACTACTGTCACCTGGGGGAGGACTCATCTTGCATAATAGCTTGGCATTGTGCAAATACTTGTGCTGTTTCATTTCACACAGAGCAACTGCCTTGATCTGCAGGCATACAATATAAATAGATGAAAGCACCAATATCCTGCCACTCTACAGCCAACCCCTAACAATGGCTATGCCTCTCTTAATTCTCAAAAACATGCACCCATTTTAAAGGGCCAGGAGATAAGACTTAGTGACTTTTATTTTGTATGTTTTTTATTATTTATTTTACTGTTTTATTTAGGGATCTGAAGCTGCTATCTGGTTGCTGACCATAGAAGTTTGTACGGCAACATATTTTGATATGCCAGTGTGAAGATTGCAGCTTGTAAGTGTAATTCATTAAAAGGTGTTACCATTTTTTAAAGATACACACTATGTTCTGCTTTTCTCCTTTCTATTGCATATATGGCTGATGATTGAAAGTGACAACGATAACCACGTCCTTAAAGAAACCTTTATGCGCCTGTTATTTACCTATTTCTTGTGAGTAACCTGTTGGTCACTCACACTTTCACTTATATTTGCGCCTTTTAGGCTATTTTACAATTTTTAGATTGTATATATTGTGTACCCATTTTAAAGAGCCTGGAACTCCCCCATACCAAATTAAATAAACTCTTAAACTTTTAGAACAAAAATGCACATTTGGAAAAATAACCTTTTTTTTTATTATTTATTTATTTATTTTTTTACATATTACCATTTTGGCATTACATTTACAATTCCCTGTGTAGCATATAAACATGGTAGTAAGCTGATGTTGCTAGGTTTAATTTAAACTCAGAGCCCTCGCTATCGTCTCTCTATTCCCTGGTTTCCTGAACGCATCACCTAAGATGCAGATTCAAAGAATGGATCCGCAGTGTGAAAAACTCCCCGAACAAAGTGAAAGGTAAGCTGGGCATAACAAAGGTTTACATGGTGGAAAAGGGGTTACTTCCAATTTCCAAAGAAATCTATAGAGCAGCGTTTCCCAATTGGGGACACAAATAGGGTTCCGCCAAAATTTCTGAAAACAAAATGGCCACGGGCAGCAGTGGGCAGTGATCTCCCTGCTCAGCTCCCTTGTGCGCACAGCAGTGATGCTGGAGCCAGAATAAGAGGCGCGCAAAGGAGCTGAGCAGGGAGATCACTGCTCCCTCGCCACTCGCACACCAGCCGCTCAGCAGCCCCACTGGACCCCAGGGACCGCACGCCAGCCACCCAGCAGCCCCACTGGACCCCGGAGACTGCACGCCCAGCCCAGCAGCTCTACTGGACCACAGGGACATAGAGACTCCATGCCAGCACCCATAGGCGGGAGGCTGGGTGGAGTAAAATAAAAAATTGTATGTGTGTCTGTTAGGGAGTTTGTATGTCTTTGTGTGTCTGTCAAAGAGTGTATGTGTGCTTGTCAGTGCGTGTGTAAGTGTGTATGTGTTTGTCAATGAGAATGTATGCGTGTTTGTCAGTGAGAGTGTATATGTGTTTGTAAGTGTGTCTGTAAGAATATGTGTGTTTGTCAGTGAGAGTGTATGTGTGTCTGTCAAAGAGTACAGGGAGTGCAGAATTATTAGGCAAGTTGTATTTTTGAGGATTAATCTTATTATTGAACAACAACCATGTTCTCAATGAACCCAAAAAACTCATTAATATCAAAGCTGAATATTTTTGGAAGTAGTTTTTAGTTTGTTTTTAGTTATAGCTATTTTAGGGGGATATCTGTGTGTGCAGGTGACTATTACTGTGCATAATTATTAGGCAACTTAACAAAAAACAAATATATACCCATTTCAATTATTTATTTTTACCAGTGAAACCAATATAACATCTCAACATTCACAAATATACATTTCTGACATTCAAAAACAAAACAAAAACAAATCAGTGACCAATATAGCCACCTTTCTTTGCAAGGACACTCAAAAGCCTGCCATCCATGGATTCTGTCAGTGTTTTGATCTGTTCACCATCAACATTGCGTGCAGCAGCAACCACAGCCTCCCAGACACTGTTCAGAGAGGTGTACTGTTTTCCATCCTTGTAAATCTCACATTTGATGATGGACCACAGGTTCTCAATGGGGTTCAGATCAGGTGAACAAGGAGGCCATGTCATTAGATTTTCTTCTTTTATACCATTTCTTGCCAGCCACGCTGTGGAGTACTTGGACGCGTGTGATGGAGCATTGTCCTGCATGAAAATCATGTTTTTCTTGAAGGATGCAGACTTATTCCTGTACCCAGGGCCGGCCTTAGGCATTTGGGCGCCCTGTGCAAAAAATCTTCACAGCGCCCCCCCTTCCCGCCCCCCCCCCACTCCTTACCCCTTCCCACACACCCTGTCACACACACACACACACACACACACACAGGCAGTCACACACACACACGCGCAGACAGTCACACACACACGCGCAGACAGTCTCACACACACACACACACAGGCAAACAGACACACACAGGCAGACAGCCACACACACACACAGTCAGACACACACACACACAGTCAGACACACACACTCACTCACTAACAGACAAACACACTCACAGACACACACTAACAGACACAGACACACACTAACAGACACAGACACACACTAACAGACACAGACACACACTAACATACACAGACACACACTAACATACACACACACACTAACATACAGACACACACTAACAGACACAGACACACACTAACATACACACACACACACACTAACAGACACACAGTAACATACACACAGACACACACTAACATACACACACACACACACACACTAACAGACACACACTAACATACACACTCACAGACACACACTAACATACACACACACACACACACACTAACATACACACACACTAACATACACACACACACACTAACAGACACACACACTCACTAACAGACACACACACTCACCCACATTAACACATTTTTTAACATTTATTTAGACCCCCCCCAGCCTCCTTACCTTTGGGAATGCTGGGGGGGGGTCTCTTCCTCCCTGGTGGTCCAGTGGCTGCTGGGCTGGGCGGGCGGCTGGCGAGGGAGCACTTCCTCTGAGCTGTATGCTCAGCTCCCTCGCACACTGCAGAGTGAGGCTGGGAGCCGGAATATGACGTCATATTCCGGCTCCCAGCCTCACTCTGCGGCGCGCGAGGGAGCTGAGCATACAGCTCAGAGGAAGTGCTCCCTCGCCAGCCGCCCGCCAGCGCCGCCCGACCGCCCAGCAGCCAGGCATGTCTGTTAGCCGCAAGGCTAACAAGACATTTGCCTTGGGCATTTGGGGGCGGCTTTTTTTGCCGCCCCCTGGAAAATGCCGCCCAAGGCAAATGTCTTGTTAGCATTGCGGCTAACAGACATGCCGTGTGAGCTATGCGGCCTCAGGGCGCCCCCTGCACCATGGCGCCCTGTGCGGCCGCACAGCTCGCACACCCCTAAGGCCGGCCCTGCCTGTACCACTGCTTGAAGAAGGTGTCTTCCAGAAACTGGTAGTAGGACTGGGAGTTGAGCTTGACTCCATCCTCAACCCGAAAAGGCCCCACAAGCTCATCTTTGATGATACCAGCCCAAACCAGTACTCCACCTCCACCTTGCTGGTGTCTGAGTCGGACTGGAGCTCTCTGCCCTTTACCAATCCAGCCACGGGCCCATCCATCTGGCCCATCAAGACTCACTCTCATTTCATCAGTCCATAAAACCTTAGAAAAATCAGTCTTGAGATATTTCTTGGCCCAGTCTTGACGTTTCAGCTTGTGTGTCTTGTTCAGTGGTGGTCGTCTTTCAGCCTTTCTTACCTTGGCCATGTCTCTGAGTATTGCACACCTTGTGCTTTTGGGCACTCCAGTGATGTTGCAGCTCTGAAATATGGCCAAACTGGTGGCAAGTGGCATCTTGGCAGCTGCACGCTTGACTTTTCTCAGTTCATGGGCAGTTATTTTGCGCCTTGGTTTCTCCACACGCTTCTTGCGACCCTGTTGACTATTTTGAATGAAATGCTTGATTGTTCGATGATCACGCTTCAGAAGCTTTGCAATTTTAAGAGTGCTGCATCCCTCTGCAAGATATCTCACTATTTTTGACTTTTCTGAGCCTGTCAAGTCCTTCTTTTGACCCATTTTGCCAAAGGAAAGGAAGTTGCCTAATAATTATGCACACCTGATATAGTGTGTTGATGTCATTAGACCACACCCCTTCTCATTACAGAGATGCACATCACCTAATATGCTTATTTGGTAGTAGGCTTTCGAGCCTATACAGCTTGGAGTAAGACAACATGCATAAAGAGGATGATGTGGTCAAAATACTCATTTGCCTAATAATTCTGCACTCCCTGTATTTGTGTTTGTCGGTGAGAGCCAGGGACTAATGAAAGTATTTTAAAAAATTGGGCAGACTAGATGGACCGAATGGTTCTTTCTGCTGTCACATTCTATGTTTCTAGAGTGTATCTGTGTGTCAAGGTTTGTGTATGTGTTAATGTGTGTATCGGAGTGTGTGTGTATATCAGGATGTGTGTGTGTGTGTATATGTGATAGTGTATATCAGTGTGTTGTGTATGTTTGTGTGTATCTGAGTGTGTCAGTGTGTGTATATGAAACTGTGTATGTTTCAATGTGTGTCTGAGTGTGTGTATCTGTGGGTGCAAGTTTGTATATGTCACTGTGTGTATTTGAGTGGGTGTGTATTTGTGAGTTAATATTTGTGTATGTGTCACTGTGTGCATCTGAGTGTGTGTATGTGTATCTGTGTGTCAGTGTGTATCTGTGTACCACTATGTGTGTATGTGTGTGTCAGATACACACTGGCACATACTAACACAATGCACACACTTTGACACATAGATACACACCTTGACACAATGATACACACTGTGTGAAGGTGTGTGTATATGTGTGCCAGTGTGTGTGTGTGTGTGTGTGTGTGTCTGTGTGTCAGATCCATACACACTGGCACATACAAAAACAGATACACACCTTGATACACAGATGCATACAAACACAGATACACACACTTTGACACACAGATACATATACACATATACACACACACACACACACACACACAGATACACATTGACACACAGACCGGCACATAAAAAAAAATAGTGCATTAATTGTTACGGGGGGGGGGGGGGAGGGGAGACACGATGTTGTTACACTATGTCAAAGGGTTCCACGGGGAAAATAAATTGTGAACCCCTGCTATAGAGTAATCTTTAACAATGCATTAATGGTCTAAAACTTACTTGATAATAAAAAGTAATTCCCATAGGTCTTTCCTGGTAAAATAATATGTTACTGCTTATGGTTTTTACAGCCCTAGATTTTTAACAATTGTTTTTGTAGTAATCCTTCACTATACCAGTTCTTCTGTATTCACAGACCTCAAACGCTCTAATCCAAACTGTACAAAATAAAAATGTTTCTGCTAATTATGTGATGTGAGTCCTGCGGAGATTCTCCATATGGTTTAATAAAAGCTGACATAATTTGTATTTCTGTGACAGTGTTTTCTAAACAGAGTTCTCTTTGGCAATGTATAGCTTTCTGCAATGCACTTAAAAAGTGAAATTGTCACTTCTTCGGAAATTATAAAGCTGAATAAAACATTGTAAAAATCACCCATAACTTGTATTAATCTTTTTTTTTATGTGGCGCTCTATTTCGTTTAAATTTATATTAAAGATTTAGCAAATGACATAACAATTCAGTTCAGTCTGGGCACAGGCAGGGCACACAATGCAAATGAGTGAGACAAACAGAAATAGATCTCTTCTCTGCCTTCCTTTCTCCTTGCTGACTGCCAGGTGCAAAGCACAGCGTTTATAACATTGACAGCGTTATGATTGACAGAAAACCAATATGGAGACACCCAGCTCCTGGATAGTGGTAAATACAGCATTATGTGTTTCTATAGTTAACTTTATTATCATGCCACCACCACAACACACCACTACCACCACCACCACATATCTGTTTAATGAAAGAGATAACTAAATATAATATTAAATGTCCTTGGATGTGACAGATACCCGTTTCAGCTGCCATGCCTGCTAAAATGATAAGTTTAAAGATTGATAACCATTACTACTGCAACACTGTAATGGTTCTGCGCTCATACACGTGCAGAATATTACTGCAATGTTTATTTTAGTAAGCAGCAACAATGGGGTATAGAGATGAATCCTATGTACTGTAACCGCAGACACCTCGAGCTATGGCGCACAACAATGTACCACGACATGGATACAGACAGTGAGACATGACAGTTAACGTTACAAATTGTTTTGCAAAAAAAAAAAGTATTCTCTCCTCAGCAAGACTCTCCGAGCCACAGAGTAATATATTATTAGCAGTCAGATGTTAGGAGAGTGAGCAAAGAACCAAATATAGTCTCATGATATTTTTTTTTTACCATGTGTTAGCAGACATTAGCCTCATGCTGTGCAAACGGCTCTAAATACTTTTATTTCTACTGTAGGTGATACAATAGCATTTCCTACACAGCTAACAGAAGATATACAATTCATATAAAACTGTATAAACATAAAGAATAGAGTCTAGAATTGATCCGCCGTGGTCTTATATAGTATAGAAATGCAAGAAGGACAACCCAGTTTATTTCAGGCAGTGTACAAGGTGTAACACATACATTATGCCAGCAAATACATAGATTATAATTGTTATTTATAAAAGCGCCAACAAATTCCGCAGCGCTGTACAATAGGTGGACTATAGATCAAATTGTGTAAATGACCTGACAAATGCTTTCTCTGCTGCACAATTTAATTTAATGCTAATAACATGAAAGAATAAAAATTAAAACCTTCTGAACTGGATATGCATTGATCCGTTTGTATACTATCAGTATGTCATATACTGATACGGCATGTCCTTCTATCTGGGGGGAAAGGGTAAGCAGAATTGCAATTCTAGGCCAAATAAAAAGTTGGTGAACAAAAATGGCTTTGTTGACTATTCATTAAAACTTTCTGTCTACATTTTGGTTGCTAGAAATGGTACGGTTCAGAGCCTTATCGTGGTGATTCCTTGGTAACATGGTTTGGTTTACATCGTACTATTTATATATTTATTTTCCATGCTACGTTATCAAAATAAAGAACATTAAGATAATTTACTCTTCGTTTAGAGACTTGGTGGGAATGCACAGCTGGTTACAGTAAGGATAACAAAGGATATTGAGCTGTGACAAGTAACACCAAATGAACAGAATACCAGCTGACAGCAAGTGTTTACACAATAGACCCTTTCTGGGGTTATTCATTAACAGGGGAACTGCAAATTTAAGGATGTAACAGTCAAACTTGGAAAACTCTCAAAATGTTTGCCTAAAATTTGCAATTCTCTGTTAATTCTCTTTAGTTCACAATTTAATGAAAAATTCCCATCAATGTTTATACCAAAAGCTCACTCTTTCGAATTCCCTCTGGCAATTGTGTTGCTTTGTTATTTTGGCATTCTGCAATTCTTTCATTCTGACAAAACTGTTGATGTGGAAACTGCCATTGGGACACTATGACTGGAGCAGTGAATCTTCTCAAATTATCTGGGTTTTTACCAACAACACGGTAGGTACATCAACCCTCCCGAGGTAAACCTTCACACTCTGATGTGTCCAGAGAGGTTTAGTCTACAACTAGGCTTGTTAAGATGTTCCCTAAAGAGGGACCTGATGCTCCTTCTCTGAGAATTGTGGAAGGAAGAATTAATCACAAAAGAGAATACCGGTAATCAATTCCCTCAAAATTACACAATTGAATAAAATAATAAAACTCAACTGGAATGCACTTTTAAAAGAAAATGGAACAACACATAAGCAGAGGTTAACAGATGAGCATTTGACATCATAATAAAAAAGCACACTGGTTAAAAATTCAAGGTCAGTTATGTTTACAGTTTGTCTGTTGACCTAAAACTTGAAACTCACGTCGCATTCCTGACAATTCACATTTTAGAGAATAACCTTGTCAGGGCTTACCATATTTACCAATCCAGAAAGAAGAATTGATTGGAGAAAAGGACATTTTCAGGCCACAGTAGCAAATAAATACAATAACTGCACTGAAGAGGTCCCCCGGAAAGGCTAGAGCAGTCTATTTGCCATTTCTCCCGTAATGCTCAATATTGTAAATAAAATCCTTAAAAAGATGAGAACGTATACGCAGGATTTTTTTTACCCTGGAAATTAAGTAGTTAAGATGATGCGTCTCCTAACCCATCCCAGGTCAGTGAGATAGACTTTCCTCTCTGGGAGAGGATTGTAATTTCGAGCATAGCTGAGACTAGGATCTGAGAGACTGGAATACAAACAGCACTCTGTTAGACCAGGATTAAAACCCAAGTACTCATTTTGTGCTTGGATCAGTTAGTCTGTATAACACAGAATACTAATGGTTTGGGTGGTGGTGGTGGGGTGTGTGTGTGTGTGTATATATATATATATATATATAAAATAAATAAATAACATTCCCTTAGCATGTTACTTAGAGTGAATGCATCCAATTGCAAAAGATACATATTGAATTCATCTAACATATTCTATCCTGAATTTTCTGATCCTAGTTGATTAGCCTTTAATGACAATACATCTGAATTTATGCGCAAGGGAGGCATTTTCCTCTGTCACAGATATCCTGTTTCTAATCATAAAAAAATAAAAAATGAAGAATATATATAACGTTGAGTTGTTAATGGTTAATATGTGATCTGCATAACTTAGTGTATCCCTATACAAACAAAACCATAGCACCACCCTTGTCCATCCAGACATGCCCAGAGCAAATTAGAGGCCTGGCTGGGTCACAATGTTCTGGGAACAGGTTGTGACAAGGTTGTTAAATAGAAACTGTAAACTAAAAAAAAATTGTAGACTGTAAAGACAATTGTCTCTCTCCCCTAGGTACTGCATTATGAACAAACAATACAATACAGCGGGAATTAAATTAAGGATACTCCTGCATGTGCAGATAGTTTTATAATTTTCCATCCAAAACATGAATCTAGGAAAGGGGAGTTGCAAGGACAGCCAAAAACGCAGATCCCCGGCCATTTTAGAACTATGTGATATTTTGTCAGTCTTAAAGCTTAATTGTCACTTCCTGGAAATGTCACAAATGAATAAAGTTTTAAAAGGGACACTCTAAGAACCATAAATAGTTATGGAGCCAGAAGTGTTCTAGCATTATCGCATTGTAAGTAGATAGTCTGACTGGCGGCTGTTACCTGCCTCCACAACTACTGTCAGAGAGCTAAGCAAAGCAGTGAACCAAGATTGAAGCACCCATTTGCAGGATAGATGTGTGGATTTCCAGATTTCAACTTTTATTTAAAAACAAAATACATTTTTCTAAATATTAAAAAAGACTTATTCTGCACATTCAACAGGTGTTTTGCTAAACTGTGGACTGTATGCCTGTCCTAATGCTTCTAAAAGGTCTCACGGATTTCAGTGAGCAGAGCTAGTTGAAGACATGGAGAATGCAGTACAAGATGGCACAAAGGCAAACTTGCAAACATTTGGCTATATAACTGTCCTATCCCTAGGTTAGCCTGCATTCAGAGGTATAGTACACAGCTTTACTATTATCTGGTGTGCGCATCAAGCTAAGAAAATGTTTAGTTGGCCTGTGCAGGGAAGGATTTATGCATGCCTCCCAACAGTCCCAAATTCAACAGGACAGTCACAATTTTCAGATCCTGTCCCACTTTTGGGGATCACAAGAAACTGTTTATAGCACAAACAAATCAATAGACGCGCTCACACAATGACCAGGACCATGCAAAGAGCACTAAAACTGTGCTCCCTGCATGCTCTACCTTCAGTGGGCGACCGGCCAACATGATAAACAGGCAGCCTGGCATGCATTTACACTAAAGGCAGACCCACTCATTTGGGGATGGAGCTAGCCACAATTGCATCACTGGTACATACCTTTTTATCTCCCTCTCACTGGCATTCTGATTTGCAGGAAGACTGATTTGGATGTATGTTAATGATTAGAGATAAGAGGGGGATCTGTGCTGAAGGCAAATTTGGTGTTAAACCGTTCAAGAACAGTCTAACCCCACAAAGTAAGAGTGCTCATGGGGGGCCTCCTGGCACCATAACAATTTAATGAAGATTAAGTTATGGTGCCCAGAGCATTATTTTAACAATGCAGTTTTGGTGTATAAGTCATGTCCTGCAGTACCACTGTTCCATTCTCTGCTATTTAACAGTTAATTCACTTTAGTTTGTTTATGCAACGCTAACCACACCTTCCCTAGCTTTTAACCCCTTAAAGGACCACTCTAGGCACCCAGACCACTTCAGCTTAATGAAGTGGTCTGGGTGCCAGGTCCAGCTAGGGTTAACTAATTGTTTTATAAACATAGCAGTTTCAGAGAAACTGCTATGTTTATCAATTAGTTAAGCCTTCCCCCTAATCCTCTAGTGGCTGTCTCACTGACAGCCACTAGAGGCGCTTGCGTGATTCTCACTGTGAAAATCACAGTGAGAGCACGCAAGCGTCCATAGGAAAGCATTATGAATGCTTTCCTATGTGACCGGCTGAATGCGCGCGCAGCTCTTGCCGCGCGTGCGCATTCAGCCGACGGGGAGGAATGGAGGCGGAGAGGAGGAGGAGAGCTCCCCGCCCAGCGCTGGAAAAAGGTACGTTTTTACCCCTTTCCCCTTTCCAGAGCCGGGCGGGAGTGGGTCCCTGAGGGTGGGGGCACCCTCAGGGCACTCTAGTGCCAGGAAAACGAGTATGCTTTCCTGGCACTAGAGTGGTCCTTTAAGGACCAAACTTCTGGGATAAAAGGGAATCATGACATGTCACACATGTCGTGTCCTTAAGGGGTTAAAACACTTACACAGCCTGCATGAAATAATTGGATTCATTTTCAGTTAGTTTAAAAAAATATATTTGTTTTTATCTCCAGCTCTGTTAATGAACTTTAATCACACACAGGAGGTAAGAAATTAAAAATGTAACATACTGTTGCAAAAATAAAAATTATAAATAAATAAAAATAGTTAGAGCTCTCTTTAGAGAAGGGTGTAAGTTATGCAGGGAGGTGTGGCTAGAATTGCATAAACAAAGTGATTTAATGTGACACTATGGGCACCCAGACCACATCACCAAATTGAAGTGGTCTGGGTGCAATTTCCGTTTGCAAAATATATGGGGGGGGGGGGGGGGGGGAGGGTGTGTTTCAAGTCAGCTGAGGTTATCTACAACCTTTATTAAAAAGAGCAGTCTAGGCATAATAACAGTTCCATTAGGAGTAGCATTCCAAATGGCTTGACAATTAAGATTTCCCAATCATGCCTCTACTTCCAGTTAATACAACATAAGACAAGACAAAGAACGGTCGCACCAAAGATAAATATATTATATATATAGATAATAATCAGTAGAGATAGTCCTAGTAAGAGATCCACTTGTATAGATGACTATAAGTCATAGATGAGAGTCAATATAAAGTACTTGATAGAAAACTGAAAGATCCTCAGTTGAAATGATGAGTCAATTAATCCAAGCGCTCCATATGCATATATAAAAAAATAAAAACCAGAGGATGGCAGATAGTGCAATAAATGTGATTAGATAGCGATATGTTATAAGTAGAAATAAGTTGACTCATCTATGACATAGTCCTAGTATAGAGGAATATATATATATCGCATCCTTTCCTTGTTTTATTTTAGTTTTAAGTGTCATGAGGGATCCTTTTTTAGGTTGCTGTCTTCCGGTATTGTGTGTTAAAATTAGCGCTGACTTATCTATTGGTTTTTGTATTCAGTGAATACAACAGCCTGATTTGGATGGAATTCATTGGTCGAGTGTGTTATCCGATGCTCCCAGCCATAGAATTCAGTGCAGTAACAGCTTCTGCTTAAGTGATCGTTGAAGGTTAGATAGAGGGCTACCAGGTAAGCGTCAAACTGTTTGATAACAGCGGAATAGCTCCAGGGCACCCCCATGCACCAAAACCACTACAGCGGTGTGTAGTGGATATGGTACCTACACTGCCCCTCTAAGAAACCCATGAATCCTTCCCCCCCCCCCCCGAGTCATCCAATGCAAAACTTCAACTGGAGTATCACTTTAAAAAGTGACACTCCAAGCACCATAATCACTACAGATCCTGCTCTGAACCAGCCAGGTAGTGGTAGGCTTTGTAAAATCAGCTGATTCTCTCGGTCACTGAACTGGCTACTTCCAGGAGCTTTAGGTCCTCAATGGCAGGTTGACCGGTGAACGCTTGGGTAAATTGTTTAACATTTAAGCAGTACAATCTACAGCTAAATGGCCAAGAGTCACTAGGTTTTAAATTAATTTTTCACTATCTTACCTTGAAGTGCAACCCGTGGTGGCAAAAAGTATTCCATTAGTGTAAAACCAGAATCTTCTGTGTCCCAGAAGGACATTCTGCATGGTAATAAGCAAGACAGAAGAAAGCTTTCTCTAACACAAGGCACCCTGATTTTACTACACAAATACATAGCATTAATGCTGATTTGATTTAAATATTTATGACTAGCAAACGGATCCTTAAATAAACTTTCATTTTATAAAGAGTAAATCAGCAGTTTTATTGAGTCTGCTTTTTATGCTATTAATCCCTAATACAGGGGAAGAGTTGCTGATGCACTAGTTTGTAGCCTGTGAATGGTTGCAAAATCTATTCAGATAACAATAGCAACAGTCTCATTGTATTACCTGGACTCTTCCTGCAAGACCAATAGTAAAATGTCCCATTGCTGAAACATTACAACATGTACTTTGTAGACACTTTTCCGCAACCACATTTTTTTCCAGAAGGGAGAGGGGGATTTTAATGGTTTGAAATACAGGACAAAATGCCTTTTTAGTAATAATTAAAAATACAGACAACTGTTTCATTTAAAATAATTTTAATACAAACTAAATATAAACTATTTCAGTTCTTAACATGTAAGACACTGACTTAATATACTTTAACATCTTATCAAGTATTGCACAATTTAGATACAAAAATTACAGTTACATATCTCCATCTTATATAGCAAAAATCTTAATTCGTAACAGAAAATACAACTCTGAAAATACAGATAACCCCCATAATATTATAATGTTTACAGTGAGGGATAATCTGGAATATTTTTTTGAACAACTGGTGTTTCAAGAGTACTTTACAACTTGAATGAAAAAAAAACAAAAAAAACCTGCTGGAATCAGATCCATAAGAGCATTGAAATGTGTGGTGCAAATATATGTATATAGACACACATAGAGCATAAATCAAGTTCTAAATCAACACAAGTTGTAGAAGTCTGTCTACATAAGAAAAAAAAAAAATTCACCTGTGCACTTTGTTTGGACTAATTATACACTTGGATGAACATAAAACTGTCAGGCCCTATGTGTGTAAAGATAATATATGCACATTAACTGCAACCCAGATTAGAAAAATATAAATCTTAACGCACATTATATATATATATAAAAAAAAATTCTAAATACTGTAAGAGGCGATATTTTTTTTTCCTTTTTCTTAACTGAAAAACCCACAAGATATTTTGCACAACTGTCAAAAAAAAAATAAAAAAAATTTAAAGATGACTTTGTATGTGCTTGTGCAACCAACATTAAATGTATAAACATAAGAAGAAGAAAAAAATATATAAATAAAAAAAAAAACAAAAAAACCTGCCTCGGCTTCTCATGCACTTGTACAATACTTTGGGTATACCGAGTTCATCTAGTTAGCCATAACTGGCTGGAATTGCTGGTTAGAATACTGCATGTTATTTAAGCTGTAATTTAAACCATCTACTAGTGTTTTATCATTGAGACCTCCATAAGCCGCAAACACATCAAAAGCATTATTGTATGGAATTTGGCCAAGGTTCGGAGAGCGGTCACCAGGGCAGCTTATGCTGGTTCTTCCCTGGTCTTGTATATTTGGGAAAATAAACTCCTTTGCATTTGGAGACAGAGCAGAGGTTTTCTGCTGTAGATTTGTAAGGCCAAGTCCGTATAGCGAGTGCATGGAGGAAGACATTGTACTCTGCTTTAACAAGTTGATGTTTAAGCCAAATTGTGTAGGAGAGGATCGTGCAATCTTATTACGGCTGTTGTTCTTCATTTTGGTAGAACCAAACTTGGTGGCAGCAAAGGTTGCTGTGGTAAAAGTTAAGGGCTGTGCGGATCGGGGCATAAAAGTTGGGCTTACATTAGTAGAGTCAAAGGGAGGTGATGGAGAGCTTGATACTGAAGAGGACTGGTCAGTAATTGGCATAAATGCCTGTGCCTCTGGGTTAAAACTGTTCTTTATTTCCTTATCCAGCAGCTCAGAACCATTCTCAGTGTTGTCATCAACATAAAGTACTTTCACCTGCCCCTTCTCACCAATTTGATATGAAACCTCAGATGGATCAATCCAGACATTCAGATCCTGAGGAAGGTTTCTGCGTACATCTTCAATGTCCAAGCCACTCTCATTGGCTGCTTGCTCAATGACTAGTTCCACCTTTTCGCCTACATGTATGCACCTGAAACCAGATCCCTTATAAGGTCTGTCAGGATACCAGTGACCTTCATATTTCTTCTTCAGAAGTCTTTCCAACTCTTCACCAAAGATATTGACACGTCGTCGAGGGAGTTTATTGTACAGGTAGGAAATAATGAAATTTAATGCTACTTGAATTTCAAGCTGCATAGCGACAACACCAAGGCTGGTAACTTCTTGAAGAATGCAGAAGGCGATTTCACTTTTTATACAAGTATAAAAAAAAACAAAAAATTAATGTCCACTTTATTTTTTGATTGCCACCTTTACAAATTCTGTAGAGAGAAAAACAAAAAATACAAGAAAACGTTTTAAAAACAAAAACACAATCGTACTAGCACAAGCATACAAAAAAACAAAACAAAAAAACAACCCAGACTGTGGTAAATTTTTATGTTCCATGAAATTCTATGACATTAACAAAACTACTAGACTTAAAAGTGTGTCAGAAACAGCAGAAAGTATTTTGATATTAAAGACATTCATGATGGATAATATTTAGAAGCCGTATCTTTCTATATCCTGGTGTCACATTAGCTTAACCCCCCTACCCCCAATCACTGAACAGAAGTCCGTAAGGAACATACAATATAGAGATTTATCCCTTTGGCTTAACACTACACAACACAGCACTCTGAGTTAAACCTCATTCCAAGTTAAACAATTTTAAATACATCCCAAACCATGCTACAGTGCTCCTATTCCACTCAGACAGAGCACCCCTCCCCCGTAATGAAACACAATCTTTGAGTGTGTATAAGACGACCTTTAAACATTTGCTAGATCAGCAAGGGTGGGGTTGAGAGAATAAAGATCGAGAGATTTTATAAAACATACCAAGCATGTCAAATGTTACACACCCATATACATCTGATGCTATCCACTATAGGGGCAGGTAAGCAGAGGAAGTAGGCTCACAGGACAACAGCATTAGCCCTAGCTCCATTATGGGACATGTCAACCAGTTATCAAATATGGATTGCGGGTATGTGCTTACCAAAAGATGCAACAAGAGTACAAATACAGAACAGGATCTGGAATGTACACACATTAAATAGAGCATATTCCCTCTGTGCTTACAACATATAGATAACCATGTTATATCACTACCATTCTCTATATGGCGAGTTTCATTTATGCAATCTGAGTCGTATAGGATTGACACCTGTATGTGAAATGCATTTGTTTTTTTGAGAATGTAAACACCATGACAGCTAAACTCCATGATACATAGGGGATTACACACAGCACATTTTAAAAGGGGTCAACCCATGACACATCTAAGATGACCGCGATTTCCTAAATACAGGTCACTTTCCTGCCTTGTACTATTTATAAGCAGTATTAGATAGTGTACTTAACCAACTCCAGCCCAACCTTTGACACAGGTTTTGATATACAGACACAAGAGGCGATCCCCACACACATACCATATGGAGTGTATTAGAATATAATATTGGCTGAGCCATGTTAACGGTGCAAGACACCAGTTTCCCTATATATATATACACACACACACACACGACCTGTAAATACGGTATGTGACCACTCTGCATTTAAAATGTCACACCTGTATGTGATAATGCCCAGGCCATTAGTTAAAACTCCCACAAGCAAGGTATGCCCTTTCCCCCAAATTGATCCTGTAAACTTTACATTTGTTTGTGACAAGGACCTGGCACCCTATATATCCATAAAACAAATGATTGAGGCAAACCATTTCATATATACATACACACGTATAGGTGAAGCAGTGAATCTAAATAGCAATACAGCTTCACATAATGTAAATAATGTCAGAGTCTATTAGAATTTATATAGCACAAACATGTCTCATCCAGACTGGTCCTTGACACACACACACACACACACATAATATTATTACGTATATGTGACAATACCCAGGTTTCCAGCATATACGCAACATGTGTCACATATGCAACATATGTTCCAGACCCAGGAGTTACCATAACCAGCAGTGCAGTCTGCTGCCTCAGTGAGTAGCTCTGTACCCACCACACTGCGCATTGCTAGTTTTGTAATATCCCAACGAGTGGAGTAGTACCTAAAATGATCCAGGCATTAGGTGGCCTGAGTGGAAACCTCATTCAGTAAATTCAATTTTAGGGCAGCCTGAAGTGGAATCTGTGTGTACCCTTGGACCAGGGATAAAAAGTACAATCAGTGAACAGCCTGAGGGTGGAGCTATGTGTACCCTTAATCAGTGAGGCCCAATACAGCCTGAGGGCAGAGTTATGTGTACTCTGAACAAGGAATTACCTAGTACAATCCGTGTCAGTGCAGACTGAGGCAAACTGTGTGTACATTCAACCAGGGATTATTACACCCAGTGACTGTGGGGTACTGTGTGTACCCTGACCCAGGGGATTATTACACCCAGTGAGTGACTGTGGGGTACTGTGTGTACCCTGACCCAGGGGATTATTACACCCAGTGAGTGACTGTGGGGTACTGTGTGTACCCTGACCCAGGGGATTATTACACCCAGTGAGTGACTGTGTGTACCCTGACCCAGGGATTATTACACCCAGTGACTGTAGGGGGCTGTGTGTACTCTGATCCAGGTATTATTACACCCAGTGACTGTGGGGGGCTGTGTGTACCCTGACCCAGGGATTATTACACCCAGTGACTGTGGGGGGCTGTGTGTACCCTGACCCAGGGATTATTACACCCAGTGACTGTGGGGGGCTGTGTGTACCCTGACCAAGCGATTATTACACCCAGTGACTGTGGGGGGCTGTGTGTACCCTGACCCAGGGATTATTACACCCAGTGACTGTGGGGGGCTGTGTGTACCCTGACCCAGGGATTATTACACCCAGTGACTGTGGGGGGCTGTGTGTACCCTGACCCAGGGATTATTACACCCAGTGACTGAGGGGGGCTGTGTGTACCCTGACCCAGCGATTATTACACCCAGTGACTGAGGGGGGCTGTGTGTACCCTGACCCAGGGATTATTACACCCAGTGACTGAGGGGGGCTGTGTGTACCCTGACCCAGGGATTATTACACCCAGTAACTGTGGGGGGCTGTGTGTACCCTGACCCAGGGATTATTACACCCAGTGAGAGACTGTGGGGGGCTGTGTGTACCCTGACCCAGGGATTATTACACCCAGTAACTGTGGGGGGCTGTGTGTACCCTGACCCAGGGATTATTACACCCAGTAACTGTGGGGGGCTGTGTGTACCCTGACCCATGGATTATTACACCCAGTAACTGTGGGGGGCTGTGTGTACCCTGACCCAGGGATTATTACACCCAGTGAGTGACTGTGGGGGGCTGTGTGTACCCTGAACAAGGGATTATTACACCAGTGAGTGACTGTGGGGGGCTGTGTGTACCCTGACCAAGGGATTATTACACCCAGTGAGTGACTGTGGGAGGCTGTGTGTACCCTGACCAAGCGATTATTACACCCAGTGACTGTGGGGGGCTGTGTGTACCCTGACCAAGCGATTATTACACCCAGTGACTGTGGGGGGCTGTGTGTACCCTGACCCAGGGATTATTACATCCCAGTGACTGTCGGGGGCTGTGTGTACCCTGACCCAGGGATTATTACACCCAGTGACTGTGGGGGGCTGTGTGTACCCTGACCCAGAGATTATTACACCCAGTGACTGTGGGGGGCTGTGTGTACCCTGACCCAGGGATTATTACACCCAGTGACTGTGGGGGGCTGTGTGTACCCTGACCCAGGGATTATTACACCCAGTGAGTGACTGTGGGGGGCTGTGTGTACCCTGATCCAGGGATTATTACACCCAGTGACTGAGGGGGGCTGTGTGTACCCTGACCAAGGGATTATTACACCCAGTGACAGCATTCATTCTGTACCCACCCAGGGGTACGCACCTTGTAGCCAGCGGTTATGAGGTGAAGGGCATTCTGTGCAAGGATTCCAGACCGTGCACTTCCCTCAAACAGCCCCACTACGAACGTCGCACTATCTCGGTCCCTCCGCCTGTCAGGTAGATTATTTATACAGACCCTCCGCCATTCTACCGTCAGAGTTCCGCCCTCCAACCAATGGGAGGGCGCCGACCAGCGCGAGCGGGATCCTGACTGGACGAACTCGCTGTCACTCCGACAGGCGGGTCGTTGACGTCGATAATATTCCACAAACCTCGACTGCGATTGGACACCGGCTCCTCCACTCGGAGAGGTTCTTGTTAGAAGTGGGTCAGATAGTGACATGTGATTGGGAGGAGGGGCTGTCAGTCAGCCGGACGAGGAGGCTCTATTTATAGGGGTGCTGCCAACTGCAATGGGCTGGCCGAGGGCCCCGTGACGTCAGCACATGTCAAGGCCTCACAGTGTTCCCAGCTCTATACATTATATAATAAACATTATACCTCACAGTGTGCCCAGCTCTATACATTTATACCTCAGTGTGCCCAGCTCTATACATTATATACTATACATTATACCGCACAGTGTGCCCAGCTCTATACATTACATACTATACATTATACCTCACAGTGTGCCCAGCTCTATACATTATATACTATACATTATACCTCACAGTGTGCCCAGCTCTATACATTACATACTATACATTATACCTCACAGTGTGTCCAGCTCTATACATTACATACTATACATTATACCTCACAGTGTGCCCAGCTCTATACATTATATACTATACATTATACCTCACAGTGTGCCCAGCTCTATACATTATATAATAAACATTATACCTCACAGTGTGTCCAGCTCTATACATTACATACTATACATTATACCTCACAGTGTGCCCAGCTCTATACATTATATACTATACATTATACCTCACAGTGTGCCCGGCTCTATACATTATACCTCACAGTGTGCCCGGCTCTATACATTATATAATAAACATTATACCTCACAGTGTGTCCAGCTCTATACATTACATACTATACATTATACCTCACAGTGTGCCCAGCTCTATACATTATATAATAAACATTATACCTCACAGTGTGCCCAGCTCTATACATTACATACTATAAATTATACCTCACAGTGTGCCCAGCTCTATACATTATATAATAAACATTATACCTCACAGTGTGTCCAGCTCTATACATTACATACTATACATTATACCTCACAGTGTGCCCAGCTCTATACATTATATACTATACATTATACCTCACAGTGTGCCCAGCTCTATACATTATATAATAAACATTATACCTCACAGTGTGCCCAGCTCTATACATTATATAATACACATTATACCTCACAGTGTGTCCAGCTCTATACATTACATACTATACATTATACCTCACAGTGTGCCCAGCTCTATACATTATATAATAAACATTATACCTCACAGTGTGCCCAGCTCTATACATTACATACTATACATTATACCTCACAGTGTGCCCAGCTCTATACATTATATACTATACATTATACCTCACAGTGTGTCCAGCTCTATACATTATATACTATACATTATACCTCACGGTGTGCCCAGCTCTATACATTATATAATAAACATTATACCTCACAGTGTGCCCAGCTCTATACATTACATACTATACATTATACCTCACAGTGTGCCCAGCTCTATACATTATATAATAAACATTATACCTCACAGTGTGCCGAGCTCTATACATTATATAATAAACATTATACCTCACAGTGTGTCCAGCTCTATATATTATATAATAAACATTATACCTCAGTGTGCCCAGCTCTATACATTACATACTATACATTATACCTCAGTGTGCCCAGCTCTATACATTACATACTATACATTATACCTCAGTGTGTCCAGCTCTATACATTATATAATAAACATTATACCTCACAGTGTGCCCAGCTCTATACATTACATACTATACATTATACCTCACAGTGTGCCCAGCTCTATACATTACATACTATACATTATACCTCACAGTGTGTCCAGCTCTATACATTATATAATAAACATTATACCTCACAGTGTGCCCAGCTCTATACATTACATACTATACATTATACCTCACAGTGTGCCCAGCTCTAAACATTATATAATAAACATTATACCTCACAGTGTGCCCAGCTCTATACATTATATAATAAACATTATACCTCACAGTTTGCCCAGCTCTATACATTATATACTATACATTATACCTCACAGTGTGTCCAGTTCTATACATTATATAATAAACATTATACCTCACAGTGTGCCCAGCTCTATACATTACATACTATACATTATACCTCACAGTGTGCCCAGCTCTATACATTACATACTATACATTACACCTCACAGTGTGTCCAGCTCTATACATTATATAATAAACATTATACCTCATAGTGTGCCCAGCTCTATACATTACATACTATACATTATACCTCACAGTGTGCCCAGCTCTATACATTACATACTATACATTATACCTCACAGTGTGCCCAGCTCTATACATTATATACTATACATTATACCTCACAGTGTGCCCGGCTCTATACATTATATAATAAACATTATACCTCACAGTGTGCCCAGCTCTATACATTACATACTATACATTATACCTCACAGTGTGCCCAGCTCTATACATTATATAATAAACATTATACCTGACAGTGTACCCAGCTCTATACATTATATACTATACATTAAACCTCACAGTGTGCCCAGTTCTATACATTATATAATAAACATTATACCTCAGTGTGCCCAGCTCTATACATTATACCTCACAGTGTGCCCAGCTCTATACATTACATACTATACATTATACCTCACAGTGTGCCCAGCTCTATACATTATATACTATACATTAAACCTCACAGTGTGCCCAGTTCTATACATTATATAATAAACATTATACCTCAGTGTGCCCAGCTCTATACATTACATACTATATGTAACGGATCACCTGGCACCCCGACTGAGTACCTCCGTTAATGGATGCTCCTAGTGCTTCCTGAGGACTCCAAGCACTCTGGCAGACACCACAATCACCGAATCCGAGAAACCTTTTAAATTCTCCCAAGCATATGAATGCTGTAGACCATTGAATAGGAACCATACGAATAGGCTTGTACTCCTAGCAGTCAACTGGAACAGCACTCAATAAATCCTTCCCCCCAATAATGAGACGACACATCACTTTGAGGGTAAAACAGGAACTCTGGACTGGCTCATCCAGCCTGGCTTTTATTACACTAATCCACATACAGGCCACACCCAGGGGGAGGCATAAAATAACCAATCACATACATGGTTCAGCCCACACATCCCCTCCCCTCAGATAACATTAAACTCAATTATCCGGTACACTTTTTCAGCCAAGTTCTGGATGTACCCCAAAACCCGGGGGTACACCTTTAAATCCAGCATCGCTGGATAGCCCTTATTCAGGGGGACAACATATCCAAAATTCAAGTAATTCGGATGAATGGTTCGTGAGATATGGGGTTCTAAAGATTTGACCGACCGCATGGGTAAAGTATCCGAAAACAGTTCCATGCATTTTGGCCCTGCGGTCGGTCACAAACAAGGGAATGAAAACAGACGAATTGCCTGTGTTATAGAGCCTGGAGAGGGTTTGAATGAATTCCCTTGTTTATGGGGTTCTTTCTACCGAACGGCGGATCATTCGGTAGTTTCCATACGAATTTCTGGAAGTATGGAGGTCTCAGCGGTGTTTGCCTAGTCAAGTGTCCGATTTTAGTTCCAGACACTCGACGGCAAAACACCGCTGTTCGGTAGTTTAAGATGGCCGCCGCCACGTGTTTGTTTCCCGAATGGCGGCCACCCAGAGGACAAAGAATACATTACACTGATTGCCAATTACCCGTTTGCAACATTGTTGCAAACTGTAATTGGAGGCACACTTATTCCTGGGTGGTCTGGTTGTTCGGTAGTTTCACTCAATATAATAAATGGAGTGATTCTACCGAACAATCAGAAGAATGCTGCATACATATCCCAGGTTAAACTTAATACACATATAATATTACAGGCAGTACACTAGAGTATGTATCACAGTCTTAAAGGGACAGTAGTCCCAAAAGTCCCAATATGTCCATAGATGCTGTTAAAAGGGCCAGTAGCAGCAATATACAGTACAATATGCCCCAAATAACCCAGGGGCCATAGTCAGCAGGTAGGAGGCTAGCAAACAGGCTTCTCCAGGGCCCAGTGGCGAGGTTGGTTTCGCCACATTTCTCCCCTTTTCCAAACAGACTAACAGGGTACCTGACCTCTTGCCGGTCAGTGCCCTTGTTAGTCCAGCAGCCCACCCACAAAACAGAAACAGCAGTACAGTCCACCCACAATGAATGGTTACTACACCTGAGTAATGGAAAAACTTGTCCAGGTCCAGGTGCCTCACCCCGGCTGTGTGGGGGACTGGTAGGCTGTTTTGGTGGGTTGCTGAGTGGGCAGAGTGGGCAGACTGGTGCCAGCACTACTACGGGAGTAGTCTGGTTGGAGCCTTGCTGGAGACCGACTGCCTCCCCTTTAGCTGCGCAGCTCTGCTGCTGGAGACCGACTGTCTCCCCTTTGGCTAAACAGCCCTGTTGTGGGGGGGCAGGACCGACCGTCCCTACCCCCTGTGCTGGAAGTGCAGAGACCACGGTCCCATCTGCACAGGTGTGGGGCTTACAGTCTCCCCCTGGTACATTAAGCTGCCGCTGGGGAGAGGTGGTAACAATCTCCTCTCCCATTAGAACACTCTGCCCATTGATGATCCGCCGCTGGGGAGAGGTGGTAACAATCTCCTCTCCCATGCCTACTTTCAGTCTTTGTGGAGGGAGACCGACTGTCTCTCCTCCCAATTCAGTGTCCTGCTGCTGGGGAATAGAGACTGGGCTCTCTATTCCAAAAAAATCACGCTGCTGCTGGGGGGTAGGACCAACTACCTCTGCCCCCTGTAACTCAGCCTTCCGCTGGGGAGGGAGGACGCTGCTCTCCTCTCCCTGCACTTCACACTGCCTTCCCGGCATATCACTCTGCTGCTGGGGGGTAGGACCAACTACCTCTGCCCCCTGTAACTCAGCCTGCCGCTGGGGAATGGGGACTGGGCTCCCAATTCCCTGCAATTCACACTGCCGCTGGGGAATGGAGACTGGGCTCCCAGTTCCCAACAAATCACACTGCCGCTGGGGAGTGGAGACTGGGCTCCCAATTCCCAATAAATCACGCTGCTGCTGGGGGGTTGGACCCACTACCTCTGACCCCTGTAACTCGGGCGCAGAGACCACGGTCCCATCTGCACTGGTGTGGGGCTTACTGTCTCCCCTTGGTGTGCTAAGCTGCCGCTGGGGAGAGGGGGTAAGAAACTCCTCTCCCTTACACACTTTCAGCAGCTGGGGAGCAGGGCTGACCCTCTGTACTCCCTGTAGGCAGGGCGCAGAGACCACGGTCCCATCTGCGCTGGTGAGGGGTTTACTGTCTCCCCTTGGTGGGTTAGGTTGTCGGTGGGGAGAGGGGGTAACAAACTCCTCTCCCTTACACACCTTCAGCCGCTGGGGAGAGGGGATAACAGGTTCCTCTCCCTGCACCGTAGACTGCCGCTGGGGAGCAAGAACGGCACCTTCAGCTCCCTGTAACGCACACTGCCGCTGGGGATCTGGGCCGACTGCCCAGCATCCCTGTAGGGCCGGTAGAGAGACCGCAGTCCCATCTCCACCTGCCATCTGTGGGTCTTCCCAGGACCAATCCGTGAGGCCCCTCAACATTTGTGAGTAAGGGCCACCTGCTTCCCCACCTGGCAACTCTGGCTGCTGCTGGGGATCTGGGCCGGCTGCCCAGCATCCCGGTGGGCCCGGTGGAGAGACCTTGGTCCCATCTCTACCTGCCTGTTGTGGTTCCTCACAGGACCAGTCTATGAGGACCCCCACTTCGGGTTCCTCCCGCCGCCTCAGGGAAAGACGGCTAACCTCCTCGGATGCAGCCTCTACTCGGCTGATGTAACGCTCCTGCTGCTGAGCATACTTCCTCTCTTTTGCCAACCGGAATTCTCGGTCCAGCCTTGTGTTTCGCTCAGCCATGACCTGGTTCCAGATCACCCGGCGTGTCTCCATGGGTATATCATCCCCATACTCGGCCACTCGCTGCCTCACCTCGGCCAGCCAATCATCTCCAGAGCCAGAACCTTCCATACTTGTCTGCTCCCAGGGGCGCTGCACGACTGCTAGCGTTGCCCTCAATTTGTAATCCAAACGAACTGTGTCTCCGAGCTGCTTTACCTCGCACTAGGACGCCATCCCACCGCTTGCCACCAATGTAACGGATCACCTGGCACCCCGACTGAGTACCTCCGTTAATGGATGCTCCTAGTGCTTCCTGAGGACTCCAAGCACTCTGGCAGACACCACAATCACCGAATCCGAGAAACCTTTTAAATTCTCCCAAGCATATGAATGCTGTAGACCATTGAATAGGAACCATACGAATAGGCTTGTACTCCTAGCAGTCAACTGGAACAGCACTCAATAAATCCTTCCCCCCAATAATGAGACGACACATCACTTTGAGGGTAAAACAGGAACTCTGGACTGGCTCATCCAGCCTGGCTTTTATTACACTAATCCACATACAGGCCACACCCAGGGGGAGGCATAAAATAACCAATCACATACATGGTTCAGCCCACACATCCCCTCCCCTCAGATAACATTAAACTCAATTATCCGGTACACTTTTTCAGCCAAGTTCTGGATGTACCCCAAAACCCGGGGGTACACCTTTAAATCCAGCATCGCTGGATAGCCCTTATTCAGGGGGACAACATATCCAAAATTCAAGTAATTCGGATGAATGGTTCGTGAGATATGGGGTTCTAAAGATTTGACCGACCGCATGGGTAAAGTATCCGAAAACAGTTCCATGCATTTTGGCCCTGCGGTCGGTCACAAACAAGGGAATGAAAACAGACGAATTGCCTGTGTTATAGAGCCTGGAGAGGGTTTGAATGAATTCCCTTGTTTATGGGGTTCTTTCTACCGAACGGCGGATCATTCGGTAGTTTCCATACGAATTTCTGGAAGTATGGAGGTCTCAGCGGTGTTTGCCTAGTCAAGTGTCCGATTTTAGTTCCAGACACTCGACGGCAAAACACCGCTGTTCGGTAGTTTAAGATGGCCGCCGCCACGTGTTTGTTTCCCGAATGGCGGCCACCCAGAGGACAAAGAATACATTACACTGATTGCCAATTACCCGTTTGCAACATTGTTGCAAACTGTAATTGGAGGCACACTTATTCCTGGGTGGTCTGGTTGTTCGGTAGTTTCACTCAATATAATAAATGGAGTGATTCTACCGAACAATCAGCAGAATGCTGCATACATATCCCAGGTTAAACTTAATACACATATAATATTACAGGCAGTACACTAGAGTATGTATCACAGTCTTAAAGGGACAGTAGTCCCAAAAGTCCCAATATGTCCATAGATGCTGTTAAAAGGGCCAGTAGCAGCAATATACAGTACAATATGCCCCAAATAACCCAGGGGCCATAGTCAGCAGGTAGGAGGCTAGCAAACAGGCTTCTCCAGGGCCCAGTGGCGAGGTTGGTTTCGCCACACTATACATTATACCTCACAGTGTGCCCAGCTCTATACATTACATACTATACATTACACCTCACAGTGTGTCCAGCTCTATACATTATATAATAAACATTATACCTCATAGTGTGCCCAGCTCTATACATTACATACTATACATTATACCTCACAGTGTGCCCAGCTCTATACATTACATACTATACATTATACCTCACAGTGTGCCCAGCTCTATACATTATATACTATACATTATACCTCACAGTGTGCCCGGCTCTATACATTATATAATAAACATTATACCTCACAGTGTGCCCAGCTCTATACATTACATACTATACATTATACCTCACAGTGTGCCCAGCTCTATACATTATATAATAAACATTATACCTGACAGTGTACCCAGCTCTATACATTATATACTATACATTAAACCTCACAGTGTGCCCAGTTCTATACATTATATAATAAACATTATACCTCAGTGTGCCCAGCTCTATACATTATACCTCACAGTGTGCCCAGCTCTATACATTATATAATAAACATTATACCTGACAGTGTACCCAGCTCTATACATTATATACTATACATTAAACCTCACAGTGTGCCCAGTTCTATACATTATATAATAAACATTATACCTCAGTGTGCCCAGCTCTATACATTATATAATAAACATTATACCTCACAGTGTGCCCAGCTCTATACATTATATAATAAACATTATACCTCACAGTGTGCCCAGCTCTATACATTATATAATAAACATTATACCTCACAGTGTGCCCAGCTCTATACATTATATAATAAACATTATACCTCACAGTGTGCCCAGCTCTATACATTATATAATAAACATTATACCTCACAGTGTGTCCAGCTCTATACATTACATACTATACATTATACCTGACAGTGTACCCAGCTCTATACATTATATAATAAACATTATACCTCACAGTGTGCCCAGCTCTATACATTATATAATAAACATTATACCTCACAGTGTGTCCGGCTCTATACATTATATACTATACATTATACCTGACAGTGTACCCAGCTCTATACATTACATACTATACATTAAACCTCACAGTGTGCCCAGTTCTATACATTATATAATAAACATTATACCTCACAGTGTGCCCAGCTCTATACATTATATAATAAACATTATACCTCACAGTGTGCCCAGCTCTATACATTATATAATAAACATTATACCTCACAGTGTGCCCAGCTCTATACATTATATAATAAACATTATACCTCAGTGTGCCCAGCTCTATACATTATATAATAAACATTATACCTCACAGTGTGTCCAGCTCTATACATTACATACTATACATTATACCTGACAGTGTACCCAGCTCTATACATTATATAATAAACATTATACCTCACAGTGTGCCCAGCTCTATACATTATATAATAAACATTATACCTCACAGTGTGTCCGGCTCTATACACTATATACTATACATTATACCTGACAGTGTACCCAGCTCTATACATTATATAATATACATTAAACCTCACAATGTGCCCAGTTCTATACATTATATAATAAACATTATACCTCACAGTGTGCCCAGCTCTATACATTATATAATAAACATTATACCTCACAGTGTGCCCAGCTCTATACATTATACAATAAACATTATACCTCACAGTGTGCCCGGCTCTATACATTACATACTATACATTATACCTCACAGTGTGCCCGGTTCTATACATTATATACTATACATTATACCTCACAGTGTGCCCAGCTCTATACATTATATAATAAACATTGTACCTCACAGTGTGCCCAGCTCTATACATTATATAATAAACATTGTACCTCACAGTGTGCCCAGCTCTATACATTATATAATAAACATTATACCTCACAGTGTGTCCGGCTCTATACATTATATAATGAACATTATACCTCACAGTGTGCCCAGCTCTATACATTATATAATAAACATTATACCTCACAATGTGCCCAGCTCTATACATTATACCTCACAGTGTGCCCAGCTCTATACATTATATACTATACATTATACCTCACAGTGTGCCCAGCTCTATACATTATATAATAAACATTGTACCTCACAGTGTGCCCAGCTCTATACATTATATAATAAACATTGTACCTCACAGTGTGCCCAGCTCTATACATTATATAATAAACATTATACCTCACAGTGTGTCCGGCTCTATACATTATATAATAAACATTATACCTCACAGTGTGCCCAGCTCTATACATTATATAATAAACATTATACCTCACAGTGTGCCCAGCTCTATACATTATATAATAAACATTATACCTCACAGTGTGCCCAGCTCTATACATTATATACTATACATTATACCTCACGGTGTGTCCAGCTCTATACATTATATACTATACATTATACCTCACAGTGTGTCCAGCTCTATACATTATATACTATACATTATACCTCACAGTGTGCCCGGCTCTATACATTATATACTATACATTATACCTCACAGTGTGCCCAGCTCTATACAGTATATACTATACATTATACCTCACAGTGTGTCCAGCTCTATACATTATATAATAAACATTATACCTCACAGTGTGTCCAGCTCTATACATTATTTAATATACATTATATCTCACAGTGTGCCCAGCTCTATACATTATATACTATACATTATACCTCACAGTGTGCCCAGCTCTATACAGTATATACTATACATTATACCTCACAGTGTGCCCAGCTCTATACATTATATAATAAACATTATACCTCACAGTGTGTCCAGCTCTATACATTATATACTATACATTATACCTCACAGTGTGCCCAGCTCTGTACATTATATACTATACATTATACCTCACAGTGTGCCCAGCTCTGTACATTATATACTATACATTATACCTCACAGTGTGCCCAGCTCTATATATTATATAATAAACATTATACCTCACAGTGTGTCCAGCTCTATACATTATATACTATACATTATACCTCACAGTGTGCCCAGCTCTGTACATTATATACTATACATTATCTCACAGTGTGCCCAGCTCTATACATTATACATTATACCTCACAGTGTGTCCAGCTCTATACATTATATACTATACATTATACCTCACAGTGTGCCCGGCTCTATACATTATATACTATACATTATACCTCACAGTGTGCCCAGCTCTATACAGTATATACTATACATTATACCTCACGGTGTGCCCAGCTCTATACAGTATATACTATACATTATACCTCACAGTGTGCCCAGCTCTATACATTATATACTATACATTATACCTCACAGTGTGCCCAGCTCTATACAGTATATACTATACATTATACCTCACAGTGTGTCCAGCTCTATACATTATATACTATACATTATACCTCACGGTGTGCCCAGCTCTATACATTATATAATAAACATTATACCTCACAGTGTGCCCAGCTCTATACATTATATAATAAACATTATACCTCACAGTGTACCCGGCTCTATACATTACATACTATACATTATACCTCACAGTGTGCCCGGTTCTATACATTATATAATAAACATTATACCTCACAGTGTGCCCAGCTCTATACATTATATAATAAACATTATACCTCACAGTGTGCCCAGCTCTATACATTATATACTATACATTATACCTCACAGTGTGTCCAGCTCTATACATTATATACTATACATTATACCTCACAGTGTGTCCAGCTCTATACATTATATACTATACATTATACCTCACAGTGTGCCCGGCTCTATACATTATATACTATACATTATACCTCACAGTGTGCCCAGCTCTATACAGTATATACTATACATTATACCTCACAGTGTGTCCAGCTCTATACATTATATAATAAACATTATACCTCACAGTGTGTCCAGCTCTATACATTATATACTATACATTATATCTCACAGTGTGCCCAGCTCTATACATTATATACTATACATTATACCTCACAGTGTGCCCGGCTCTATACA
This sequence comes from Pelobates fuscus, assembly GCF_036172605.1. Classification (NCBI taxonomy): domain Eukaryota; kingdom Metazoa; phylum Chordata; class Amphibia; order Anura; family Pelobatidae; genus Pelobates; species Pelobates fuscus. The sequence continues at coordinate 366,261,241 of NC_086321.1, forward strand.
TTATATACTATACATTATACCTCACAGTGTGCCCAGCTCTGTACATTATATACTATACATTATATCTCACAGTGTGCCCAGCTCTATATATTATATACTATACATTATACCTCACAGTGTGTCCAGCTCTATACATTATATACTATACATTATACCTCACAGTGTGCCCGGCTCTATACATTATATACTATACATTATACCTCACAGTGTGCCCAGCTCTATACAGTATATACTATACATTATACCTCACGGTGTGCCCAGCTCTATACAGTATATACTATACATTATACCTCACAGTGTGCCCAGCTCTATACATTATATACTATACATTATACCTCACAGTGTGCCCAGCTCTATACATTATATACTATACATTATACCTCACAGTGTGCCCAGCTCTATACAGTATATACTATACATTATACCTCACAGTGTGTCCAGCTCTATACATTATATAATAAACATTATACCTCACAGTGTGTCCAGCTCTATACATTATATACTATACATTATATCTCACAGTGTGCCCAGCTCTATACATTATATACTATACATTATACCTCACAGTGTGTCCAGCTCTATACATTATATACTATACATTATACCTCACAGTGTGCCCGGCTCTATACATTATATACTATACATTATACCTCACAGTGTGCCCAGCTCTATACAGTATATACTATACATTATACCTCACGGTGTGCCCAGCTCTATACAGTATATACTATACATTATACCTCACAGTGTGCCCAGCTCTATACATTATATACTATACATTATACCTCACAGTGTGCCCAGCTCTATACATTATATACTATACATTATACCTCACAGTGTGCCCAGCTCTATACAGTATATACTATACATTATACCTCACAGTGTGTCCAGCTCTATACATTATATAATAAACATTATACCTCACAGTGTGTCCAGCTCTATACATTATATACTATACATTATATCTCACAGTGTGCCCAGCTCTATACATTATATACTATACATTATACCTCACAGTGTGCCCGGCTCTATACATTATATACTATACATTATACCTCACAGTGTGCCCAGCTCTGTACATTATATACTATACATTATATCTCACAGTGTGCCCAGCTCTATACATTATATACTATACATTATACCTCACAGTGTGTCCAGCTCTATACATTATATACTATACATTATACCTCACAGTGTGCCCGGCTCTATACATTATATACTATACATTATACCTCACAGTGTGCCCAGCTCTATACAGTATATACTATACATTATACCTCACGGTGTGCCCAGCTCTATACAGTATATACTATACATTATACCTCACAGTGTGCCCAGCTCTATACAGTATATACTATACATTATACCTCACAGTGTGTCCGGCTCTATACATTACATACTATACATTATACCTCACAGTGTGCCCAGCTCTATACATTATATACTATACATTATACCTCACAGTGTGCCCGGCTCTATACATTATATACTATACATTATACCTCACAGTGTGCCCAGCTCTGTACATTATATACTATACATTATATCTCACAGTGTGCCCAGCTCTATACATTATATACTATACATTATACCTCACAGTGTGTCCAGCTCTATACATTATATACTATACATTATACCTCACAGTGTGCTCAGCTCTATACATTATATACTATACATTATACCTCACAGTGTGCCCAGCTCTATACATTATATACTATACATTATACCTCACAGTGTGCCCGGCTCTATACATTATATACTATACATTATACCTCACAGTGTGCCCAGCTCTGTACATTATATACTATACATTATATCTCACAGTGTGCCCAGCTCTATACATTATATACTATACATTATACCTCACAGTGTGTCCAGCTCTATACATTATATACTATACATTATACCTCACAGTGTGCCCGGCTCTATACATTATATACTATACATTATACCTCACAGTGTGCCCAGCTCTATACAGTATATACTATACATTATACCTCACAGTGTGCCCAGCTCTATACATTATATACTATACATTATACCTCACAGTGTGCCCAGCTCTATACATTATATACTATACATTATACCTCACAGTGTGCCCAGCTCTATACAGTATATACTATACATTATACCTCACAGTGTGTCCGGCTCTATACATTACATACTATACATTATACCTCACAGTGTGCCCAGCTCTATACATTATATACTATACATTATACCTCACAGTGTGCCCAGCTCTATACATTATATACTATACATTATACCTCACAGTGTGCCCAGCTCTATACATTATATCCCATACATTATACCTCACAGTGTGCCCAGCTCTATACATTATATCCCATACATTATACCTCACAGTGTGCCCAGCTCTATACATTATATACTATACATTATACCTCACAGTGTGCTCAGCTCTATACATTATATACTATACATTATACCTCACAGTGTGCCCAGCTCTATACATTATATACTATACATTATACCTCACAGTGTGCCCAGCTCTATACATTATATACTATACATTATACCTCACAGTGTGCCCAGCTCTATACATTACATACTATACATTATACCTCACAGTGTGCCCAGCTCTATACATTATATAATAAACATTATACCTCACAGTGTGCCCAGCTCTATACATTATATAATAAACATTATACCTCACAGTGTGCCCGGCTCTATACATTACATACTATACATTATACCTCACAGTGTGCCCGGTTCTATACATTATACCTCACAGTGTGCCCAGCTCTATACATTATACCTCACAGTGTGCCCAGTTCTATACATTATACAATAAACATTATACCTCACAGTGTGCCCAGCTCTATACATTTTATAATAAACATTATACCGCACAGTGTGCCCAGCACTATACATTATACCTCACAGTGTGCCCAGCTCTATACATTATATACTATACATTAAACCTCACAGTGTGCCCAGTTCTATACATTATATAATAAACATTATACCTCAGTGTGCCCAGCTCTATACATTATATAATAAACATTATACCTCACAGTGTGCCCAGCTCTATACATTATATAATAAACATTATACCTCACAGTGTGCCCAGCTCTATACATTATATAATAAACATTATACCTCACAGTGTGCCCAGCTCTATACATTATATAATAAACATTATACCTCACAGTGTGCCCAGCTCTATACATTATATAATAAACATTATACCTCACAGTGTGTCCAGCTCTATACATTACATACTATACATTATACCTGACAGTGTACCCAGCTCTATACATTATATAATAAACATTATACCTCACAGTGTGCCCAGCTCTATACATTATATAATAAACATTATACCTCACAGTGTGTCCGGCTCTATACATTATATACTATACATTATACCTGACAGTGTACCCAGCTCTATACATTACATACTATACATTAAACCTCACAGTGTGCCCAGTTCTATACATTATATAATAAACATTATACCTCACAGTGTGCCCAGCTCTATACATTATATAATAAACATTATACCTCACAGTGTGCCCAGCTCTATACATTATATAATAAACATTATACCTCAGTGTGCCCAGCTCTATACATTATATAATAAACATTATACCTCACAGTGTGTCCAGCTCTATACATTACATACTATACATTATACCTGACAGTGTACCCAGCTCTATACATTATATAATAAACATTATACCTCACAGTGTGCCCAGCTCTATACATTATATAATAAACATTATACCTCACAGTGTGTCCGGCTCTATACATTATATACTATACATTATACCTGACAGTGTACCCAGCTCTATACATTACATACTATACATTAAACCTCACAATGTGCCCAGTTCTATACATTATATAATAAACATTATACCTCACAGTGTGCCCAGCTCTATACATTATATAATAAACATTATACCTCACAGTGTGCCCAGCTCTATACATTATATAATAAACATTATACCTCACAGTGTGCCCGGCTCTATACATTACATACTATACATTATACCTCACAGTGTGCCCGGTTCTATACATTATATACTATACATTATACCTCACAGTGTGCCCAGCTCTATACATTATATAATAAACATTGTACCTCACAGTGTGCCCAGCTCTATACATTATATAATAAACATTGTACCTCACAGTGTGCCCAGCTCTATACATTATATAATAAACATTATACCTCACAGTGTGTCCGGCTCTATACATTATATAATGAACATTATACCTCACAGTGTGCCCAACTCTATACATTATATAATAAACATTATACCTCACAGTGTGCCCAGCTCTATACATTATACCTCACAGTGTGCCCGGTTCTATACATTATATACTATACATTATACCTCACAGTGTGCCCAGCTCTATACATTATATAATAAACATTATACCTCACAGTGTGTCCAGCTCTATACATTATATACTATACATTATACCTCACAGTGTGCCCAGCTCTGTACATTATATACTATACATTATCTCACAGTGTGCCCAGCTCTATACATTATACATTATACCTCACAGTGTGTCCAGCTCTATACATTATATACTATACATTATACCTCACAGTGTGCCCGGCTCTATACATTATATACTATACATTATACCTCACAGTGTGCCCAGCTCTATACAGTATATACTATACATTATACCTCACGGTGTGCCCAGCTCTATACAGTATATACTATACATTATACCTCACAGTGTGCCCAGCTCTATACATTATATACTATACATTATACCTCACAGTGTGCCCAGCTCTATACAGTATATACTATACATTATACCTCACAGTGTGTCCAGCTCTATACATTATATACTATACATTATACCTCACGGTGTGCCCAGCTCTATACATTATATAATAAACATTATACCTCACAGTGTGCCCAGCTCTATACATTATATAATAAACATTATACCTCACAGTGTACCCGGCTCTATACATTACATACTATACATTATACCTCACAGTGTGCCCAGCTCTATACATTATATAATAAACATTATACCTCACAGTGTGCCCAGCTCTATACATTATATAATAAACATTATACCTCACAGTGTGCCCAGCTCTATACATTATATACTATACATTATACCTCACGGTGTGTCCAGCTCTATACATTATATACTATACATTATACCTCACAGTGTGTCCAGCTCTATACATTATATACTATACATTATACCTCACAGTGTGCCCGGCTCTATACATTATATACTATACATTATACCTCACAGTGTGCCCAGCTCTATACAGTATATACTATACATTATACCTCACAGTGTGTCCAGCTCTATACATTATATAATAAACATTATACCTCACAGTGTGTCCAGCTCTATACATTATATACTATACATTATATCTCACAGTGTGCCCAGCTCTATACATTATATACTATACATTATACCTCACAGTGTGCCCGGCTCTATACATTATACCTCACAGTGTGCCCAGCTCTGTACATTATATACTATACATTATATCTCACAGTGTGCCCAGCTCTATACATTATATACTATACATTATACCTCACAGTGTGTCCAGCTCTATACATTATATACTATACATTATACCTCACAGTGTGCCCGGCTCTATACATTATATACTATACATTATACCTCACAGTGTGCCCAGCTCTATACAGTATATACTATACATTATACCTCACGGTGTGCCCAGCTCTATACAGTATATACTATACATTATACCTCACAGTGTGCCCAGCTCTATACATTATATACTATACATTATACCTCACAGTGTGCCCAGCTCTATACATTATATACTATACATTATACCTCACAGTGTGCCCAGCTCTATACATTATATCCCATACATTATACCTCACAGTGTGTCCAGCTCTATACATTACATACTATACATTATACCTCACAGTGTGCCCAGCTCTATACATTATATACTATACATTATACCTCACAGTGTGCTCAGCTCTATACATTATATACTATACATTATACCTCACAGTGTGCCCAGCTCTATACATTATATACTATACATTATACCTCACAGTGTGCCCAGCTCTATACATTATATACTATACATTATACCTCACAGTGTGCCCAGCTCTATACATTACATACTATACATTATACCTCACAGTGTGCCCAGCTCTATACATTATATAATAAACATTATACCTCACAGTGTGCCCAGCTCTATACATTATATAATAAACATTATACCTCACAGTGTGCCCGGCTCTATACATTACATACTATACATTATACCTCACAGTGTGCCCGGTTCTATACATTATACCTCACAGTGTGCCCAGCTCTATACATTATACCTCACAGTGTGCCCAGTTCTATACATTATACAATAAACATTATACCTCACAGTGTGCCCAGCTCTATACATTTTATAATAAACATTATACCGCACAGTGTGCCCAGCTCTATACATTATATACTATACATTATACCTCACAGTGTGCCCAGCTCTATACATTATATACTATACATTAAACCTCACAGTGTGCCCAGTTCTATACATTATATAATAAACATTATACCTCAGTGTGCCCAGCTCTATACATTATATAATAAACATTATACCTCACAGTGTGCCCAGCTCTATACATTATATAATAAACATTATACCTCACAGTGTGCCCAGCTCTATACATTATATAATAAACATTATACCTCACAGTGTGCCCAGCTCTATACATTATATAATAAACATTATACCTCACAGTGTGCCCAGCTCTATACATTATATAATAAACATTATACCTCACAGTGTGTCCAGCTCTATACATTACATACTATACATTATACCTGACAGTGTACCCAGCTCTATACATTATATAAAAAACATTATACCTCACAGTGTGCCCAGCTCTATACATTATATAATAAACATTATACCTCACAGTGTGTCCGGCTCTATACATTATATACTATACATTATACCTGACAGTGTACCCAGCTCTATACATTACATACTATACATTAAACCTCACAGTGTGCCCAGTTCTATACATTATATAATAAACATTATACCTCACAGTGTGCCCAGCTCTATACATTATATAATAAACATTATACCTCACAGTGTGCCCAGCTCTATACATTATATAATAAACATTATACCTCACAGTGTGCCCAGCTCTATACATTATATAATAAACATTATACCTCAGTGTGCCCAGCTCTATACATTATATAATAAACATTATACCTCACAGTGTGTCCAGCTCTATACATTACATACTATACATTATACCTGACAGTGTACCCAGCTCTATACATTATATAATAAACATTATACCTCACAGTGTGCCCAGCTCTATACATTATATAATAAACATTATACCTCACAGTGTGTCCGGCTCTATACATTATATACTATACATTATACCTGACAGTGTACCCAGCTCTATACATTACATACTATACATTAAACCTCACAATGTGCCCAGTTATATACATTATATAATAAACATTATACCTCACAGTGTGCCCAGCTCTATACATTATATAATAAACATTATACCTCACAGTGTGCCCAGCTCTATACATTATATAATAAACATTATACCTCACAGTGTGCCCGGCTCTATACATTACATACTATACATTATACCTCACAGTGTGCCCGGTTCTATACATTATATACTATACATTATACCTCACAGTGTGCCCAGCTCTATACATTATATAATAAACATTGTACCTCACAGTGTGCCCAGCTCTATACATTATATAATAAACATTGTACCTCACAGTGTGCCCAGCTCTATACATTATATAATGAACATTATACCTCACAGTGTGTCCGGCTCTATACATTATATAATGAACATTATACCTCACAGTGTGCCCAGCTCTATACATTATATACTATACATTATACCTCACAGTGTGCCCAGCTCTGTACATTATATACTATACATTATCTCACAGTGTGCCCAGCTCTATACATTATACATTATACCTCACAGTGTGTCCAGCTCTATACATTATATACTATACATTATACCTCACAGTGTGCCCGGCTCTATACATTATATACTATACATTATACCTCACAGTGTGCCCAGCTCTATACAGTATATACTATACATTATACCTCACGGTGTGCCCAGCTCTATACAGTATATACTATACATTATACCTCACAGTGTGCCCAGCTCTATACATTATATACTATACATTATACCTCACAGTGTGCCCAGCTCTATACAGTATATACTATACATTATACCTCACAGTGTGTCCAGCTCTATACAGTATATACTATACATTATACCTCACAGTGTGTCCAGCTCTATACATTATATACTATACATTATACCTCACGGTGTGCCCAGCTCTATACATTATATAATAAACATTATACCTCACAGTGTGCCCAGCTCTATACATTATATACTATACATTATACCTCACAGTGTGCCCGGCTCTATACATTATATACTATACATTATACCTCACAGTGTGCCCAGCTCTGTACATTATATACTATACATTATATCTCACAGTGTGCCCAGCTCTATACATTATATACTATACATTATACCTCACAGTGTGTCCAGCTCTATACATTATATACTATACATTATACCTCACAGTGTGCCCGGCTCTATACATTATATACTATACATTATACCTCACAGTGTGCCCAGCTCTATACAGTATATACTATACATTATACCTCACGGTGTGCCCAGCTCTATACAGTATATACTATACATTATACCTCACAGTGTGCCCAGCTCTATACATTATATACTATACATTATACCTCACAGTGTGCCCAGCTCTATACATTATATACTATACATTATACCTCACAGTGTGCCCAGCTCTATACAGTATATACTATACATTATACCTCACAGTGTGTCCGGCTCTATACATTACATACTATACATTATACCTCACAGTGTGCCCAGCTCTATACATTATATACTATACATTATACCTCACAGTGTGCCCAGCTCTATACATTATATACTATACATTATACCTCACAGTGTGCCCAGCTCTATACATTATATCCCATACATTATACCTCACAGTGTGCCCAGCTCTATACATTATATCCCATACATTATACCTCACAGTGTGCCCAGCTCTATACATTATATACTATACATTATACCTCACAGTGTGCTCAGCTCTATACATTATATACTATACATTATACCTCACAGTGTGCCCAGCTCTATACATTATATACTATACATTATACCTCACAGTGTGCCCAGCTCTATACATTATATACTATACATTATACCTCACAGTGTGCACAGCTCTATACATTACATACTATACATTATACCTCACAGTGTGCCCAGCTCTATACATTATATAATAAACATTATACCTCACAGTGTGCCCAGCTCTATACATTATATAATAAACATTATACCTCACAGTGTGCCCGGCTCTATACATTACATACTATACATTATACCTCACAGTGTGCCCGGTTCTATACATTATACCTCACAGTGTGCCCAGCTCTATACATTATACCTCACAGTGTGCCCAGTTCTATACATTATACAATAAACATTATACCTCACAGTGTGCCCAGCTCTATACATTTTATAATAAACATTATACCGCACAGTGTGCCCAGCACTATACATTATACCTCACAGTGTGCCCAGCTCTATACATTATATACTATACATTAAACCTCACAGTGTGCCCAGTTCTATACATTATATAATAAACATTATACCTCAGTGTGCCCAGCTCTATACATTATATAATAAACATTATACCTCACAGTGTGCCCAGCTCTATACATTATATAATAAACATTATACCTCACAGTGTGCCCAGCTCTATACATTATATAATAAACATTATACCTCACAGTGTGCCCAGCTCTATACATTATATAATAAACATTATACCTCACAGTGTGCCCAGCTCTATACATTATATAATAAACATTATACCTCACAGTGTGTCCAGCTCTATACATTACATACTATACATTATACCTGACAGTGTACCCAGCTCTATACATTATATAATAAACATTATACCTCACAGTGTGCCCAGCTCTATACATTATATAATAAACATTATACCTCACAGTGTGTCCGGCTCTATACATTATATACTATACATTATACCTGACAGTGTACCCAGCTCTATACATTACATACTATACATTAAACCTCACAGTGTGCCCAGTTCTATACATTATATAATAAACATTATACCTCACAGTGTGCCCAGCTCTATACATTATATAATAAACATTATACCTCACAGTGTGCCCAGCTCTATACATTATATAATAAACATTATACCTCAGTGTGCCCAGCTCTATACATTATATAATAAACATTATACCTCACAGTGTGTCCAGCTCTATACATTACATACTATACATTATACCTGACAGTGTACCCAGCTCTATACATTATATAATAAACATTATACCTCACAGTGTGCCCAGCTCTATACATTATATAATAAACATTATACCTCACAGTGTGTCCGGCTCTATACATTATATACTATACATTATACCTGACAGTGTACCCAGCTCTATACATTACATACTATACATTAAACCTCACAATGTGCCCAGTTCTATACATTATATAATAAACATTATACCTCACAGTGTGCCCAGCTCTATACATTATATAATAAACATTATACCTCACAGTGTGCCCAGCTCTATACATTATATAATAAACATTATACCTCACAGTGTGCCCGGCTCTATACATTACATACTATACATTATACCTCACAGTGTGCCCGGTTCTATACATTATATACTATACATTATACCTCACAGTGTGCCCAGCTCTATACATTATATAATAAACATTGTACCTCACAGTGTGCCCAGCTCTATACATTATATAATAAACATTGTACCTCACAGTGTGCCCAGCTCTATACATTATATAATAAACATTATACCTCACAGTGTGTCCGGCTCTATACATTATATAATGAACATTATACCTCACAGTGTGCCCAACTCTATACATTATATAATAAACATTATACCTCACAGTGTGCCCAGCTCTATACATTATACCTCACAGTGTGCCCGGTTCTATACATTATATACTATACATTATACCTCACAGTGTGCCCAGCTCTATACATTATATAATAAACATTATACCTCACAGTGTGTCCAGCTCTATACATTATATACTATACATTATACCTCACAGTGTGCCCAGCTCTGTACATTATATACTATACATTATCTCACAGTGTGCCCAGCTCTATACATTATACATTATACCTCACAGTGTGTCCAGCTCTATACATTATATACTATACATTATACCTCACAGTGTGCCCGGCTCTATACATTATATACTATACATTATACCTCACAGTGTGCCCAGCTCTATACAGTATATACTATACATTATACCTCACGGTGTGCCCAGCTCTATACAGTATATACTATACATTATACCTCACAGTGTGCCCAGCTCTATACATTATATACTATACATTATACCTCACAGTGTGCCCAGCTCTATACAGTATATACTATACATTATACCTCACAGTGTGTCCAGCTCTATACATTATATACTATACATTATACCTCACGGTGTGCCCAGCTCTATACATTATATAATAAACATTATACCTCACAGTGTGCCCAGCTCTATACATTATATAATAAACATTATACCTCACAGTGTACCCGGCTCTATACATTACATACTATACATTATACCTCACAGTGTGCCCAGCTCTATACATTATATAATAAACATTATACCTCACAGTGTGCCCAGCTCTATACATTATATAATAAACATTATACCTCACAGTGTGCCCAGCTCTATACATTATATACTATACATTATACCTCACGGTGTGTCCAGCTCTATACATTATATACTATACATTATACCTCACAGTGTGCCCAGCTCTATACAGTATATACTATACATTATACCTCACAGTGTGTCCAGCTCTATACATTATATAATAAACATTATACCTCACAGTGTGTCCAGCTCTATACATTATATACTATACATTATATCTCACAGTGTGCCCAGCTCTATACATTATATACTATACATTATACCTCACAGTGTGCCCGGCTCTATACATTATATACTATACATTATACCTCACAGTGTGCCCAGCTCTGTACATTATATACTATACATTATATCTCACAGTGTGCCCAGCTCTATACATTATATACTATACATTATACCTCACAGTGTGTCCAGCTCTATACATTATATACTATACATTATACCTCACAGTGTGCCCGGCTCTATACATTATATACTATACATTATACCTCACAGTGTGCCCAGCTCTATACAGTATATACTATACATTATACCTCACGGTGTGCCCAGCTCTATACAGTATATACTATACATTATACCTCACAGTGTGCCCAGCTCTATACATTATATACTATACATTATACCTCACAGTGTGCCCAGCTCTATACATTATATACTATACATTATACCTCACAGTGTGCCCAGCTCTATACATTATATCCCATACATTATACCTCACAGTGTGTCCAGCTCTATACATTACATACTATACATTATACCTCACAGTGTGCCCAGCTCTATACATTATATACTATACATTATACCTCACAGTGTGCTCAGCTCTATACATTATATACTATACATTATACCTCACAGTGTGCCCAGCTCTATACATTATATACTATACATTATACCTCACAGTGTGCCCAGCTCTATACATTATATACTATACATTATACCTCACAGTGTGCCCAGCTCTATACATTACATACTATACATTATACCTCACAGTGTGCCCAGCTCTATACATTATATAATAAACATTATACCTCACAGTGTGCCCAGCTCTATACATTATATAATAAACATTATACCTCACAGTGTGCCCGGCTCTATACATTACATACTATACATTATACCTCACAGTGTGCCCGGTTCTATACATTATACCTCACAGTGTGCCCAGCTCTATACATTATACCTCACAGTGTGCCCAGTTCTATACATTATACAATAAACATTATACCTCACAGTGTGCCCAGCTCTATACATTTTATAATAAACATTATACCGCACAGTGTGCCCAGCTCTATACATTATATACTATACATTATACCTCACAGTGTGCCCAGCTCTATACATTATATACTATACATTAAACCTCACAGTGTGCCCAGTTCTATACATTATATAATAAACATTATACCTCAGTGTGCCCAGCTCTATACATTATATAATAAACATTATACCTCACAGTGTGCCCAGCTCTATACATTATATAATAAACATTATACCTCACAGTGTGCCCAGCTCTATACATTATATAATAAACATTATATCTCACAGTGTGCCCAGCTCTATACATTATATAATAAACATTATACCTCACAGTGTGCCCAGCTCTATACATTATATAATAAACATTATACCTCACAGTGTGTCCAGCTCTATACATTACATACTATACATTATACCTGACAGTGTACCCAGCTCTATACATTATATAAAAAACATTATACCTCACAGTGTGCCCAGCTCTATACATTATATAATAAACATTATACCTCACAGTGTGTCCGGCTCTATACATTATATACTATACATTATACCTGACAGTGTACCCAGCTCTATACATTACATACTATACATTAAACCTCACAGTGTGCCCAGTTCTATACATTATATAATAAACATTATACCTCACAGTGTGCCCAGCTCTATACATTATATAATAAACATTATACCTCACAGTGTGCCCAGCTCTATACATTATATAATAAACATTATACCTCACAGTGTGCCCAGCTCTATACATTATATAATAAACATTATACCTCAGTGTGCCCAGCTCTATACATTATATAATAAACATTATACCTCACAGTGTGTCCAGCTCTATACATTACATACTATACATTATACCTGACAGTGTACCCAGCTCTATACATTATATAATAAACATTATACCTCACAGTGTGCCCAGCTCTATACATTATATAATAAACATTATACCTCACAGTGTGTCCGGCTCTATACATTATATACTATACATTATACCTGACAGTGTACCCAGCTCTATACATTACATACTATACATTAAACCTCACAATGTGCCCAGTTATATACATTATATAATAAACATTATACCTCACAGTGTGCCCAGCTCTATACATTATATAATAAACATTATACCTCACAGTGTGCCCAGCTCTATACATTATATAATAAACATTATACCTCACAGTGTGCCCGGCTCTATACATTACATACTATACATTATACCTCACAGTGTGCCCGGTTCTATACATTATATACTATACATTATACCTCACAGTGTGCCCAGCTCTATACATTATATAATAAACATTGTACCTCACAGTGTGCCCAGCTCTATACATTATATAATAAACATTGTACCTCACAGTGTGCCCAGCTCTATACATTATATAATGAACATTATACCTCACAGTGTGTCCGGCTCTATACATTATATAATGAACATTATACCTCACAGTGTGCCCAGCTCTATACATTATATACTATACATTATACCTCACAGTGTGCCCAGCTCTGTACATTATATACTATACATTATCTCACAGTGTGCCCAGCTCTATACATTATACATTATACCTCACAGTGTGTCCAGCTCTATACATTATATACTATACATTATACCTCACAGTGTGCCCGGCTCTATACATTATATACTATACATTATACCTCACAGTGTGCCCAGCTCTATACAGTATATACTATACATTATACCTCACGGTGTGCCCAGCTCTATACAGTATATACTATACATTATACCTCACAGTGTGCCCAGCTCTATACATTATATACTATACATTATACCTCACAGTGTGCCCAGCTCTATACAGTATATACTATACATTATACCTCACAGTGTGTCCAGCTCTATACATTATATACTATACATTATACCTCACGGTGTGCCCAGCTCTATACATTATATAATAAACATTATACCTCACAGTGTGCCCAGCTCTATACATTATATAATAAACATTATACCTCACAGTGTACCCGGCTCTATACATTACATACTATACATTATACCTCACAGTGTGCCCGGTTCTATACATTATATAATAAACATTATACCTCACAGTGTGCCCAGCTCTATACATTATATAATAAACATTATACCTCACAGTGTGCCCAGCTCTATACATTATATACTATACATTATACCTCACGGTGTGTCCAGCTCTATACATTATATACTATACATTATACCTCACAGTGTGTCCAGCTCTATACATTATATACTATACATTATACCTCACAGTGTGCCCGGCTCTATACATTATATACTATACATTATACCTCACAGTGTGCCCAGCTCTATACAGTATATACTATACATTATACCTCACAGTGTGTCCAGCTCTATACATTATATAATAAACATTATACCTCACAGTGTGTCCAGCTCTATACATTATATACTATACATTATATCTCACAGTGTGCCCAGCTCTATACATTATATACTATACATTATACCTCACAGTGTGCCCGGCTCTATACATAATATACTATACATTATACCTCACAGTGTGCCCAGCTCTGTACATTATATACTATACATTATATCTCACAGTGTGCCCAGCTCTATACATTATATACTATACATTATACCTCACAGTGTGTCCAGCTCTATACATTATATACTATACATTATACCTCACAGTGTGCCCGGCTCTATACATTATATACTATACATTATACCTCACAGTGTGCCCAGCTCTATAGAGTATATACTATACATTATACCTCACGGTGTGCCCAGCTCTATACAGTATATACTATACATTATACCTCACAGTGTGCCCAGCTCTATACATTATATACTATACATTATACCTCACAGTGTGCCCAGCTCTATACATTATATACTATACATTATACCTCACAGTGTGCCCAGCTCTATACATTATATCCCATACATTATACCTCACAGTGTGTCCAGCTCTATACATTACATACTATACATTATACCTCACAGTGTGCCCAGCTCTATACATTATATACTATACATTATACCTCACAGTGTGCTCAGCTCTATACATTATATACTATACATTATACCTCACAGTGTGCCCAGCTCTATACATTATATACTATACATTATACCTCACAGTGTGCCGAGCTCTATACATTATATACTATACATTATACCTCACAGTGTGCCCAGCTCTATACATTACATACTATACATTATACCTCACAGTGTGCCCAGCTCTATACATTATATAATAAACATTATACCTCACAGTGTGACCAGCTCTATACATTATATAATAAACATTATACCTCACAGTGTGCCCGGCTCTATACATTACATACTATACATTATACCTCACAGTGTGCCCGGTTCTATACATTATACCTCACAGTGTGCCCAGCTCTATACATTATACCTCACAGTGTGCCCAGTTCTATACATTATACAATAAACATTATACCTCACAGTGTGCCCAGCTCTATACATTTTATAATAAACATTATACCGCACAGTGTGCCCAGCTCTATACATTATATACTATACATTAAACCTCACAGTGTGCCCAGCTCTATACATTATATACTATACATTAAACCTCACAGTGTGCCCAGTTCTATACATTATATAATAAACATTATACCTCAGTGTGCCCAGCTCTATACATTATATAATAAACATTATACCTCACAGTGTGCCCAGCTCTATACATTATATAATAAACATTATACCTCACAGTGTGCCCAGCTCTATACATTATATAATAAACATTATACCTCACAGTGTGCCCAGCTCTATACATTATATAATAAACATTATACCTCACAGTGTGCCCAGCTCTATACATTATATAATAAACATTATACCTCACAGTGTGTCCAGCTCTATACATTACATACTATACATTATACCTGACAGTGTACCCAGCTCTATACATTATATAATAAACATTATACCTCACAGTGTGCCCAGCTCTATACATTATATAATAAACATTATACCTCACAGTGTGTCCGGCTCTATACATTATATACTATACATTATACCTGACAGTGTACCCAGCTCTATACATTACATACTATACATTAAACCTCACAGTGTGCCCAGTTCTATACATTATATAATAAACATTATACCTCACAGTGTGCCCAGCTCTATACATTATATAATAAACATTATACCTCACAGTGTGCCCAGCTCTATACATTATATAATAAACATTATACCTCACAGTGTGCCCAGCTCTATACATTATATAATAAACATTATACCTCAGTGTGCCCAGCTCTATACATTATATAATAAACATTATACCTCACAGTGTGTCCAGCTCTATACATTACATACTATACATTATACCTGACAGTGTACCCAGCTCTATACATTATATAATAAACATTATACCTCACAGTGTGCCCAGCTCTATACATTATATAATAAACATTATACCTCACAGTGTGTCCGGCTCTATACATTATATACTATACATTATACCTGACAGTGTACCCAGCTCTATACATTACATACTATACATTAAACCTCACAATGTGCCCAGTTCTATACATTATATAATAAACATTATACCTCACAGTGTGCCCAGCTCTATACATTATATAATAAACATTATACCTCACAGTGTGCCCAGCTCTATACATTATATAATAAACATTATACCTCACAGTGTGCCCGGCTCTATACATTACATACTATACATTATACCTCACAGTGTGCCCGGTTCTATACATTATATACTATACATTATACCTCACAGTGTGCCCAGCTCTATACATTATATAATAAACATTGTACCTCACAGTGTGCCCAGCTCTATACATTATATAATAAACATTGTACCTCACAGTGTGCCCAGCTCTATACATTATATAATAAACATTATACCTCACAGTGTGTCCGGCTCTATACATTATATAATGAACATTATACCTCACAGTGTGCCCAGCTCTATACATTATATAATAAACATTATACCTCACAGTGTGCCCAGCTCTATACATTATACCTCACAGTGTGCCCAGCTCTATACATTATATACTATACATTATACCTCACAGTGTGCCCAGCTCTATACATTATATAATAAACATTGTACCTCACAGTGTGCCCAGCTCTATACATTATATAATAAACATTGTACCTCACAGTGTGCCCAGCTCTATACATTATATAATAAACATTATACCTCACAGTGTGTCCGGCTCTATACATTATATAATAAACATTATACCTCACAGTGTGCCCAGCTCTATACATTATATAATAAACATTATACCTCACAGTGTGCCCAGCTCTATACATTATATACTATACATTATACCTCACGGTGTGTCCAGCTCTATACATTATATACTATACATTATACCTCACAGTGTGTCCAGCTCTATACATTATATACTATACATTATACCTCACAGTGTGCCCGGCTCTATACATTATATACTATACATTATACCTCACAGTGTGCCCAGCTCTATACAGTATATACTATACATTATACCTCACAGTGTGTCCAGCTCTATACATTATATAATAAACATTATACCTCACAGCGTGTCCAGCTCTATACATTATTTACTATACATTATATCTCACAGTGTGCCCAGCTCTATACATTATATACTATACATTATACCTCACAGTGTGCCCAGCTCTATACAGTATATACTATACATTATACCTCACAGTGTGCCCAGCTCTATACATTATATAATAAACATTATACCTCACAGTGTGTCCAGCTCTATACATTATATACTATACATTATACCTCACAGTGTGCCCAGCTCTGTACATTATATACTATACATTATACCTCACAGTGTGCCCAGCTCTGTACATTATATACTATACATTATACCTCACAGTGTGCCAAGCTCTATACATTATATAATAAACATTATACCTCACAGTGTGTCCAGCTCTATACATTATATACTATACATTATACCTCACAGTGTGCCCAGCTATGTACATTATATACTATACATTATCTCACAGTGTGCCCAGCTCTATACATTATACATTATACCTCACAGTGTGTCCAGCTCTATACATTATATACTATACATTATACCTCACAGTGTGCCCGGCTCTATACATTATATACTATACATTATACCTCACAGTGTGCCCAGCTCTATACAGTATATACTATACATTATACCTCACGGTGTGCCCAGCTCTATACAGTATATACTATACATTATACCTCACAGTGTGCCCAGCTCTATACATTATATACTATACATTATACCTCACAGTGTGCCCAGCTCTATACAGTATATACTATACATTATACCTCACAGTGTGTCCAGCTCTATACATTATATACTATACATTATACCTCACGGTGTGCCCAGCTCTATACATTATATAATAAACATTATACCTCACAGTGTGCCCAGCTCTATACATTATATAATAAACATTATACCTCACAGTGTACCCGGCTCTATACATTACATACTATACATTATACCTCACAGTGTGCCCGGTTCTATACATTATATAATAAACATTATACCTCACAGTGTGCCCAGCTCTATACATTATATAATAAACATTATACCTCACAGTGTGCCCAGCTCTATACATTATATACTATACATTATACCTCACGGTGTGTCCAGCTCTATACATTATATACTATACATTATACCTCACAGTGTGTCCAGCTCTATACATTATATACTATACATTATACCTCACAGTGTGCCCGGCTCTATACATTATATACTATACATTATACCTCACAGTGTGCCCAGCTCTATACAGTATATACTATACATTATACCTCACAGTGTGTCCAGCTCTATACATTATATAATAAACATTATACCTCACAGTGTGTCCAGCTCTATACATTATATACTATACATTATATCTCACAGTGTGCCCAGCTCTATACATTATATACTATACATTATACCTCACAGTGTGCCCGGCTCTATACATTATATACTATACATTATACCTCACAGTGTGCCCAGCTCTGTACATTATATACTATACATTATATCTCACAGTGTGCCCAGCTCTATACATTATATACTATACATTATACCTCACAGTGTGCCCGGCTCTATACATTATATACTATACATTATACCTCACAGTGTGCCCAGCTCTATACAGTATATACTATACATTATACCTCACGGTGTGCCCAGCTCTATACAGTATATACTATACATTATACCTCACAGTGTGCCCAGCTCTATACATTATATACTATACATTATACCTCACAGTGTGCCCAGCTCTATACATTATATACTATACATTATACCTCACAGTGTGCCCAGCTCTATACAGTATATACTATACATTATACCTCACAGTGTGTCCGGCTCTATACATTACATACTATACATTATACCTCACAGTGTGCCCAGCTCTATACATTATATACTATACATTATACCTCACAGTGTGCCCAGCTCTATACATTATATACTATACATTATACCTCACAGTGTGCCCAGCTCTATACATTATATCCCATACATTATACCTCACAGTGTGTCCAGCTCTATACATTACATACTATACATTATACCTCACAGTGTGCCCAGCTCTATACATTATATACTATACATTATACCTCACAGTGTGCTCAGCTCTATACATTATATACTATACATTATACCTCACAGTGTGCCCAGCTCTATACATTATATACTATACATTATACCTCACAGTGTGCCCAGCTCTATACATTATATACTATACATTATACCTCACAGTGTGCCCAGCTCTATACATTACATACTATACATTATACCTCACAGTGTGCCCAGCTCTATACATTATATAATAAACATTATACCTCACAGTGTGCCCAGCTCTATACATTATATAATAAACATTATACCTCACAGTGTGCCCAGCTCTAAACATTACATACTATACATTATACCTCACGGTGTGCCCAGCTCTATACATTATATACTATACATTATACCTCACAGTGTGTCCAGTTGTACAGGCTGTACAGTACACAGGCAGTATATAATACATTTAATATTTTACAATATTTTCAAAAAGAACTCTTTGATTTCAAAGTCATCCATCATGATGTCCTTTCACCTACGCAGACGGTATTTTTTCCTTATTTTGCCCTTTGGAAAAACACATATCCATGGCTTATCGATCCTCCTCCTCCAGTCACACATTGGGAAGCATAGAAAAAAAAATTGTAAAACTGAACAAATAAAAGAAAATTAAAACTTAAAAAGGAGCAAAATCTTATGAAAAAAACACCACGCAGATCTTTTCACGGTCACAGCAGACCGTCTGTAATGTGTTCTTTTAAAATATCGTGTTTGTGTTGTTTTTCTCATCATTTTTTTTTCACACTTTATTATTTGTGTTGGTTAAAGTGCAGTAAATATGTTCTTATTATTTTTGTGATATATGTCACCTCATATGAGGTTCTTTTTTTAAATTTTTCTTCTTTACTTCTAAAAGTGTTTAAAATGTGGTTTCTGCTTTTGTGAACACAATGCAGTGACAACACTCTACCACTAGGAGTGTTTGAGGGCTGCAGTATACCACAAGGACTTCACAGGTAACTTCTATTTGGACATTCCTTGTAGACTTTGTCTCATCAGTTAAAGATATGGCTCTGTTGTGGAATTGCAATATCTCTAAGGATTCTTTATTGCTTTATACACCAAAAGTCAGATAGCAAACTATTTTCCAGATAGCCGTATAGCCAACTATTAATGGGCACGCCATTAACACATTTATTTTTCATAGTGTGTGTTCTCTACAACAGTGTTCTGCAACCTTTTAGCACCCACAGCCCGGCGAAAAGAGGAGAAATATTTCGCGGACCGGTGTCAGACAGAAATAAAAACCAATGGTATGTGTGAGGGATGCAGTGTGTGAGGGGTGCTGTGTGTGTGTGTGAAGGGTGCAGTTTGTGTGTGTGTTTAGTAGGCAGTGTGTAAGTATGAGGGGCAGGGTATGTGTGTATGAAGGGCGGTGTGCGTGTGTGAGTATGGGGGTCAGTGTGTGTGAGTATGGGGGTCAGTGTGTGTGTGTATAGGGGGCAGTGTTTGTGTGTATGGGGGGCAGTGTTTGTGTATAGGGGAGAATGATTGTGGGCCTGGGGGTTGGAGGGTAGATCAATAAATGTATATATTTTTTTAATTAAAATAAAATAGTAATTTTGATACTCCCTCTCCCTGCTTACCTTTGCCTGGGAAGGGGGACAGTACATAGCAATCCCTGGGGGTACTGTGGAGAAGCCCTGGTGGTCCAGTTGGTAAGAGTGAACTCTAGCAGCCTCAGGAGCTGCTAGAGTTCACTCTTGCGAGATCCGGAGTGCTGCTGTGGTAACCGCGGCAAAGCTCCGAGCTCGCAAGAGGAGAACCCAGTGGAGCTGCAGATTAGAGCTCCCCCTGGTCCTCTCTCCCTTCCCTGCCTGCTGCCAGCATTACAGTGCTAGTGGGCAGGTGAGGGAGATCTCTAATCTCCGCTCCGGTCCTGCAGAGCCGGTAGGGGAGAGGAAGGCACGGATCCCGGTGCTATGATCATAACATCATAGCACCGGGGAAATATTTTGCTGCAATTTATTGCCAGTCCGAGAAAAATTTCACCCAACAGAATAGTCGGGTGAAAGCTTTTGCGGACCGGCGCCAGTCAGTGGACCATTGGTTGAAGACCACTGCTCTACAACAGTTATTAAACACACAAGCATCTTTGAAAGTGTCAGCGAAATGTGATTGAAATACAATATTTCACGATCATAGACAATATTGTAGCTGTTTATTTGTAAACAATAAGTACTTAAATTCCAAAAACTCTGTGCAGTCTTTAACAAAGCATCTTTTCTATAATGTATCTCTTTAAATTGTTGTATTAGGTCAGATTAATTGGTGTCAGTCAGAAAAAGGCTAGACAGGCCCTCCTTAGTACAGAATAAAGGTCATTTTGTTAACGTCCACTGTCAATAAATTAAATATGCCTACAAAGCTACATTTGGGATTTCACACATATTGGAAAGATTGGTTAAGAGCCTGGGTTATAAATTGAAAGCCGGATAGACTACCAAGTAATTTATGTAAAAATAGCCCTACGCCACCCCTGAAATACTGCAAAAACCAGCCGATTAAAAAATAATATGAATTAACGGAATTAGTAAAAAATACTGCTTTCCCCATCTTTAAGTGATTTGTGCTTTTTGAAACGTTTAGCGGATTAATTGTTAGTATTACAGCAGGAACGTTTTTATTGTTCCACGTTTAGTTGGGTTATTAGAATACACTCAGTTTGAACACATGCCTTTGTGTGATGCTATTAGTATGTTAGATGTGAAGCTTTATTGTTGAAACATGGCCGCTCGGCCAGGGTGGCGGCTGTTCGAAACATACTGCTGTCAGTTCGGAGAACGAGTTCCAACTCCTGGAAATCTTGAAGTCTTGCAACATCTTTGTCCTGGAAAAATAAAATAAAAAAAAAACACGATTAGACTATTGATTATTAAAAATAAATTAACGATTTTCTGTAATACATAGAATACTGGACTTCATATCTCCTAAACCAGTGATGGTTAATCTTGGCAACAATTAACTAATTGTTCCGTGAAGCTCGCTACCATGATCACTTCTTCCTTTTAGGAAAAGGGAATAACGCCTTGTCACAACATTAATTTATGATACATTGTGGCATTGTAGTGGTCAGAAAACACCAAAGTAACGAATGACACTGCAGGGCTTACTTTTACCAAATCAAATCAGAATTGCACATTTCCAAAAAATGTGATGATTTGGAAAAATTCTGAATTCTGCTACAGGTTTCTATATGTGTATGTATCGCTCTCATATAACAATATATATATATATATATTTATTTTTTATTCATAATTTCTGAAAATTATGTAATATAAAAGACGCATAACTAGGGAAAATAATGTAATCTCTGGATTTAGCCGTTTTAAGTGTGGTATTAAAAGGTACCCTATTCAGAAAAGTGACAGATCTCACTTAAGATGTAGACGTATAATCTTTTAAAGGTAAAGTAATCCCTTTCTGTTAGTATATTTCCTTGACTTTTTTTTGTTTCTGTGCAATAGAGAATTTCTGTAGATATTTTTGCAGTGGGTGTGGTTTGCACAGCATATTTATCAGGAGAAACTATATTTTTCTTGTGTGTTGCTAAACAAGCCCAGACATGATCCAACCTCTCAAAGGTAAACAGAAAAGTAATTGTTCTTTACAGGTTCCTGAATATTTTGACCATAAGGATCAATATTCAGAATATATGCTACTCTGGAAACGTGTACCCCTCCGTTAAGTAATGGAATACATAGCACCATGCACAACTACATACCTTCAAAAACTTCATACACGTCCAGACTGTCCTATTATGTTGGACAGTCCGTATTTTGGGACACTTTGTTGTCCCGCTTTTGCAAAACCCAGAGACAAGTTCCCCAAAAATGCATGTCATTATAGCAGCTCTGTCACCTCTAATCTGTTTCAATATTGTTCCCTGTGTCTGGATCTCAATTTTCTTTTTTTACTCCGTGTTTACATTTTTATAAAATACATAAGGAAAAGTAGGGACTATTTTTCCTCGGGTGTCGCAGTCCAGTAGATAAAACATGACAATAAGCGGAGCTTAAACAAGGTTCAGGCTTTGGTTTGAATTTACCCATAAGCCATCAGTAAAATCAATCCCACAGAAGGGTGAAACAGCAGACGGCATGGGGCACAGGAGAACAAAATGGCTTCTCCCAGATATTAAAATCTGGTGCAAGAAAGAAAAGACAATTAATGAAAATAAAGGCAAGTGGCCAGGGAGAGTATAATCATTAACATTCTAGGGGCTTAAGAAAAGGTTAAAAAAAAAGAAGAGAAGAAAAAATATCGAGGACGCTTAAACTCTTTTAAAAAAGTATTTAGCTAACAGCAGAGCTTTGTGCTCTACCTCCCAATATTGGGAGGTATGAAACTACTACCGTAAAAAATTTAAAGGGACACACTAAGCACCATCAACCTTATAAATCATTGCACTAGTTATTGTGCAAAGAGGCTATGGGCACTCTTGCGTAAGAGTGGTTACACGAAAACAAGGGTTTTCTATACCAACCATACCGTGTATCCTTATTAGCCACAACGATAATGTAGAAATTCCACTTAAAACTTACCTTAATCACAAAGTGATATATTCTCTGAATCAGTGTGTACACACGCCATATGGGTACATGTTTTATTACCTTTCGAATTATAGTGTTGGGTAGTTTTCTAATTTTCTCCACTTGCTCAGGGCTAACGCCAAGTTCGTAGCAGCACACACGAACCAGTTCACGGTACGTAAGCTCTTCCCTATCCATTTCAACTTCAATGAAGTCATTGTCAACGAGAGTGCTGTTCTGAATTCGCACTTTTAGAACCAACTCTGAAAAGTTAATAGAAGCAAACTTTATTTAAATAAAAAAATAAAAAAAAAGGTTCTGTTACATGTGAGGTTTTCATATAGACAGAAAAATGCCGACATGTATTGCAATAAAACTTCACTTGAATTCCAAAGCAATCAAAATATATTTACCTAAGATAAAGTAGGGTGTGCTTTGTCTTATAAATACCTCTGAAAATATTTTAACAAGTCAGATTATAAACATGACCATATTTGTTGATTCTAAAAGCTGATGTTGCATGCGCATATTAGAAAGAGACGAGTATATGCCTAGGTGCCCTTTCTAGAGGCTTCTGCACATTAATATGTGTTGTTGTTTCATTCATTGTGTATCAAACATATTTTCTTTTATGTCTTTAAAGATTGCGAACACAAATCAGTAAAAACAACAACAAAAAAACACACACAAAAAACAGAATATTAATTTCCAGCTGCCTTGCCCTGAACTTTCACATCACCTGTTGTGATAGTGAAAGGGAACATATTACACAATACACAAGAAATGATCATTACATCAAGTAAAGGTGAATAGATATTCTTCTTCCAGATGTCACCTTCAAACATGTTATAATACATGGATGAGCTTTGGGGGAAAAAACAGAGATTATGATAGGTCCTATTTAAAATAAATGTGTCTAACTCAGGAATAAAATAATGAACTTTTTAAGAAGCTTGCCTCTTCATGTTCAGGAAGCCCCTGTGTTTTGTTTGCAGGTTGCCATGGTCACAGACAGAGAATGTAACCTGAATTCTTAAGGGGATTCTATAGCGTCCTCTGGGTCAACCCCTCCCTCTCAGAGGAACATAAAGGGTTAAAAAAATACCCTTGTATTTACTCACACAGCATTGACTTAATGCTTTCCTATGGGCATTTCAATGACACTGGATACCTCATGCAGCGCGTAAGGACGTCCAGCGTGAGTTAGGTGACCTAGAGTCTGGTAAACTCCCAGATGCGCCTTTATTGGCAGTTTTAGTGCTGCAATATAAACATTGTAGTTTTTCAAAAACTGCAATGTTTTACATTGCAGGACTAAGGGGGATAGGAACATTGCACATAGACCACTTCAATGAGCTGATTTGGTCTGGGTGCCTACAGTGTCCCTTTAACCCCTTAGTGAACAGACCGTTTTTGAATTTTCTTCCTGTTAAGGACCAGGGCTCTTTTTACATTACTGCGGTATTTGTGTTTAGTACTTACTCAGTTATTGTACCCACACATATTATATACCGTTTTTCTCGCCATTAAATGGTCTTTCTAAAGATACCATTATTTTCATCATATCATATAATTTACTATAAAAAAAAATATAAAATATGATGAATTAAAAGAAGAAAAAAAAACACTTTTTCGAACTTTGACCCCCAAAATATGCTGCGCATCTACCATCGCCAAAAAACAACTATGCTACATAATTTCAAAATGTTGTCCTGATTTGAGAAATGCCCAATGTTAACATGTTCTTAGCTTTTTTTTTTTTGCAAGTTATAGGGTAATAAGTACAAGTAGCACTTTGCTATTTCCAAACCATTTTTTTAAATCAAAATTAACGCAAGTTACATTGTAACACTGATATGTGTCAGGAATCCCTGAATAACTCTTCACATGTATACATTTTTTAAAAGAAGACAACCTAAGTTATTAAACTTGGGGTATTTTGACTTTTTCCATGCAACCATTTTACCACCAATCTATACCAAATTAAAAAAATAAAATAATAATTGGTGATTGTTTTGACACAAATAGCAATTTAAGAATACATGTACGGAGAACTTTAAGGGTTACTGCCAAGAACACCAATATGTGTTCAGCAACATCTCCTGAGTATACTAGTGATACCCTCTATGTATAGCTGTGTCGGGTTCTCTGGGGGCTAAAATACATTATTTGGAGGGTGCGCATTCCAGTTTTTCAACTTGGAATTTTCACAGCTGGTCATCATGCACCCATGTCCTATTTGGGACATTTTTGAAGCCGGCCAATGTATTTTACGCCGATATAACCATATATTTTTGAAAAGAAGACACCCTAGGGTATTTCTAATGGTGGTATTTTAACACTTTCCATGCACTAATTCTACCACCAGTCTTTGTCAAACTTTTGGGTAGTCATTTGTTTGTGTTATTTTTCTAACACATTCTAATTTAGGCATGGATTCTCAACTCCTGTTAGGTGTTACTGCCAGAGAACACCCCAATATGTGTTCAGCAACATCTCCTGAGTACAGTTGTTTGGGGGATGCAATGCTAAACTTCTGACGTGTTTTTCAAATTTGACACATCTTCTTTGCCTATCTTCTTTTTGGGGGCTTTTTTTAGATATCCCAATTTATTTTCTTGCCATGAGCGTGCATATATTTGAAAAGTTGCCACGGTATTGTATATGGAGTGTTTTGATGCCATTGATGCAATTGTTTTAGTAAAAGAATTTGAGAAAATGTGTGGTGGTAATTTTTCAATTTTCTTTTTTATACACACATTGCTTATTGACTGTGATTTATGGGAGCATGTTGTTGGTTATTGCAAATAAACATTCCAGGCTGTTTTCTGCAAGGCCTCCTGAGTACACCCATGCCCACCATACATAGGGTAAACGTAACAAAAAAAACAAACAAATGGCAATTTTTTTTTAAATGGACCAGCGTGTCGTATCGTTTAAAGCAGTCCCCAATGCAGAGTCCAGGCTGTCCAGGGCAATCAGGACAGTGATATACAGTATCTTTTCTCTGCCCACTCTTAAAACAGACTCTGCCTCTTTTTTGGGGATTCTGCTTTGCCCCAGTAGGGAGGGATTTTAAAATTAAAATGTGTAGCCCCAACTCTGCTCTCTCCCATCACCGCCCAGGGAGCAGGTGCATCACGGTACAAAATCCCCGAAATGATCTGGAGCTGAAACTGTAAAAAAAGTCAGTTGCATTCCGATGTTTGCTTTTGTGCACAACAAAAAGCATTGTGGGTTGCAATCTGCATTAAGTAGATTGCAACCTTTTTGTACCAGGCCCTTGTCTTGCGTATAATTAGGTAGGGCAGCAGCAGCTGATCTGCCAGATCAACCCCACCCATATGCTGCTTATAGGCCTTGATGCACACTGGCTTCCTTGTGCTCTCAGCTCTGCCACGTACAGAGACCTCCACAGTCCTCTCAGTGTGGATGGTGGTAAGAAGGTACACATCCTTCTTGTCTCTGTACTTAACTGCCAACAGCTCCTCTTGGCGCAGAGTTGAGGTCTCCCCCTTCGTAGCCGTGTGCATGCAAGTTGTCCTGGGAAACCTGCACAAGCTACTGTATCATTTCAACACAGTAGCTTGAACAAAGGGACACTTGTATAAAAATTGTCTGTATACAAGTGGTACCCTTTGTTCAACAGGGGGAATATCAGGTCCCAGACAATCTTGCCACTGGTTCCCAAATGTTCTGGGCAACCTGGAGGGTCAAAGTGGGTTTCCTTTCCCTCTTACACCGGGAAGGCCTGAGTATATCCAGTCTCGCTATCACAGAGCTTATACACCTTTACACCATACCTGGAGCGCTTGGAAGGAATATCCTGCTTGAATCCCAGCCTTCCCTTATACTTCAGCAGGGACTCATCCACGCATATATTCCTTCCAGGTGTATATGCCTCTGCAAACCTGGCAGCGAAGTGGGTAATCAGGGGGTGGATTTTATAAAGCCTGTCAAACTGGGAATGCTCCCTAAGGGGGCACAATCTGTTGTCGCTGAAGTGCATGAAATGTAGAATAATTTCATACCTCTTCCTCGACATACACTGGGAGTAAATGGGGGTAGAGCAGATGGGGCTACTGCTCCAGTAGGAGCGGATGGAGGGCTTCTTTATGATGCCCATCAGCATAGTCAAGGCCCAAATTTTTTTTTAAATTCTGGCACATTGATGGGGGCCCATTGCTGCTTTGCCAAAAAAGACTCAGGCTTAGAAGTACGGAACTGATGGGCATATCAATTAGTTTTTTGTGAAACACCTCCATAAACTGCTGAGGGCTAAATCCTGCAACATCCACATTGATGCCAGGAGTTTCAGTGAAGGTGGGATATCAGGCCTCTGGCGATGAGGCACTACCCACTCCTCAGCAGTACTGCCAGCTGGAGCAGCACGTCTCCTTCTGGCAGGGGGACTAGCAGCCACAGATACATCATAATTAGATACTTCACTAGCAGTAGACACAGTATCTAGTGATGTATCTGAGCACCTGGCAGGGTCAAAATCAGGGTTGGAGTCAGACATAGACGCGTCAGACTCTAATGCAAGGAAGGCATACGCCTCCTCAGCACTATACAACCTCTTGACATGATCACAATTACTTTACTTAGTGATCTGTCACACACACAAAAAAAAAACACAAAAAAAAATAAACCCCTAAAAAAATGCACAGACAGCACAAAAGTGCTGCCGTGCAAGAGCCAGTGATTATAGTGATCAATGGCAAGATAGGGGTTAATGGCTCTGAAAAGAGCCTTTGGGTCTCACAATTTTACAAATCCCTACCTAAAACGACCTAAATCTCTCTACCTAAAACATAGATCTCTCTCCCTCTCTCACTAAAACACAAGTGAAGAGAGGGAGGGAGATCCACACTGATCAGAGTCAATATTTACTAATATTGACCTGATCAGACAAATGGGGATCATAGTTAGAATAAAATTGTTATAGGGGCAAGCTCTGATTGGATGTCCCTAGCCTGCCTCTATGATGAGGCAGGCTAGGGACACCCCCCAAAAGCCCCATTATGCACTGCCTTTAAAAAGGCTGCGCCATCTTGGGAGCCACATGGCTAGGAGGGGGTTAATACATTTATTTTTATATATATATATATATATATATATATATTTTTTTTTTTTTATAATTGTTTTTGATTTTCTTAATTCTTCACTGAGTTCCTTGACCCCTCGAGGCACTCCGCACAGGCAGAGCATCGGGAGCCTGCCCGATGGCGTCTGATGCTCTGCTTAACTGCCGGGCGCCACGTGGAGCAACCCGGAAGTAATTGCCCGGCAGTAAGGAGAGGTATTGCACGATGCCTCGACATCGAGGCATCGCTGCAATACCATCAGAACGGCTGGAAGCGATCATGATCGCTTCCAGCGCTCTAATTGGACGCAGACTTATCAGTTACGTCTGCGGTCCTTAAGGACTGTTTTTTGTCGGATGTACCTGATACATTCGCGGTCGGGAAGGGGTTAATTTGATTCTCTTATACCTACTACACGTGAAAAAAATATGGTCATTGCATTGCGAGACTCCTAACTTCCCCTAGCCTCTGTGGACTTGCTGGAGGACACACTGATGTTGCCAGATACATCCTTAAAAGAGACACTCCACTGCCCAAAAAAAACTTTATTTTATTTTTTTAAATCAATGTTTAGTATATTTAATTATGCATTAGATTATATCTAAAAACAGCTTGCAAAAGCAACAGTTCTTTCTTTATTGACATTCATACATTTGTTGAATTTGGTATAATAAATACAATTTGCATTTTGTGAAATGCAAGTTAGAAAGTTATGTACTTTGCATCTTGCATGACATTTATAAAAGAAGAAATATAAAATAAAAAAAAAAAAAGACATGAATATTGTTCAACAAATAGAACAATACATTAAAATGAACTAAACTGGGCGTGGCTTGGAGGTCCGCGAAGATGGCAGCATAAACTGTGAGCTCCCCGCCGGCCTAGCTATCAACCTCACCGACCGCACTATCTAGCGCCAAAAATGGGGAAAACACAGCGCGCATCGTGCGCCCAAAGACCCGGGGACACCCCGAAAAACACCCTGACCCCCTCCGTGAAGCCATTCCTCGTGGCACCGGCGGACTTAGACCAGGCCTCAAACGACTCCACGGCCTCCGGTTTCTCCCGCCCGCGATCCCCACAAGGTGACCACCCACCACCAATCTCCCAAGCCTCCCTACCTGAAATAATGTCCATTTTACAGCAACTGCCCACGAAAGCAGATCTGAAGACCGCAAACGCGGAACTCCATGCGTCTATTACCACTGAGCTGCACGCAATGCGAGAGGACATACAAGGCCTCAGCCAAAAAGTGACTCAGCTAGAAGCGGACAGTGACCACATGTCTGCGGTTCAGGCAGCCACCACAGACAGACTGCAATCCCATACTAAGGTACTGCAACAAATGGCACTTCACATTGAGGACTTGGATAACAGGGGTAGGAGACAAAACATCCGTATCAGAGGGGTGCCTGAGGAGCTGGATAGGAAAAGCCCGATCCAAGATACCTTGCTGGACTTATTTAACAAATTGCTGACGCGACCACTCCAGACACCCATTAACTTTGTACGAGCGCACCGCGCCCTGAGGCCTCCGGGCCCCCCAGACGGACCACCCCGAGACATTATTTGCTGTCTGGAAAGCTTTCCACTGAAGGAGGAAATCCTCCGCAAAGCCAGGGGCACGGATAAAATATTACTGGAAAACTCAGAAGTCCACCTGTTTCCTGACCTGTCCCCAGCCACGCTGTCATTCAGGAGAGCACTGAAACCCCTTACAAGGCAGCTACAAGCGGCTCACATGAGGTACCGCTGGTGCTTTCCCACGGGCCTACAGGTTGCAACCCCCAACGGCCCCTTTATGGTCCTAGGGGAAGAAGATGCCCAGGCGCTGCAAAGAGAGCTGCACCTTTCGCCGGAAACTCTGACATGGCCGAACCCGCTTAATTTCTACGCCTTCACCCCCAGATCGCAGGACACGGGCCCCCGCCCTCAGAGACTTCGACCCCCCCGTACACAAACGACCAGACCGGTGGGGACACCCAACTGAAACCCGCTCCATCCCCGAGAAGTTACATCCTCGGAACCGCCACTTTGACATCACTAGCAGATTGTGAACTGTAATACTCTCAGCGGAACACCCTAAGCGCTCTGCCGCCATTGTGAACATTGACAATCATTTTGCCACAGCAAGTATTATTGGAGCTGCGGCTCCACCTTGGGCATGTGGGGAAATTTAGGTCTTGATAGGACCGCCCTGGGGAGAGGAAGGGGTCCTGAACCCACACTTTCATAGAGGGGTAAACAAGGAGGTTTACCCAGGAGGCAAACAGGAGGTAAACAAAAGGAGTAATACACCCCACAGCCCCATTGCCAGGCCCCCACACTCTAACACTCAGGGGCCCACTGTCTTAATTGAGATTGGTACATTAGGCCGGGGTGGGAGGGGAAATCTAGTTCGGGGAATGGAGGGGGGAGGGCGACAGAAGCCCGGGAGGGGGGAGGGACGCGGCACAGTAGGCCAGACGACCTGCACGGTTCAGCCGTATGGGGGAGGGTGGGAGGGGGGGAAATGTTGAAATGTTTTGTGTTATGGCTACTACAACTGCTACTGTTATTATTGTTATTACATGGTGAGGTTGACATATATGCTGAATTTCGTATAGATTATGCCGTAAGTCGGGGAGACGGTGGATCCTAACTGGGTGGAGCCCCGAGAGGTCACAGTGGTCTGTGACGACCGTTTTGAGAGCGCACTTGGCATTCCCGGAACTCCTTCGACTGCCCTACTGGAGTGAGCGACAAGAATCAGGTAAGCGGTCCCCCTCCGCCCTCTAACGGTCGGGGGGGTTCCAGCCCCCCGACGCTCTTTTCCGATACCGCTGGTTACAGCGACTCTGTACAGACTTGACGACTGTGACTCACGACCCCTGACCTTTTTTCCTCCCCGTCTGACCTATACCTTCCTATACCCCCCCCTCACATCCCACTTTACCGCTTGCCCGCCGGACGGACAAGCTTGCGCTACTGCACGACTGCCAGAAGAGCCCCGGTCATGTCCATTGCCCCGGCCCCCATCACGATTCTATCCCTCAATGCTAGAGGCCTTAACAAACCCGAGAAACGGTCGGGAGCTGTGAGGGAATTTCTCTCCCGTAAAGCATCGATAGTGTTTGTACAAGAGACACACTTCAGGGAGGGGTCACGGTCCACATTGACAAACCAGCACTATCCTGTAGGATACTATAGCGATTTTCAGGGTGGAAAGTCCAGAGGAACAGCGATCCTCATCCACAGACACATCCCGTTCACAGAAAAGGGCATACAAACCGACCCAGCGGGTCGATATACCTTTTTAAAGGGGGAGATAGCGGGCACGCTTTACACCTTCGCTAATATCTACGCCCCAAACCGCAGACAATACCGTTTCCTGGCTCGGATACTCCGCTCCCTTCAGCACTTCGCGGAGGGGGTACTGGTCCTAGGGGGCGACCTGAACGTAGCTCTAGACCCTAAATGGGACTCCTCCTCGGGACGCTCACACGTTCCTACCCAACACATCGCAGCAATCAGGGCCCTACTGGCGAGGTAGAGACTTGTGGACTGCTGGAGAGCACTGCACCCTGACGAAAGGGACTATACCTTTTACTCTCACCCGCATAATTCCTACACCCGCATTGACTACCTCTTCCTCTCACAATACCACCTACCGCTGGCACTCCGGGCTGACCAAGGCACCGCAACGTGGTCGGACCATGCACCGGTGTCGGTCACCCTGGAGTCTCCCCTATTTAGGCCTAAGGTCTCCAAGTGGAGGCTGAACGAAGCCCTACTTGACATACCAGAGCTGACTGCAGACATAGACGCCACACTACGCGACTATTTTACACACAATGGCGACCAGACGTCCCCCACCATACGATGGGAAGCACACAAAAGTGTTATCAGGGGACATTTCATACAAAAGGGCGCCCTCCTGAAAAGACAGAGGGAGGCGCGCATGGCTACACTACTGGCAGACATACACCACCTGGACGCCCTCAACAAACACCTCCAACTCCCTACACACCAGGCGACGCTGTTAGGGCTGAGGAGGGAACTGACCACACTCATACATTCCCAACACCATAGGGCAGTTCTAAGACATAAGGCATTCTTCCATGTTAACGGTAACAAGAGTGGGAAGCTCCTAGCGCGCATGCTCAACAAAAGAAGACGGGACACATACATAGACCGCATTCAGGACAAGGAAGGGAACCTCCACAGACACCCTACAAAGATACAGGAGATCATCCGGTCATACTATGCAGAACTATACTCCCTACCACGACCGCACACAGGCACGCGCACCCCCAGACTCCGCGACTCTATAGACGAATACCTCTCGGCCCATACACTCCCCACCCTAGCGACAGGCGTGACTGACCGACTGGAAGAACCCATCACCTTGGAGGAACTTGCGCTCGCGATAAAAAGCTCCAAATCAGGGAGGAGCCCAGGCCCCGACGGGCTACCACTAAAATATTATAGGAGATACGCAGACATACTATACTCCCCATTGATAGACATGTTTAACGCGATCAGAGAAGGACACAAACTTCCCGGACAGGCACTAACGGCACACATCACTATCATCCCCAAAGAGGGGAAGGATCGGGAGCATTGTGGAGGCTACCGACCCATATCCCTCATCAATACAGACCTTAAACTCCTGGCAAAGGTCCTCGCAACCAGACTCCAAATACACGTACTCGGCCTGGTCCACGCAGACCAGGTTGGGTTTGTGATGGGTCGGGAAGCTAGGGACAATACTATCAGGGCCCTAACGCTTATGCATAGGAAGACCGAGACTGACACGGGCCTTCTCCTACTCTCCACGGACGCGGAGAAGGCCTTCGATAGGGTCAATTGGGAATACATGTTCCGGACACTGGCACACATGGGTATGGGACCACATCTCCTGGGTTGGATCAGAGCCCTGTACTCCAAACCGTCAGCACATGTGCTGGTCAACGGGGCACTGACAGACCCGTTCCCTATACATAATGGCACGCGTCAGGGATGTCCCCTTTCCCCGCTGCTTTTTGTCCTTGCACTGGAGCCATTCCTGAACACCATCAGACACCACCCCGACATCACCGGCCTTCACACGGGGGACATGCACCACAAAATTGCCGCCTACGCGGATGACCTACTATTTTTCCTCACAAACCCAGAGGTCTCCCTGCCCAACCTAGTGCAGGCCTTCCGAACATTCGGACTCCTCTCAGGACTGAAAATTAACTTCTCGAAATCATATATTCTAAATATTAGTGTACCCGCACCTCGCGCAGATCAGCTGCGCAGGAGCTACAAATTTCAATGGGCCTCGGACAAGATACGCTACTTGGGTACCTGGTTGACAGTAAGCGTAACCAACCTGTATGCGACAAACTTTACCCCATTACTGACCCAATTTCGGAAAGAGATGAGGGAGTGGGCCTTCCCCCACATATCCTGGTTGGGTAGGGTGCAAGTGGTGAAGATGAATTTTTTGCTGCGACTGCTCTACCTCTTCCAGGCCCTGCCTATCCTGATCCCAACATCCTTCTTCACGACACTCCGGGGAGCACTGGGGTCCTATGTATGGAACGGGAGACCCAGACTGCTCACACGACCCAAAGACAAAGGAGGATTAGCCCTTCCAGACTTCCCACTATACTACAAAGCATGTCACCTACAACGAATAGTGGAATGGTCCAAACTAGGGGTACACAAGTTGTGAAAATCCACAGAGGAACACGCAGCGGGTGTCCCCACCACCTTACTCCCGTGGCTCCCCGCCGGAGGATCAGGAAGGGAAGCTCGATACTCACCCTACACAAGAGCGACCCTGACGGTATGGAGGAGGAGTATGGGGCGTCATGCTCTTAGTACGTACCCTTCCCCTCTACTACCTCTCACCCATAACCCTGACTTCCAACCGGGCCTTGACCCGAAAGCCTTACAAACTTTGGTAGACGACCCCCTACCCCGACTAAGACATGTCTGCTCCAACCGGGGACTGAAAGACCTGACAGAATTGCGTGGGGTGACCCCTCAGTCCTTCCTGACGCGCTTTCGCTATGAACAGGTGCGCAGTTACATAAGACTTCTCCCACAGGGGCAGGCTCTGGGCAGAGATCTCACAGCCTTTGAGAGACTGTGCTCAGTCCCTGACCCACTATCACATGGAATTTCGCACCTATACTCCCTTCTCCAAACGCAAACCCCGGTAGAAACGCCTAATTTTATGGGGAAGTGGGAGGAATCCCTAAATAAGACGTTTAGCGCCCCAGAATGGGAAAAGATTTGTAACATTGTTCACCACTGCTCAACATTTAGTAAGAGTCAGGAGACAGCTTATAAACTGCTCACAAGATGGTATCATACACCAGCTACAGCGCATCACATAAACACTCAAGACTCCCGCCTATGCTGGAGATGTGAAAAGGAGATAGGCACACTCATACATATTTGGTGGAACTGTGAACTGATACAGCCTTTCTGGCACACTATCCATCAAGTCATAGCCCGCTTCTCAGATAATCCCCCGCCTCTTGAACCGGCGGCCATGCTGCTTCATCACACATCCACTCCCACATCCAAATATAAAAAGACACTCACGATCCGGATCATCAATGTTGCAAAACAATTAATCCCACAGTTTTGGAAGAAAAAAACGGCCCCACCCATATCCCAGTGGTTTGCCCAAATGGAGGACCTCAGAGCTATTGAGGAACTTGTCATGCACGCGGCTGGCCCGCAAAAACAACAACAGACCTACCTAGACATATGGACGCAGTGGATACTGACGACTACGAAACCAGAATTTCAGACTATGCTGACGGGCCATATGACCGAAGTCCCACGTCCGACAAATGCAGAGACAGCAGACTAACCCTATACCCCCTTCCCTACCTGAACCCTACCCCCTTATCCCTGACTCACTTACCTCGCACCGATTAGAGAGACGAAGACCCGCAACCCAGAGCAAGCAGGCACACTAGGCTGAGTAACCAAGAGCAATGGGCACTGGTGGCTAATGTATACAACTCTGCCCATCAGCCTAACCGACCTACACATCCGAAGACCTGGTCGGTAACTGAGCACACAGTGCTCATTACGTTTCTGTGTAACACCAGACCAAACTCATGATAGCTACAGACCTAGTCGGATAAAATGTTGCTTGTAGACT
This sequence comes from Pelobates fuscus, assembly GCF_036172605.1. Taxonomy (NCBI): domain Eukaryota; kingdom Metazoa; phylum Chordata; class Amphibia; order Anura; family Pelobatidae; genus Pelobates; species Pelobates fuscus. Next base: position 366,298,727 of record NC_086321.1, read on the forward strand.
ACTGACGAAGACCTGCGAGTTCTGAGATTCATAGGGCCTACGCGCCCACAAGAATGTGTTTTTGTTTCTCTTGTTTTCTCCTAGATGGACACACGTTGTGTCCTGAATCCTAGCCGTGGTTAAACATGCAGTACTCATTAAGATCCTATGTAACACAAGATTTAATTTATTGCGAGACAGTCATTGCCTGATAACATGGTTACGTGAAGCTTAGCGGAGATATCTTGATTATTGACGAGGACCTGCGAGTCCACTGATCCATGGGGCCTGCGCGCCCACAAGTTTATGTTTGTGCTCTATTGTTTTTATATGGTTGGACACACGTTGTGTCCTGAATACTGACTACAACCGTATATGGAGACTTGCACGTCTCGGAATGACTCTTTTATCTTTGAAATAAAAATCATATTTACAAAAAAAAAAAATGAACTAAACTACCCGGGGCCACAGCGGGCGCTTCCCCACGCCTCAGAGAGAGACACGCCAACTCACACAACTCACCAGCACCTCGGCAGCCCCAACAACCCTCACCCAGCAAGACGCAACCCCGCACCTGCAAACTTACAGTGTCGGCCGTAACGATGACCAGGAGGCAGTGAGACTTGATACCAGCGGGAGTTACAGGCGGGGAGCCCCTCCGCGGCACAAGAGCGGGAGAAAGCTGACCCAGGAGGCCCACACAAAGCCCAGCAGAACAGGTGTCGGCTGATAGCAGAAGAAGCTGCAGACAGAGACCTAGACACCCCTACCAGGCACTGAAAGGCTCTTACTCAAAAATATGGATTGTTAGTACACCGTACATCCATACCTTACTGACCCTTCTCTTCCTGGACATTCGTGGGTACTCTGGACTGGTTATACGAAGGGGGTGAGGAATTAATTAGACGGTCTCTCCACAATGAACTTCTTGCCATGTTTTGTTGGGTTTTGTTTACTCGTTAATTAATGTACCTTAATACACTAGATTGAAATGCATCGCACAAAGCTACACATACTAGATAATAATGGCATAGGTACAACAGAATGACCCTCTCCGAACCGCAATGCCATGTATTTGATATAACTTTCAACGCACTTCAATTAATCGTAAGCCTGTTTCGCTTAAAAATAATCCACTGATGTTATAAAGCCAGATGTTTGAATGGTTTTATTACAAAACTGCGCTGTTTAACCTGTCTCACCTTAAATTGTTTAAATTGTCCTCAACTACAATGAGAATTTACGCTGTTATAACCTTGGCATAAGTATGCATGTTAGACCTTCTCAGAAATGCAATGCCATATATTTACCATAATCTTTAAAACGCTACAAAACTAGTAGTAAGCCTGTCTAGCTTAGTGAGTTTAAAACAATCCAATGATGCTATACAGCCAGATACTCCCGTGTTTTATCCTCTCTTAAAAATGTGCTGTTAACTCGGTCTTCCACTTCTGTTACTCATATTTAACTTAAAAAAATGTGCACAGTCTCTCATGCCATGCAATTGTAATTCTATGTATCTGAAAACTATAGTAATCACTGTTGTGGCATTACTAGACCACATGTTATCTATATCACTGCACGAAAAATAAAGAATAAAAAAAAAAAATTAACTAAACATGCTCTCTCTAAGCGTTTTGGCTGGTTAAGCTTGTGAGTAGCTTACTGTTAAGGATGGCTGCTTCGAGATAACTTGGTTTGGAAGGTTGGCATTATGCTGCTATTACCCTATTTAACCCCTTAAGGACCAAACTTCTGGAATAAAAGGGAATCATGACATGTCACACATGTCATTTGTCCTTAAGGGGTTAAGTACGAGTCCATGAATTAAAAAGTAGTTTTCCCCCCACCTTATTACTACTACCAAAAAAATGCAAAAATTCAAAATAAAGAATTTATAAAAAAAAAAAAAAAAAAAGTCGTTTTCATTTTCGCTTGGATAGTTCTATCTAATGCCAGGTTACAAATATTTTTTTCGTTAAAGCACTTTTATTTGAGGAGGTTTCTACCCAGTCCATATGAGATAAAGATAGCTTAATGTGCAGTAACGATAATGAGGGAGGGGATGGATCGATCCAATTGTGTAGTATACTATTACATACTGCAGCTAAGATCCATGTGGGTTACTTTTGTGGCATGGTTTGAGTTTTCCATTGTCACTCCATGTATTGATGAGGAAGCTTTGGTATTATTACAGATTTTAGTAAAGAGACACTCCCCGATATAGTCAAAGGGAGGTGTTACCATCCAGTGAGAAGGTCTTCCTCTTCAGTCATGATTGGTATCATGTTGATTCTATATATAGTGGACAGTTGTTTTGGTATTAGTGCCCATGAGTATTTGAAGTTCGAGGTTTTCCATTTTTGAGTTGTCGGTGTCTGTAAACATCCCGAGCCCGGTCTCAGAGCGGTCATATGAGTCCAATAACGAGGTTTTACTAAATAAGCAGACAAGACTGATAATCACCCTGCCGTGGCTCTTGCTTTCTCCTGGCAGACACTTCAAGACCAAGCAACCTAAAATCTGACCACCCGGTCGCCTATCTGTGCTGGTTAAGTGCTCTGATGCAGCCTGCCAGCTCAGGACGGCTGCATGGAACTATTCATTGGCTCGGAACTCGGCCAAACATTTAACCTTTAAGAGAATGGTATCAGGGCATGGTTCTAACAGCTAGGGCACTCGTGGACGAGCTATCAGTGGTAACTTTATATGTGGGGTTTACTTGTGTCTAAACGTTAGGAGACTTTTTTTTTTTTATTAAACAAAGCTTAATTTTCAACAACAAAAATACAATTCCTAAAGGGACACTGTTGCGGTTGCCCCAGGCTAGCTAAGGGTTGGACCGTAGAAGGATGCTCCTAGCGCTCACAAAGGACCATCAGCACTGCACCAGACACCATAACCACCGCAGACCCCACAAACCGCCACATCTTGGTTGGGGTCTCACTGTCTCCTACCCACCCTGGACCTAGGACAAGGCTCCAGGTTCCAGTGGGTGAACTTCTTTCCCCAGAGAGTGAAGCAGGAACAACCTCTTACAAGAGTTCAGTGAAGCTAAGGGTGTATGAAGAGCATAGCAATCCCTGTAGTGATTATAGCTGTCCCCTCCAAACACGAGTCAAGGCTGCGAGTTGAAGGTCAAGTAGAACTGGTTTAATGAGCAACTTGCATTTCTTATATACACATTTTCAGGCCAGAGGCACAGCCCCTGGACCTGATGGAACACAGGAACAAAAGGAGCATAAACCAATCAAAACAAAGTGCATTTTTCTACACCCTCCACTCTATCCTGGAGATAATTGGCTTAAGTGGCTGTGGTAATTGAATTATCTCCAGGTACAGGAAATATCTCTAAGTCAAAAACTGCAACAAAAACCACATAAAAAATCATAATTCGGGAGCCGAACTGCCGAGGAGAGCGGTCGCAGATAACTAGAGCTCCAGACACAACACGACGGAAAACTGCTTAAACTAATCAAGAATTACCCATTAACCCCCCCCAAAAGACTGCAGAGACCTCCCCAGAGCAATATGGGAAAGAAAAATAAAAAAACGGGGCCGGCAAAACCTACCTCTGGGCTGACGATCGGAGATATGTGGAGGCAAGCACGCGGCCCGACGGAGCCCAATATGGCGGCCCTCCATGGCGGCTGCTCTGATTTTTCTGATGATCTCTCCGGAGACGCAGAGGACGACTACCTACCAGCCCCAGTCATGCCACAAAGGGCCAGACCCCAAGGGACGGCTACCGACGCTGAATTGGTGACCACAGGGGTGATGAAAGCCCTACTGGCAGATCTTCAAAAGAATATACTGACGGATGTACATGCCCTCAGGGGAGAAATACAGGGCCCGACAGGCCGCATCAACACGCTGGAGACATCCTCACAGAGCCACCAGCAGAACCTGTCATCCTTACAAAAGGCAGTACAGGACTTACAAGAGCAGAACCGGCTATATGATTTGCGGCACAAGAGGACACCAGAAGAAGGCAAAACTTGAAAGTTAGAGGGCTCCCAGACGAAATATCTGAATCTGAACTACTGCACGTTATTCGGCGCATGATAGCAGCCATACTGCCACATGGACAGCCTGAAGCCATCACCCCTGCGGACATATTTCGGATCCCTAAACCCCCCAGGGCACCGCCTTCAGCCACAAAAGACACCATAGTCACGTTCAGCACTGGGAGCGATAAATCTGTGATCCTCATGGCCCTACGGGGCAAAACCCCACTACAGTTTGACAACAAGGGACTAACCTTCTTTGCCGATCTGTCTAATGGCACCTTGGCCTGGCGCAGGTCGCTTCGGCCACTCACCTCCCTGCTTCACCAAAATGGAATCAGCTACAAATGGCGGAATCCCAGGACTCTCAGCGTACAACGAGGAAAGGACTCCCACCTGATACACGACATCCAGGACGCACTAGACCTTCTGCGGACTCTGGGCATTCCACAGGACTCCCTCACCCAAGAAGGACTCCCTCACCCGACCACATCGGATCACAATTGGGACCTGACAAAAATCAACCCGTTTATCCCGAGAGGCTCAACCCCTGTGTCCTATGCTGCGGTCACTACCTAATACTCGTGACACACCGAGGACTGTATACTCCTCAGAAACTGCATGAGTGACACCCCAGCAGACACCCCTGGGACACCAACAAGAAACACCAATTTCTCCTTGGACTTGTAATGTATATGTCTGATTTACAGAAAGCCCCCCCACCACCCGCTAGGGCACTGCGGGGCCATGACCCTCCCAGACCTCACGAGACCATGGACTGACCCATTTCCAAAAGACGGGCCGTATAATGGCTTTACTACCTCCCTAACACCTACCAGCGAGGTCCAGCAATAACTCACCCACGCACACCCACCTCACAAACGACCAGACACACACACACACACACGACCACCAATAGGGTACTGACCAAGGGAGGACAGAGCGCACACACAAGCCCCAGGATACCGTCAGCTAAGACAGGTACGGTCCCCCCTCACACACCCTCATGACCCCCACAATGTCTGGCACAGCGCCTATCCCCGAGCGACCCATGACAGATCTTACAAGACAGCTGGTCGACCGGCAAGCTATGGCTCCCTAATCACCCACACTCAATAGTACAACGCAACTAAATTGATAACACAATGTTTGAGACGTGCGACTGACTAGCCTACACTCGTCAACAGTAAGGAAGCCTCACCATGTTATCCATTTCTGCTAAAGTTATGTGTATATGTATACAGGTTTGTAATGTGGTTACCTTACTATCGTTTTGAGCAATGCGCAGAACAAGCCGTACCCCTTTTCAGACCCTCCCTGATCTCATCCAACGTAATACCTAGCCTAATTGGTCTGATAGTCACCATTAAACCTCATAATCTCTCACACACCTAACATAAACTCAAGCGGTGACCACTGAGGTACCCTATTGTTTGCCCACATGATATGGCACGAGCCAACCACGCAATGTGTCCGGTAAATGAGAGAGGCGACTGACCAGCCTCCACAGGCAATTGCAGGGAGGCATCACGACACTATATACCATAGTAAGACCTCTTCACGATAGCTGCCAGACACCTACTGCCCTACAGAACCCCACTCCCGTGACCTCTGCCTCCTAGACGTGAGAATCGGCTGATCCCACGCAGACCACAGACCGGCAAGGTCCCCAATAAACCGGAGACCTCCCTATGCAGGTCTATAACGCATGTTTTTACGAGATATTACTTTTACCATTATTCTTTACGTTTACAGTTCTTTCAAGTCTCAGTTTAATTTTCTTACCTGTAACCAATCGAGTGGGAGACAGATCTGTATAACTTAGATACCCGGTCAATTAGATACCTATGTACGATATGGGCACATGTCATAGCACATCATCATAGGACTCAGCTAGCCACAGGCGACACCGAACCTTATGCCCGCTCTGGGTTACGCCTATCTTGCCTGGGCTGCATATTTAGTAAGACAGATGGGACGTCTAGTTATGTTTAAGTATAGTTTCCATATTTTTGTCATCTGCCTTTTACTATGTTTTCTGTTTTAGTGTTCATTTCACATACCTTACTAACACGCTCCCAGCTCGGATACCTGTCGTAAGCATTAATTATATATTCAGATGGGACAAACGTAGGAAGCAATATAAGTGAGCTATGTTCTAATATGCTGTTACAATACTTTCTAAAAAACAACAACAGTGCAGTATACTTTGCTTACCCATACTAACGAACGTTGCTTTCTGTCAATTACCAATGTACCTATATTTAATCGTATTATTGTTAACGATGTCTTAATTACTGCACTGCCAAAAATAAAGAATTTAAAAAAAAAAAAAAAAAAAATCATAATTCATATAATACAATGTTTAACCTATATGTCCAACATATCCCCAGATAGCTTGGATCCGAACCAAATACCGAACCACATAGGAAAACGGCACAAACAAGCCTTTCCACTGTCTGGGGACAAGGTTTTAACGCATAGGCCATAATCCTGGGGCAAGAGGCTGGCAATCCAAACGCTCTTGAGAAATGCAGTTCGTCACAGACACTACAGTCACCAGAACCACTATAACTAAATGTAGTGGTCTGGTGTCTATATCCTGTCCCTGCAGGTTTTTCAATGTAAAGAGAACATTTTCAGAGAAAAGGCCTAGTAACGCCTCTAGTGACAGTCACTCAGATGGCCACTATAGCGGATTCTTTTTAGAGTGCTGCATGGAAACGCTGAACGCTCCCCACAGATATGCATTAATTTTTTTATTTTTTTATTCTTTATTTTTGTTGTGCATATGAGAATACAGCATTGCTTGAACAGCCACAACAGCTCTAACAAGCGCATTATTCGTATATTGGTGTACATATTTGTGGCATAGAAGTAACTAGCACATTTTTGGTTAAGTAGACGTTTCATTTAACACATAGTAGTTGCTAGACATTGCACATTTTCTAGTAGTTAGTTGCAAGATAAGGTTACACGCAGGCAGTATATTTAGTTTAGCTAGGTACATGCTTAGGTATGAGAGATATAATATCGCCCCTCAGGCCCCCATAGACACACATGGATGCAGTTGATAAAGCATGAGAGACACAGCTTCACCCCCTAGTCCCCTAAAGCTACACATTAATGCAATTAAATCTGCTTGAAGCCACTATAGGTATACTTGCTGAAGTAGGGTCGTGCATAGAATAAGGGAGAGTGCTGTTTATTAAGAATAGCTTCTCTGTGCTGCAGCTCGCGAGCATTAGTCCCTTAGACAGTTCGTCATGGATTCTTGCTGGAGTTGAATTTTGTCTCCGCGGGGAGCCGCCATCTTGGTGGTCACGAGGCCGTTCTTGGAGGGAAAGTCCCACTGCCGACCGATGCCAGTGCAGCTCGCTCTAGGTAGTGAGGAAGCAGGCTTCTGACCTCCGTCCCTCTCTGCTGCTCTGTGGGTTGTGCGCTGGCTTCAACTTCTGAACTCTCGAGGTCAAAGGAGCTTGCGTGCGATGAGGGTTCTCGTGGGCTGCGGCTGCTTTGCGGTTTGCTTGGTCCCCCGAGAGCCTGGGTCAGCCGTGGTGGGAGGCTTAGTGTTTTCTGCTTGTGGTCGCTTGGGAGCAGGCTGGAAGTGTGGTAAGTGGGATGCTCAGCTTCATGCTGGGGCACCCTGCTCGGCACTCTGCTTAGTCCTTGTGGCCTGCTGTAGTCGGGGCTCAGGTCTCTTGCGCACATGGTGGTCACCATTTTGTGTGCAGCGGTGTCGTCCATTGTATCCCGCTCAGGCCCTTAGGGTGAGGACCGGGATCACCCCCCCGGTCCAGAGGAGGGGGGGGGAAATCAGGACCGGGTCCGCAGATGGAATCCCTGTTGGACGGGCTCCAGTGGGCAGGTTAGTGGTGTGGTGGCCGTCCACTCCTCTCGCTGCCGGATAAGGTCTCGCCTGTTGCCGCAGGGACCTCTCCCCTGAGGGACTAAAACCCTGAGGGCAAGCCTCTCCTCAGCTCTGGTAGCCCTAGACGTCTGGGGTCGCAGTTGTGGGCTAGTCACGCAATCCAAAAGCCCGATTTACAGGCGTAAAAGGTGATCTGTAGATTGAGCAGGAGCTGGTCTGTCTTGCGACCGCTCGGCGGCCCGGCCCCGCCCCCGATATGCATTAATTTAATGCATCTCTATGAGGAGATGCTGATTGGCGCAGTATGGTGTTTTGCAATGCATGCGCAATAGCCTCCCAATGCTTTCCTATAGGAGTAGATTAGCTAAGTTGATCAAAATTGATGATCTCAGCCATGGAGACGGGGCCAGCCGCGGTAAGATCGGCGCAGCATGGGGGAAAAAAAGTGAGTAAAAATGCCTTTTCCGTGAGATTGGAGGTGGGATGGTAACCTAGTTAGTTTAACACTATAGTGTCAGGAATACATGTTTGTATTTACACATAGAGAAGACTAGAACCAAACGTTATGGGCATTTTACTTAAAAATTAATATATTCTGATGTGACACAGCAGATGTTTTACGCAATGTACAGTTTTTTGCACTTGGCTTTTTTTAGTCATGATGCCGGGCCGGAGTGATGTCATATTCCAGCTCCCGGCATCAGAGCAGGCTGGGCAAGGTCGCAGAGCAAGAAGAGCAGTAGGAATACAGCTCCCTCGCCTTCCACCTCGGGGGAGGTGAGGGGGGGGCCTTAAGGTGGCCAGCTCTTGAGCCACCATCTGACAGGCGAAACACAGAGGGCCAGGTCGCACACCCAGTGACCCCTGTATTTCCACCAATGAACAAGCAGACATCGGTGCAAGCAGTGTTGAACGGGCTGACAAACACCTAAGTGCAAGGACAAAATTCCTAGTCGCCTAAATAAAGCTACAGGCAGCAGCCATATTAAAAAAAAAAAAAAATAATAAGTAGCTATGCAGAATAAGGCTATATATTAATGACTGTGCATAAAAATAACATGTGAACAGTTTTATCACAATCATTTACTGCAATATATTTAGATAGCAAAAACAAAGTGTAGATAAAAAAAAAAAAAGACGCTAGAAAAACGAGAAAAGAGAACTAAATACGATGACAGAACAGTCAGTGTCCAGAGCCCTTGGAACCTTCCTAAAGGAAGCTTAGCAGAGAATTTCTCCCTCTGATGGTCACTAAAAGGAGTTCGGATCTCGATTTTGCAACTCAAAGGGAAACACACACATGCGTGCTGAGAAGCTTGGTCTTTAGAAGACCGGGGCCCAAAACCATAGAAATTTAGAAACCCATTTTCAAAGGTCCGGAGGGGACATATCTCTCCAAAAGGAATTACAGATCTAGAGCTAAACAAAGATGGTGAAGGAGAGAATTCTTGGGGTGAAGGAGGCAGAGCATGCCCGATGTCAAAATTTCACAGCTCCACCATGGATTGGTTTGATGGTAAATTGTAAACCACTTGAGAACAGTTTGACACTTACATACCCCCAGCTGGGCATCAACTGTACTCCAGTTTGATGTGGTGAAGCAGAAGTTTATTTTTCCCCATTTTCATACTAACTCATACTGAACTGTAACATTATTCATTGGTTGAGGGTGTGAGCTGGCATTTTGCCACGGGGCTATGCCAGGGAACCAGCAAGCTGGAGTGGTTATTGAGAGATATTAAGTTATATACGTGCATTACAAATACACAAGAAAGCGGTGTCCCTCATGGAGAATGTGCATTTTTTTCCATTTTAAAAGCTGGAATATCAACAGTGTTTGGAAGCTTCGATTATTGTCATGCATTCTATGTGGGGACACTCATTCACAGGCGATCTTTGTTTTTTTCGACTCTCTCTTATTTGTGTATTGTAAACTCAATAATAATAATAAAAATAAAAACATTTTTCTTTTAAAGGGACACTGTAGGCACCCAGATCACTTCTGCCCATGGGAGTAGTCTGGGTGCCAACTCCCACTACTCTTAACCCTGCAAGTGTAATTATTGAAGTTTTTTATAAACTGCAATAATTATCTTGCAGGGTTAAGTCCTCCCCTATTGGCTGTCTACTAGACAGCCACTAGAGGGCACTTCCTGCTCCATAGTACAGGTACATAATACATGCATTAGGTCTCCTCAGCCGGCGGGCGGGATCAGTCTCGCCCACCGGCTGACGTAAGGAAGAGGAGGAGCGGCGGCGAGCAGAAACCACCGCCGAGGTCTCAGGTAAGTGACTGAAGGGGTTTTTACCCCTTCAGCAACCGGGGATGGGAGGGAGAGGGGACTTGCAGTGCTAGGAAAACAGATTGTTTTCCTGGCACTGGAGTGTCCCTTTAAGAAGGAAATAGAGAAGTGAAAGAACATTCAGGGGAATAAAAAGGTGGTAGAGCAGCGACATAGCAAGGCGGAATTAATAAACGAGCAGATCAAACTAACGCAGAAAAAAAGACAGAGTGGAATATTTTCCAGAAATGTTTCTACGCATCCAGAGTGACCAAGGAAGAGGCCTTCATAAAAGAGCCCCTAGATAAATGTCCACTTTACTAATATCACTGATATCATAACAAATAATTAATAAAAAAATAGATGTAGATTTACAGAAGTAAATTTCAGTTTGAAAAGAAATGAACAAACTTTTTATATCAAACTGCTAGAACAGCAGAAATAGTGACAACCTTATTCTATTCCTAGCTTAATCCTAAAATTAGCAACATGTTTAAAACTGAACTATATTGTATGTATAGGTCCTCTGTGATCCTTCTGAAGAAGCTCCATGGTAAAGCAACACATATAAAAAATAAAAAAAGTTATCTTACCATCGGATGTATTTTGCTCTGATATTTCGTGATTTGAAGTCATGGGGCCTTGAAAACTACGATCCCTGAATGTTACCGCAAGGTGAATGCAGGGGAATTGACACTCAATTGGACCAAAGGTTAAAATGATTCATCTATTTCGTAATAAACCAGATACGTGTTATTTGTTAACCTTTTATTGGCATATGGCGGCTTTTCTCTAGACCCGTAATGAGTGCTCTAACGTTAGAAATACAAAGTTGTATTTTTGAAGTTAGAGGTACTCCTGTCGACTTAGAGTTATGCCCCTCGCCTTGAGACATTAATAAAATTGTTTACTTTACTCAATACGTGCTGGTCTTGCTGTGGCCAACACTCTGCCCCCGGCTGAGATTATCAGTGATGATGATCTCAGCTAATCCAATGCTTCCCTAAAGGGAAACACTGCGGGCCTACTGTGCATGCGCGGCGACCTCCACGCTGCACCAATCAGCATCCGCTCCTACAGCAGAGCAGTAAGGCAGGAAAGTTGGTCCTGCAAAGATAAAACTAAACAAAGTTAACAAATTAAGTTTCAAAATGTTGCCAACCAAAACCGATATGAATGGATGTGTTTCAACCTAAGTGTTTTTCCTAAAAGCATACACTTCGTGAGGCTTTTCTTAGAACGTCTACGTTAAACAGATGGTTAGGTGGTTTGCATAATGCATTAAATAAGAAACTTGTAAAATTACCTTTCAAATGAGACGGGAAGGCTCCAGTAAAAAAAAATGGCTGAAATACTTGCATAGGTCCAGTGTGGACGCTGCCGTGTTGCAAATTAGATGGGACAGAGGAAAACATGCTCCTGCCTTGGGATATTGAAGGCTGACAGGAGGATCCATTGGGTACAGGAGAGTGCGTACATTCTTGTGGAATCTGGACATCACCATTAAAGAATAATGCTGGCAAAGTGTCTTCTTTCTTTGATGAGGTAGAAATGTGTATATTTTCCATTCCGTTGGTGACCAAAGGGAAGCTAGCTGTGGACTGGGGAGCGCAGCAGGAGCCGCCATTTTCAGAATGGGACGTGGTAGAATACGCTTCCTTGGAAGACGACTCTCTGTTATAACTGTACGGAAAAGGTGGATTTGCTAAATAATTTGGAACAAATGGCAATCCCGATTCAGGTTTTACATCTTCAGTTTCAAGGTCTTCCACTGAAATATTAAACAATCAGACAGTTTATTTAAATGCGTTACCTGGACAAAGTATAAACAGACAGCCTGGAAGACAATCAGAACTGGCAAGGCACTTCTTTTGTTGGGATATTAAATAGAATATGATCACAGAACATTTTCATAAGCTACAAGAGTCCCTACTGGTCCATCCAAAACCTTATCATCTAATCATTGGACAAGGCACTTCACAACCGATTTCAGGTTAGCACGCAGCTCAATATATCGCTTTCACTGTTACACAACCATCAGTTTTACAAACTCATCACCGTAGACCAGTCTTCTACTGCACACATCCCATTACTATACACAAACCTTCATTTTCACACACCATAACTATACACCTTCACTCTCAAACACTTATCATTATATCCAACATTCACTTTTGCACATGCCTTATAATAAAACAATCATCATTTTCACACCCTCACTATACACCAATCTTCATTTTTATAAACCACCCTCACTATGCAGCTACTTATATACACACACACTATGCCAACCTATCCATAGGTTTACAAACCATTCACTAAAATATACTTCTACACACCCCTCACTATATGATAAATCTCCAATACCTCTTCTTTTATTTTTTTTCTGTCCAAATGTCCCTCATTTCAAGGAGTGTTAGAGAGAAGGTCCAGGCGCTCCAATGTCTTTAGACACATTTTATAACAACCTGTGGAACACTGCACCATTTTGACCCCCCAAGGGGTCTTTATCAAGTGCTGCGACGTTTTGACCCCCACATGTTCTAATAAAGGTGCCTGAAGACATTGGAGTGACTGGACCTTCCCTCTAACACTGTTTTTTTTGTCAATCTATTTTTTATTGAGGCATAAAATTATATGGAATACAGAATGAGAGAAGGGAGACGATAGAGTTTCATACATAACGGGTATAGTACAATGCAATTTATATCATCTCTGAGTAACTTGTAGCCTCATTTTATATTAAGAAGAGTGGTTCTAGTAAGTTTAGCGTAGTAGTAAAAAAAGTGGTTAGACTTAAGTGAGATATCAAGCAGCGTTATAACTTCAGTAACACTATACAGGCTGATAGGTAGGTAAATGTTAAGCATCGTTACCACGTATAGTCGAATCTTAAAAGTCTACAAGGTACTAAATAAAGTAAATCGTTTTTGAAAAAGATAAAACAAGCTAGGAACATTTTTAAGGCTTATAAACATACTGAATACATGCACGTTTTGCGCATCTATTATGTTGGGTAAGATAGTCAACATGCTATAATTCCTCATACAGTAACATCTAAAAGTCATTTACATGGCAGATCACCCACCCTAACGGAACTCATACAGTAACATCTAAAAGTCATTTACACGGCAGATCACCCACCCTAACAGAACTCATACAGTAACATCAATAGCTTTGGATGTTCTATTTTTCCATAAGAGGAAAGTTGTTCCCTTTCAATTTCAATTTAATGGTTATAACAATATAAGGTGTTCATCAGTTAATAATATTTCCCCCCTTGTTTAGGGGTTTAAGTTCTAGATTATAACTATTTTGATCGTCACTCGTGTTATAATGCCTTTGGATACATCTATTTGCTGGGACAATGTAATAAGCCATTGAGCTTATTTAGAACACGATCAAGCTATTAATATAATAATATTGATGTTTCTTATTGTCTTTGTATATATGTTTACCAAACCATTAGAATTACTAACCTCCTTCATACAGTGAACTTTCGATCAATGATAGGGATGTGCACGGGCAAAAAATTTGGTTCAGTTCGGCACTCCCGAAATTCGGGACTTCAGCAATTCCATAAGCCTAACCCTACCCCTACCCCTAACCTAACCCTAACCCCAACGCTACCCCACCCTTAACTCCAACCCTAACCGTACCCCTAACCTCAACCCTACCACTAACCCCACCCCTAACCTAACCGCTAACCCTACCCCTAACACCAACCCTAACCTGACCCCTACCCCCAACTCTACCACTAACCCAAGTAGGGGTAAGGTTAGGGTTGGGGTTAGGGTTAGCTTCCTGTCATTATTCCCTTAATTTTCCCTCCGTCTCCTGTTTTGCCACTTTTCAGAAATCTGAAGCACTTAGGCAATTCGGTTACGTACTTACAAAATTTGGCACTTTGGACATTTGGAAGCATTTAAATTCGGACTGAAACAAATTGCACACGTCTAATTATTGATCACTGGCCACTTTATACCTTTTCACACTGCATACAGTCTCGTATTTACATGTACATACTACAAGAATATTTTTTTATATACAGTCCTACTTGTAGTATCGAGTGGGTCACTTGCATTATCATTAAAGGGTTAATTTAATTACTTTTCTCATCTTCCACCTCTATACTCATTTCATTTTGACAATTTGTAAAGATCACGCCCACCCACGGGCTAAACCACTCTGGATTGGTGGAGGGCGTTAATCAATTAACGTGGGAGGTTTCCGGTAAAGACTGCAGACCTCGTAAGACCCGGTTCCCCTGGAAGAGCCAGTTAATGGCGAAACGAGCCTCGGGATACTGTCTTAAGAGACACGCACCATCCACTTTTATTTTATTTTTTTCATTTTTATCGAGATCGTGTTGGTATGTTGTCTTTTGCTTTAACCTCCTATATTTATCCTGCAATTGGTATTTCTTGACAAAGAGTGGGGTATAGTGTAGATTCTTTTTCCGCCGTTTCCCTCCTCTATATTGAGATTTAGCTTTACGTCTACAGAGCTGGTGGGAGGTAGACATTTTTTAAGGGGGTGCCCTCGAAGGCACGACAGTATAGTCCATCCTGAGATTAACCCCTGTATGGTGAAATTGGTATTTACCCTTAGGGTTATTTTTTTATCTATACCCCCCCTTGTTTTACCTTTTTCAGTAATTACTCCCAGGAATGTGTGCCTTTAGGATTAGTGCATACAGGGCCGGATTAACATAGGGGTTGATGGAGCTGCAGCTCCAGGCCCAGGCCCATTTAAAAATAAAAAAATAAAAATTTAAAATTTTTTTACTTTTTTTCATACACACGACTCTTAGGCTTGCCACCTGATGGTATTTAAAGGCACATCCGGTATTTGAGGCTGCCTGCCCGTGACAGTATTGCAGTAAATATAAATGCAAATATTTGTCTCAAGATAAATTGAGATTACGCTGCAATACCAGCACCGGCCAGTACGGGTTACTGTGTATGGAGAGAGGCAGGGATAGGAAGTTACAGCCTCTCTCTACTCACTGATCCGCGGGGGAACAGCTACACAGCACAGAGAGCA
This sequence comes from Pelobates fuscus, assembly GCF_036172605.1. Lineage (NCBI taxonomy): Eukaryota > Metazoa > Chordata > Amphibia > Anura > Pelobatidae > Pelobates > Pelobates fuscus. Next base: position 366,313,912 of record NC_086321.1, read on the forward strand.
CAGACAGCAGCTCCCAGCCTGCAGAGACAGACTACAGCTCAGGTATGTGAAGGATGGGGGGAATGGCAGCAAGGAGACATGGGGACACTGAGACACTATGGGACACTGGGAGATGTGGGGACACTGAGACACTTGGGGACACTGGGAAACATGGGGAAAATGAGACACATGGGGACGCTGAGACACATGGGGATGCTTTGAGACATAGGGAGACACATTGGGACACAGTGTCTCCCAGTGTCCCCATGTCTTCCAGTGTCTGTGTCCCCATGTCTCAGAGTGTCCCCAAATGTCTGTATCCCCATGTCTCCCAATGTCCACATGTCTCCCAGCCAGTGTCTCAGTGTCCCCATGTCTCCCAGCCAGTGTATCAGTGTCCCTATGTTTGTGTCCCAGTGTCTGTGTACCCATGTCTCTGTGTCCTTAGTGTCTCCAAATGTCTCAGTGTCCCCATGTCTCAAAATGTCCCCATGTCTATGTCCACAAGTGCTCCCTTGTCTCCCAGTGTCCCCAAGTGTCTGTGTCCCCATGCCTCCCAGCCGGTGTCCCTACTGCCTGTGTCCCCATGTCTCCCAGTGTCCCCTAGTCTCCCAGTGTCTGTGTTCCCATGTCTCTCAGTGTCCCTAGTGTCTTAGTTTCACCAAATGTCTGTGTCCCCATGTCTCCCAGTGTCTGTGTCCCCATGTATATGTGTTCTTAGTGTCTGTGACCACATTTCTCTCAGTGTCCCCATGTCTCAGTGCATGTGTCTCCCTGCTCCCATGTGTCTCCGTGCTCCCATGTGTCTCAGTGTCCCCATGTGTCTCAGTGTCCCCATGTGTCTCAGTGTCCCCATGTGTCTCAGTGTCCCCTAGTATCCTAGTGACACGAGACACACTAGGACATGGGGACTCTGGGAAAAATAGGGACACAGACACTGGGAGACTAGGGGACTGGGCGACATGGGGACACTGACACTGTGATATATAGGGACACTGATGCCAAGCTGGCCTTCCAATTCTTTGGACAGACATGCCGCTTTTTTTGGCATGTTCGCGCCTTTTGGTAGTTCTGGTCACGTGATTTTTGTCAGTGGCCCACCCTTTTACCCCGCCCATTTACCTCCTGCTTCACTGGACACTGCTGTTAGGGGGTATGGATTTACTTGAAAGATGAAAGCATACATTAGAGAGAGATTAGCATAAAGTATGTGTTTTCTTATAGCTGCATCCTTTGAGTTTCCCTCCAACACCAACTCCATCAGATACATGATGCTTGAGAGGTATGACTGTTTTAGTGTTTTTGGTAGATAAGATTCTTTAATTAGGCCCAATCATAATTGTCAGCACCAGGCCCACTGTGCTCTTAATCCGGCCCTGAGTGCATATACTCCTTAGGGGGTCATGTTAGTACATTGCATTTTGGATATGGATACATTGTCATTAAAGATTTTGTTATCTTACATACTAGCATAAGTTGACAGAATTGTATCCAAGAATATATTACTGCTACAGCTTATATTTTGGTAACTTTCTATATTGTGTTTATACTTTATCTTATATTATGGATTTTTATAATCAACGCTTTTTTTAATGGTCTTATTAAAAAGGCATGTTTTAACTATTATTACTTTCTGGGTTGCTCCTTCCTTTATAGGAATTTTTTATGTCCTTTTATCTGTATTTTTTTTCTTTTTTTTGTGTGTCATGTCTTACCTCCCAATAATTTCTTTATTTCGTTCTTTGATGTCAGTTGCTCTGGTCTCTCCCCTTTGGTTGTGAGAATGGTATTGTCCGCTCCAGATTCTAGCAGATAAGACACAACCTGAATTTGATTTCTTTTACAAGCCCAGTGAAGGGAAGTCCTAGGGAAATAGAAATATACACATTGTATATCAGGATAGGGGAATGTAGGGCTTAGCTCAGAGCACTCATCCTATTACTGCCATTTTAACAAGGACGGCTAAAAGTTACATAGCTGAAAAGGAAAAGAGACATGTGTCCACCAAGTTCAGTCTCTCTTACATCTGTTTTTGCTGTTGATCCAAAAGAAGGCAAAAAAAAAACCAGTCTGAAGCGCTTCCAATTCTGCCATTAAATTGAAAAAAAATCCTTCTTGACCCCAGAATGGCAGTCAGATATCTCCTTGGATCAAGAAGCTATTACCCCACTAATTAAAAATGATATCCCTGAATTTTTTGCAAGTTTTTGCAAGTATTTTTCCAATTGCTGTATAGACTCTGATAAAACCACCCCTTCGTTATACGTTAGCTCACTTAAACAACAGCCGAGCTGCAGCAGGGAGACCAGTACTTTATACTGTGAGAGATCTGGTTTTGTCAGAACACTTGAAAATGTTTTGACACAAACTGGGGAGAGACTCCTTGCACCATAATCGCCACAATGCGCTCTTGTAGTTATAGTGCATAGAGTGTCTCTTTAAAGTGCCTTGGTACACACTCTAATTTTAATAAAATCAACAACGGATTGTAGTCTGACCTTATTTAATATGCCTCTCTAACAGCTTGCAAGCTACCTGTCCCTTGCTATTTTACTAAGCTATCAAGGCTACCCTTGATGCCAGAATACATGCATCTCGAACTGTCACACCCATGCTAGGGTATGATTAATAATGGTTACCAGACAACAGCTGACAAGCCAACTCTTACTTACATCAGGGTTTCTTAGTTCCTGCTTAGTTCATGTTACTTTATCCTGAGGTGTGGCACCCAAAAACTCATTGCACCATAACCACTACAGAACACCTGTAGTGGTTATTGAGATTAGAGGTTTCCCTATACCTTGGCTAACTGTGACTGTCTAAAACACATTTGAATAACAGTAATTCTTCTTTATCATAAAGTAGTTACATATATATTATATACTTGTTGTTAGCACTTGAATAAATACACCACTTTACAGTCTGAAATCTCCTCATGTTTAAGTCATCTGAGTGCATTTGGAACCCATTTTAGTACAGTGCTTGACATGTTCCTGTAAAAAGAGTCTGTCAAAACAAACGTGGGAGAGTAACATTGAACAGTGTTGAAAATGTAATCAGGGCCGTCTTTAATATGATTAGGACCCTGGGCAAGGCATTTTCTTGGGCCCCCTGGGCCCTGCCCCTCCCATCCCTCCCCCCCAATTATGCCCAATGCGCAATCACACTGACAGACGTACTTGCACATACAGACACAGAAAGACATTAAAACATTCACAGATACATACTGACACACAAATATATACTGGCAGACATACTGACACACACACACAGACATACATACACACACAGACACATACACTGACAGATATACTGACACACACACAAACACATACACTGACAGATATACTGACACACACAGACACATACACTGACAGACGTATTGACACACACACAGGCATACTGACATACACACAGACACACTGACATACACATAGACAGACATACTGGCACATACACACAGACAGACATTAAAACATTCACAGATTACATACTGACACACAAATATATACTGGCAGACATACTGACATACATACATACACACACAGGCACATACACTGACAGATATAATGACACACACAGACACATACACTGACAGACGTATTGACACACACACACAAGCATGCTGACACACACACACAGGCATACTGACATACACATAGACAGACATACTGACACACACAGGCCTACTGACATACACACACACATACATACACAGACAGACATACTTCCACACAAGCATACATTTTGCCACCCTCCAGGTTCTTACCTTTTTCTGGAGGGTGGTTTCCCTGGTCCAGTGGCAGGCTGAGGCAGATGGGAGTTCCCCTCTGGAACTCCCCTCTTTGTGCCATTCTCCTCCCGCGCGGCTGTGCTCTCCGTCGGGAGATAGTGATGTCACTTCCTCCCAGCCGGTACAGGAAGGGGCCCGGTCGCGCTGTTTAAGCGCCACAGCGCCAGACCGGGCCCCTGCTCACACATGCTCCCCGGGTGGCCCTTAGTGCATGAGCCACCCGGGAGGCCTTCTTAGTGTGCAGGCCGGTGCGGCTCTGTGCAGCCACACCGCCCGGTCCATGGGGGCAGCGCAAATCGCGGGGCCCACGGGGCAGCTGCTCTGGGCCCCCCAGGAGCAACTGGGCCCGGGGCAGCTGCCCCGTTTGCCCCGCGTTAAAGACGGCCCTGAATGTAATCGATATATTGTGCTAGATAAATAGTTGGCAAATCTTACAGGAACGATAGGTTGAAGAGGGCCCTGCTCAAACGAGCTTACTGACTATAGGAGATGCACATCATATGAGGGTTGAAGGTGGTGGTGGGGGGTTAAAGATACATGTGATGTTACATATACATATATGATCAATGCATACGATTTGCAAACGCCTATATATTAGTATATAAATATACTCAACACACACATAAGAAAAAGGAGAAAGAACCACAAACATCTATGGATAATGAATGGTTGCATGAAAAAATGTGTTGCTTGTGCATGCAACTAATTTTTTCATGCAACCAATCATTATCCCTAGATGTGTGTGTTTCTTTCTGATTAAATAAAACAAAATATTAACTTACCATCCGTTGATTTCATTCTGATTGTTGACATCTGCCCCACTTTTGATAATACTCTGCACTTCTTCCAAGTCCCCCAAAGCAGAAGCCTCCCTCAATCTTTCTTCCATGTATAAGATTTCTAACTAGGTCATATATCTACCAATACACTTAAGGACTCATAAAGCTGCAGTATACTTTAAAAAAATAAAAAATATATATATATTATTTCTGTGATCTTAAGGAGTATGTATAAAAAAAACAACCTGTATTTTGTTTCACCTGTAATAGACAAGGTGGTGAGTTGTATATTATCTAAACATATATATCGCTTCAATTGCTGTAAAAACAATGTACACAGTGACTGAATAAAAATAAGTACATTAACTATGCATCTGATTAATTACTGAAAGCAAAATATAGATCTGCTGATAGATGTGGCTTCTCTTCCTGTAAATAAAAGATTAGTTTTAGAGTGTGATAGGAAAGGTCTACTAAAAAAAAATAAAAAATTATTCAATGCTCAAAAATAAATAGCTGTATGTCCTGAAGTCCAGTCCTGAAAGGAATTAGAGATAAAATGCACCTAATACCACTCTATGTGCTCTGCATGTCCCCAAACACTTTTGCTGGGGGACAATAATCAGTGTAGCACCGGGTGTTGAATATTCTGTTCCGGGAAAGAATCATTCCCATACAGTGTCTCCCCCTTGCTGTGTAGCCTGCTAGTGATGTCTTTTGGGATTCTCATTTGAATCATGCTCTGCTGTTCAGTAAAATATTAAATTAAAAAAAGGAATTAAAAAAAAAAAGCAAGGTTTATTCACCAATAGGGGTTATTCAAAAAGGTGCAAGTTGTTATTCAGGGTAATTGTGATTTATTTCAGTTATTTAGAGTACATTTCAAATGTATTTAAGGCCAAAATAGAAAATAAATAAGGGGTATGAGGGTGACAGAGACACTTTAAATTTGAAATTCACGTTGAAATCATAATGATTATCACTTAAGTAAATACATATACGATTAAAATAAAACTAGGTTATTCCCTAAAATTCTAAACTGTAGCAAATTAAAATATGGTTGCCAAGTTTTAGGCTAAATTAGCCAAGAGGTGACTCTAGCTAGAGTAGTAGAAGAAATTGGGGGAAAAAACATCTGCCAGCGATGTGTTTAGAGTGGCTATTTTTACCTTCAATTTTAAATTCATTTTAAATTCATTAAACTCTGAATTGTACCAAATTTAAATAAATGTCAATATGTTGCCTCAGATAGCCAAGAAGATTTTATCCAAATTATGTAACTGTTATTTCTGTTCAAAACTTTTTAGCATTAACTGAGTACCTTCCCTATGAAGGTCATCCATTAGACTCTAAATTTTACAAAATTCAAATCCAACTGGCAAGAAATTTCCTATGCAGTTACAATCACACCTTGGCTTTTTTAACCTGAATGTTTTCACTTGGCTATTAAATTACTGGGGATTAGAACAGGGCCTAACAAAAAGTGGCAGTGTTAGCCTCATAAGCAAGCACTTAATAGAGATGCTTTTCCTTTTTCAGGGCTCCCCATAAGCAGAAAACAGGCAACAATCCCAGGGCAGTGTAACACAGAGTCAAATTCAGTCTGTCCCTCCAATATGGGACTGTTAGAGGTGTTATCAGGCCTTCCGACTTTCCCAAAACTAATGGAACAGTCGTGAGTTTGAATTGTCCCCATAAAGCATAGAGTCAGCGCATCATTAGAAATGCTTGCACTAGACCAGGGATAGGCAACCTTCGGCTCTCCAGATGTTGTGGACTACATCCCCCATAATGCTCTTACACACATAATGCTGGCAAAGCATCATGGGAGGTGTAGTCCAAAACATCTGCAGAGCCAAAGGTTGCCTATGCCTGCACTAGACCAAGAGCACGAGGGTCACACACACGGAGCTGTAAAATACTCTCTGTACATAATCACGCCTAGGTGGGGTGATTGCCAGTCTGCCCACTCCCTGTCTAGATTTATTTGACTCCCTGTGTTTAGAGATATGGCGGGTTATGTCTTCATTATGACCAAGCATCTCACTGTTTATTGTCAGTGAATAAAATTTAGTTGCGTAATTTAAATTTATTTTTACTAAAGACCTGATTTGGTGCGGAATGACCAAATTCTGTGAAAATGACTTAATTCCAACAAGAATGGACATCCTCATATTTACTAAAACCAGTTCTGATCGGAATATGCACTGATTAGGCATATGCATTTTGTATCTGGTTTCAGATCAGTGCTTTTCGCACCCAAACCCTTTATAACGTAATAGGACCCAGAATATTTACCAAGCACCGATTTTTAAAACCAAACCGTGACAGAATGCATCCGGCAAGATGCTTGTTTGCAAGTTTTAAGGACCACTATAGGCACCCAGACCACTTCAGCTTAATGCATGCGCATTCAGCTGATTACGTCGAAAGGAGGAGGAGAGTCCCCAGCGCCAGCACTGGAGAAAGGTAAGCATTTAACCCCTTCCTCCCCCTAGAGCCCGGTGGGAGGGGGGCCATAAGGGTGGGGAGGGGGACCTATTAACACTATAGTGCTAGGAAAATGAGTATGTTGTCCTGGCACTATAGTGGTCCTTTAAGTACGATATGCCACCAGACTTTAATCGCCCAAAGAATGCAGGACAGATGTTCAGCGTATCTACATTCTGCATGGAGACGCTGAATGCTCCTCGCTGAGACGCGTTGACTCAATGTATCTCTATAAGGAGATGGTGATTGGATCAGCAGGGGGCGATTTAGCGTGCATGCGCAATAGCCTCCCTAGGCTGCTCTACGGGAAGAATTGGTTTGGCTAAGATCGAGACAGGCGAGGAAATCTACTTTTATTCGTTCTAGGGGAACCGAATACACCAAATAGGTCGGGTTCTAGGGGGACCGAATACACCAAATAGGTCCAAGGAATCGTGCTCCACCAAGGTTTTTTTTTAACCCCTTAAGGACCAAACTTCTGGAATAAAAGGGAATCATGACATGTCACACATATCATGTGTCCTTAAGGGGTTAAAGGGACACTACAGGCCCCAAAACAAACTTTATGCATTTTATACTGTTCAGCCTAAACAAGTAGCTGTATTTTGTCTATGCCTGAGTTTATATTGATCAGCCAAAATGGCCTTCTCTGGCAGTCACGTGACCAGCACTCGATGGGCGGGGCTACGCTTGCTCCACGGTGGGCGGGGTTACGCCTGCTCCACGATGGGCGCGGCCTCGCATTCTGTGGGCGGGCTTCACGGCTGTCTCTGGGGGGCGTGGTCAGGCACTCCCACCCACCCAGCCCGCCGCGCGAGGCATTGTGGGGGCAACGAGGGCCTCGGCCGCCATTTTGTTAGTACCGGAACGTTGTGTGAGGCGGACGCAGCGCGCGCAGAGCTCACCATGCTGTCGGCGGCCCAGCTGCTCGATGAACTGATGGGGCGGGACAGGAACTTGGCCCCCGACGAGAAGCGGTGCAACGTGAAGTGGGATGACGATTCGGTGAGAGCCGGCCTCATAGACCGCCACAGCTCGGCCACACGGGGACACCGGCCGCGGGGAGAGGGTTACTGTGAGAACACAGCCTCTCTGACTGCAAGGGAAGGGTTAATATAGGAACACAGCCTCTCTGACTGCAAGGGAAGGGTTAATATAGGAACACAGCCTCTCTGACTGCAATGGAAGGGTTAATATAGGAACACAGCCTCTCTGACTGGAAGGGTTAATATAGGAACACAGCCTCTCTGACTGCAATGGAAGGGTTAATATAGGAACACAGCATCTCTGACTGCAAGGGAAGAGTTAATATAGGAACACAGCATCTCTGACTGCAAGGGAAGGGTTAATATAGGAACATAGCCTCTCTGACTACAAGGGAAGGGTTAATATGGGAACACAGCATCTCTGACTGCAAGGGAAGGGTTAATATGGGAACACAGCCTCTCTGACTGCATGGGAAGGGTTAATATGGGAACACAGCCTCTCTGACTGCATGGGAAGGGTTAATATGGGAACACAGCCTCTCTGACTGCATGGGAAGGGTTAATATGGGAACACAGCCTCTCTGACTGCATGGGAAGGGTTAATATGGGAACACAGCCTCTGACTGCAAGGGAAGGGTTAATATAGGAACACAGCCTCTCTGACTACAAGGGAAGGAACACAGCCTCTCTGACTGCAAGGGAAGGGTTAATATAGGAACACGGCCTCTGACTGCATGGGAAGGGTTAATATAGGAACACGGCCTCTCTGACTGCATGGGAAGGGTTAATATGGGAACACAGCCTCTCTGACTGCAAGGGAAGGGTTAATATAGGAACACAGCCTCTGACTGCAAGGGAAGGGTTAATATAGGAACACAGCCTCTGACTGCAAGGGAAGGGTTAATATAGGAACACAGCCTCTCTGACTGCAAGGGAAGAGTTAAAGGGACACTATAGTCACCTGAACAACTTTAGCTTAATGAAGCAGTTTTGGTGTATAGAACATGCCCCTGCAGCCTCACTGCTCAATCCTCTGCCATTTAGGAGTTAAATCCCTTTGTTTATGAACCCTAGTCACACCTCCCTGCATGTGACTTGCACAGCCTTCCATAAACACTTCCTGTAAAGAGAGCCCTATTTAGGCTTTCTTTATTGCAAGTTCTGTTTAATTAAGATTTTCTTATCCCCTGCTATGTTAATAGCTTGCTAGATCCCGCAAGAGCCTCCTGTGTGTGATTAAAGTTCAATTTAGAGATTGAGATGCAATTATTTAAGGTAAATTACATCTGTTTGGAAGTGAAACCAGTTTTTTTTCATGCAGGTTCTGTCAATCATAGCCAGGGGGTGTGGCTAGGGCTGCATAAACAGAAACAAAGTAATTTAACTCCTAAATGACAGTGATCTGAGCAGTGAAATTGCAGGGGAATGATCTATACACTAAAACTGCTTTATTTAGCTTAAGTAATTTAGGTGACTATAGTGTTCCTTTAATATAGGAACAAAGCCTCTCTGACTGCAAGGGAAGGGTTAATATAGGAACACAGCCTCTCTGACTGCAAGGGAAGAGTTAATATGGGAACACAGCCTCTCTGACTGCAATGGAAGGGTTAATATAGGAACACAGCCTCTGTGACTGCAAGGGAAGGGTTAATATGGGAACACAGCCTCTGTGACTGCAAGGGAAGGGTTAATATGGGAACACAGCCTCTGTGACTGCAAGGGAAGGGTTAATATGGGAACACAGCCTCTGTGACTGCAAGGGAAGGGTTAATATGGGAACACAGCCTCTGTGACTGCAAGGGAAGAGTTAATATAGGAACACAGCCTCTCTGACTGCAAGGAAAGGGTTAATATGGGAACACAGCCTCTCTGACTGCAAGGGAATGGTTAATATGAGAACACAGCCTCTCTGACTGCAAGGGAATGGTTAATATGGGAACACAGCCTCTCTGACTGCAAGGGAATGGTTAATATTAGAACACAGCCTCTCTGACTGCAAGGGAAGGGTTAATATGGGAACACAGCCTCTGTGACTGCAAGGGAAGAGTTAATATGGGAGCACAGCCTCTGTGACTGCAAGGGAAGGGTTAATATGGGAACACAGCCTCTGTGACTGCAAGGGAAGGGTTAATATGGGAACACAGCCTCTCTGACTGCAAGGGAAGAGTTAATATAGGAACACAGCCTCTCTGACTGCAAGGGAAGGGTTAATATGGGAACACAGCCTCTCTGACTGCAAGGGAAGGGTTAATATGGGAACACAGCCTCTCTGACTGCAAGGGAAGGGTTAATATGGGAACACAGCCTCTCTGACTGCAAGGGAAGGGTTAATATGGGAACACAGCCTCTCTGACTGCAAGGGAAGGGTTAATATGGGAACACAGCCTCTCTGACTGCAAGGGAAGGGTTAATATGGGAACACAGCCTCTCTGACTGCAAGGGAAGGGTTAATATGGGAACACAGCCTCTCTGACTGCAAGGGAAGGGTTAATATGGGAACACAGCCTCTCTGACTGCAAGGGAAGGGTTAATATGGGAACACAGCCTCTCTGACTGCAAGGGAAGGGTTAATATGGGAACACGGCCTCTCTGACTGCAAGGGAAGGGTTAATATAGGAACACAGCCTCTCTGACTGCAAGGGAAGGGTTAATATAGGAACACAGCCTCTCTGACTGCAAGGGAAGGGTTAATATAGGAACGCAGCCTCTCTGACTGCAAGGGAAGGGTTAATATAGGAACGCAGCCTCTCTGACTGCAAGGGAAGGGTTAATATAGGAACACAGCCTCTCTGACTGCAAGGGAAGGGTTAATATAGGAACACAGCCTCTCTGACTGCAAGGGAAGGGTTAATATAGGAACACAGCCTCTCTGACTGCAAGGGAAGGGTTAATATAGGAACACAGCCTCTCTGACTGCAAGGGAAGGGTTAATATAGGAACACAGCCTCTCTGACTGCAAGGGAAGGGTTAATATAGGAACACAGCCTCTCTGACTGCAAGGGAAGGGTTAATATAGGAACACAGCCTCTCTGACTGCAAGGGAAGGGTTAATATAGGAACACAGCATGTACAATGTCTGCTGCCTAACTGCAAGGAAATTGTTAAAGGGACACTTTAGTCACTTGAACTACTAAAGCTTAAAGGATCACTATAGTGTCAGGAAAACTAAGCGGTTTTCCTGACACTATAGTGCCCTGAGGGTGCCCCTTCAGAAGTTTACCTTTTTCCAGCGCCGGGCTCCCTCGGCACTGGTGACCTCTCAGAGGGAGCCGACGTCTGCGAAGCCGAATGCGCATGCGCGGAAAGTGCAGCGCGCACATTCAAAGTGGACAAATAAGCATTTTTCAATGCTTTCCTATGGACGCTCTGCATGATGGAGGCATAATATGCCTCCAGCGTCGTATATGCGCCTCTAGTGGCTGTACGGAAGACAGCCTCCAGAGGCTTTGCTTAACCCTGCAATGTAAACATAGCAGTTTCTCTGAAACGGTTATGTTTGCATCTGCAGGGTTAAAATCTGAGGGACATGTCACCCAGACCACTTCATTGAGCTGAAGTGGTCTGGGTGACTATAGTGTCCCTGCACACTTTTTTTTAATTTAAAGGATTACTATAGGGTCAGGAACACAAACATGTATTCCTGACCCTATGGTGTTACCACCATCTAGCTCCCCCTGGGCCCCTCATGCCTCCATAAATATAGTAAAAATCTTACTATATTCAAGCCTGAAGCTGTAAATCTGCATGCTGTTAGACTCAGAAAAACAAGCAGTCTGCTGACATGTGGTAGCCTGATCCAATCACAGTGCTTCCCCAGAGGATTGGCTGAGACTGACGAAGAGGCAGATCAGGGGCAGAGCCAACACGATTCAAACACAGCCTTGGTCAATCACCATCTCCTCATAGAGATTAATTGAATCAATGAATCTCTATGAGGAAAGTTCAGTGTCTGCATGCATAGGGAGAAGATACTGAATCACAGGATGCTGTGCACAGTGCTGCCCTGTGCTCTGCTGACAGCAGATCTGAGTGGATGGCGGCATATTATGCCTCCATCAACTCGGAAGTCCCTCTGGTTCACTCTGAGTGACTGCAGCTGGAGGTGTTCCTAGCTTTCAATGTAAACACTGTATTTTCTCAAAAAATAGTGTTTACATGAGAGGCTGCAGGGAGCTATAGTACTCACCTGAACAACCTCATTAAACTGAAGTTGTTCAGGTGGCTATAGTGTCCCTTTAAAAACTGCTTTTTCAGAGAAAAGTCAGTATTTTACATTACCTAAGAACACATCCAGTGGCCCTCACTAGGGGTTCTTCCAGTGTAAGTGTTGCATAACAGCAGGGGAAATGGTTAAAGGGATCCTATAGTGCCAGGAAAACAAACCTGGTTTCTTGGCACTATAGGTTTAATGGGTCCCCACTTCAGCCACTTACCGTTTAGATTCCAGAAGGAACCCCAGAGGCTGTCTGGTAAACAGCCACTGGGGGCAGACTTAAAACTGCAATGTAAACATTGCAGTTTTCTGGAACTGCAATGTTTTACATTGCAGCACGAAGTGCAAAAGGGTCACAGCACCCAGATTACTTCAATTAATTGAAGTGGTCTGGGTGCCTACAGTGTCCCTTTAATGTACAAGACCAGGTACCCTAATCTGCAGGGAAAGGGTTAATGTACAAAGCCAACGTCACCTAACAGCTAGGAAAGGGTTAATACAAGGCCAGCTTCCCAATGTTTGTAAACCAGAAATTTTTGCTGGTGGGCAAAAAGTTGATGTAAAAGGCCACAACTCTTTGCTGACAGGAAATTCGTTAAGCTGGAATTGCAAGACAGCTTTTCGGAGAGAAACACCTAACCCTCTCACTGGTGTGGAAAGGGGTTAATGTCTACAGCCCGGACCCTTCACTGGAAGGGAGCTGTTTAATGTAGAAGATCAGGACCCCTCACGGAGAGGCTGAATGGGCTTCGCTGGGAGAGGTGCTTTACAGTGGGAAAATGTGAATTATCACAAATTCTAAGTGAATTTCACACCTGAAATACATTTTACATGTCAGATATGTATTTAATTTGGAGATATTGTCCTAAAATTTCGGTATTTAAAATTCTAAAAATTTAGACTTTTTTTTTTTAATTAATCCTGGAAATGTGTCGGGCTGGGACCCCTCGCTGATTGCTATTAAAATGAAGGCTTGGCTCAATTAAATAGCTTAATAGTACAAGAGGCAACTGTGCATTTTTACAGTCGGGTAACTAATATTCAAGCTGTGTGGCATGGCTTGGCATAGAAGGGATAATGTGTATAAGCTTTGATCAGCAAAGTGTTAATGAGCTGTTGCTGTCAGTATTGACCTTGGATTTGTAAGAAATGTTGTAGGTCCTTCCCAAATAGTTATTACTTTTAGGTTTTTAGTTGATCTGGAACCCTGTCTTCATTTTAGTTAAATCGTTTGTTTGGTTTTCCTTCCATGGAAACAAGAAGCCAAGTACAGTTGAGTAGGTTTTTCATGAAAGGTCTTGTGACCTTCAGTAATTACATAGGGATGGAGACACATTGTGTGGTCCATCCTGTGAATCAACGAGTCACTCTGCTTTTCTGTTTGAAAAGGAAATTGCACATCCGATCATGTAGCGATAGTATGTAGATCAACCGGAAAAGTTTGGATCATCATAAACAAAGTATGTTTTGTTTTTTTTGTGGTTCTGTCAAAGCGGCTTCTTGATCCAAGGAGCAGTCTTCTCAGCTTTCTCACTTAATTTATAGTGATGTTACTATTTATAAAGCTTTGTAAATCCATTCAAAGTTGGATTTTCACTTTCTTTAGGATAATCAGCAGTAACACGGAGGTGTAAAAGGCTGGCTTTAATGGAGTATTTTTTCCAGCCTATGTTACTATGGAACTTTAACATGTTTATAAACTACAGTAGTTTGCTTACTGTAAAAAAAATCCTAAATCATATCAAATCTACATGATTTCATTAAAATGGACTCATGCCAGTATCCGTTTATTAAATAGCCCTGTTGAAGGATATATTGTGCTACAGTGCTGGTGGAGAGCCATGTTCTGTGTGCACTTTTGTGGGTTGCATGTCTGTAAACGCCGGTAATTTTAGAATATTACCAGGGCTGACTTCTAGTTATAAGAGCCCTCTGTTCTTGAGTATAAATTATATTGGTAACAAAATAATCCCTCTGAATGGCTCTTTGCAAATGCAAAGTACAAGTTCTGTTGGGAGAAAAATGTAACAAGCAAACTTTTTCATATGGTTTTGTTTTAGACTATATTAGGAAATTGAAACTAATATTTCAATTCAAAGATTGCAGTTGAGATTTCACAAATGCTAAGCCAATGTCTTCTTTCTCCAGGTCTGTAAATACTATCTATGTGAATTTTGTCCTGCGGAATTATTTACCAACACACGCTCAGATCTCGGTAAGTGAAGCTGTTATTTGTATGTAATTTATGAGGGATGCCATTCCAGCACGTATTTCAATTAAGTGTAATTGTGGATATGCTTATAGGAACATTGTAGTGTCGGTGCAGTAATGAAACTGGAAGCGCCTCTAGTGGCCGTCTGCGTAACAGCCACTGGAGGTGTAACTATGTGACAGTGAAAACACTGCCTTTTCTCTGAAAAGGCAGTGTTTACAGTGCTAAGGCTGCAAGGACATGGAGAAACACTACATTGTGATAGTGGTTCTGGTGACTATAGTGTAATTTACAAGGAATTTGTAGTTATATGCTGTGACATTTATTTATCATAGCTTCATGAGTTTGTTAAACAGCCGGGGATTATTGGCTCAGTGCCTCTACTCCATGCTTTAAAGGTTACTCACCGGAGGGGGAGGTGCCGTCATTAGCGGTTTGGTGCCAGCCTGCTGTGTGCTCGCATCATGCTCCAATTTTATACGGAATTGACAGCCAGCCGTAGCTTTATTCTGGACTGGCTAATGATGGTGCCAGAAGTGGAATTACACCTCCACCAGCTATGTGGTTAATCTCTAGCATTTGTAAGTGAAGTACAGGACATATATACTCCAGGCACCATGACCACTTCAAATGGTCATTGTGCTTGGAGTAACCCTGTAAGTGAACATTTTCTGTAGGGCATGTAGAGCTCTTGGTTCATAAATTGCAATCTCAATTTTGACCTATGAGATTCACATGCTATCTAGATGTGAGTGTAACGTGTAAATTTTACATACATCTCTTTTTCAGGTCCGTGTGAAAAAATCCATGATGAGAACCTACGCAAACAGTAAGTTTTGATTGGAGCTTTTCTTATGTCTTCTTAAAGGTTTGGGGATTTGATTTGGCTACTGTAGAACATGTCTAGTAGTTAGGAATAAACTGATTTGTTTTGCAATGACACTGAAAGAATCGTTGGTGCACCTAACACTCTTAATTTGACAAGAATTTTAAATCCAATTGCTTCTTCGATATTTTTCTTAAAGTGGCTCAGTCACCATCTGGGGTCTTTGCATAATTTACAGAGACTGCTGACTGTAACTGCTTTGCTCTCATTGCGGTTGCCATGGGGTGCAGGGAAAGGTGAGTAATACTTACCTCGACCTGTCCCTTGCAGCCACCATCATCTTCCTGCCGCATTGTACTCTTGTGCATATGCAAGAGTACAACTTTGAGATCTGAGGGATCCTCCATTGACAGCATTATTTCCTCAAAGCCATTTTTCTTGTTAGAATTTTGCCTTTGTGGGTCAACAGGAAAGCATGTTCAAGGTTTAACTTGATGGATTTGAGAGGTGTTTTGTTTTTGTGTAATTTTTTTTTTTTAATTTATTAAAGGGACACTCAAGGCACCCAGACCATTTCTGCCCATTGGAGTAGTCTGGTGGCCAACTCCCACTACCCTTAACCCTGCAAGTGTAATTATTGCAGTTTCTTTATAAACTGCAATAATTACCTTGCAGGGTTAACTCCTCCTCTAGTGGCTGTCTAGTAGACAGCCACTAGAGGGCACTTCCGTGTCTATAGCTCAGGTTTTCTCTGCTAGAGCGTCGCTGGACGTCCTCACGCTGTGTGAGAACCTCCAGCGTCGCTCAATTCCTCATAGGAAAGCATTTTCAATGCTTTCCTATGGAGAGCTCTAATGCGCGTGCGCGGCATTAGGTCTCCCCTTCGGCGGGATCAGTCTCGCCCACCAGCTGATGTAAGGAAGGCGAGGAGCGGCGGCGACCCAAAACCACTGCCGAGGGACATCGGTGGGGGTCTCAGGTAAGTGACTGAAGGGGTTTTCACCGCTTCAGCAACCGGGGATGGGAGGTGGGAGGGAGAGGGGACCTGCAGTGCCAGGAAAACGGATTGTTTTCCTGGCACTGGAGTGTCCCTTTAAGCATTTTTACTGATTTAATTATTAAAGTGTTCGTGTTAGAGAGAGTTATGGTTCGTGTTTGAATTTAAGTACTTTTTTTTTTTTTTTTTTTTTTTTTTTTTAAAGATACGAAAAGAGCTCTCGTCACATGAAAGTTGGGTATGAAAGAGACTTCTTACGATATCTGCAAAGTTTACTTGCTGAGGTTGAGAGAAGAATTCGAAGGGGTCATGCCCGACTTGCTTTATCGCAGAGTCAGCAAGCTACTGGTGTAAGTAATGATATTGAAGTTGTGGTGGTGCATGATTTTTGTTTTTGTAGTAAATAAATATACCTCCCCTAAAATATTGCTTTGAATGAGCTGACATAAATCTTAAATGGACCACCCATGCTCAAGAAACACTGCAGGTTAAGCTTCAGGGATGTCTCTGCAATTTTTCATTTGTAAACATTATCTTTTCTGGGAAAAGAAAGTGATTACATTGAGCTGTAAGGGTACTTCTAGTAGCTGTTACTTACAGCCCGTAAATGTCCTTCCTGTTGCTATCCTGCAAACTTTGCTGGACCTCTGTTTAGCATCTTCACCATACACGTGAAGACGCTGAGATGTGTTGAGCTAATGCTTTGACAAGCTGATTGGCCCAGTGATTATTGCATAAATGTACTATACAACTAATTCTTCATTATGGTGAAGCAGTGGATTTGCTGAGAGTGCCACTGATAATCTCAGCCAGCGGCAGTGCACGGTAGTAGTGAGACCAAGAAAGGGGAGTTACATATTTTTTATTTTATTTTTTTTATTCGGAGGGATCTTAATCCTGATTTTTAAAATACAGGATTGTTTCTAACGTTAAAGTGGATTTGAAAGTGACATATCCTCATCTCAGTAAATGCGTTTGCCGTGCTTACTGAGGTGAATGGGTGGGGTTGACTGCAGAGTGCATGGCAATTACACTGATCAGGGGAGCTTGGGTACTTTGTGCGTTGAGAAATGTTAAAATATAGGTGTTTTTTTTTGTAAAACTGCCAGAAATTCCTCCTTTTAAAAATTGCTTCACTCTTTCACCCGTAATAAAAGCCTCCCAGATGTTATCTTACTGCTTTCCTGTAAGCAAATAGGCCTATCTGTAAAGCAGAATCCAGAACTTAGAAATAAGTCGCAACATACTCTGCTAGCCTCAGGTCTAAATATTGTGAGCCTGCTTGTCACCATTTCACCAGTAAAATGTGCCCCACCGACTCATGTATACGCTTACTTTTTTTTTGTATAATAAAGTGGGGAGGCTGTCCAAGGTGGTCTGATTTGCAGACTTGTAGTCAAACCAGTGGCTCCTAACCCCAAGGTTGGGATCCACCTTTGTCCCAAAGCTATTTTATGTTTTTTGTCTTTGGAACATGCGTTTCATGTTTACCAGACTATCCATAAGCTGCCCACAACTATACTATAGTAGCCGAGCATTCCGCTGGGCAATGAACTCCAGACACATGTTAACAGTCTAGTGAAATTAAACAACTGTTAAATGAGTCATATTTGGATAAACTTTCTGTTTTCGATAACATTTTGAAAGATTTATATTTGTTGAATGTGCTCCAATGATGTGTTTTGAAAAGGCATTCTAGTTAGAGGAGAGGGGTGCCAGTATGTGACATTTAAATGCTGCACCAGACTCTTCACAGCAGTTTGTCACACCATCTTGTTTCATATTTAGAAATTAACCTGTTCAGTGCTGGACATACTGGAACCTTTACCACCCTAATGCTGTTCATTATTTTGAATCTTGCTGTGCATTAACTCCTGGGGTTTTTAAACTCAAGTACCAATATTTAGTTTTAAATGTATCTGAAACTACACTACCAGAAAAGGGAAGCGTGCACCTAAAAACTGTATCTGTTATGTTTTAGGCTGAAATAAAATATATAATTTACTCAGACCTCAATGAGCCATAAAAACTCAGTCTTTGTACATTAAATTCTGCACTGTAAGTGGCGTTTTATCCTTAGAATACTAAAAATTGCATTAAGTGGGCCATGTGGTCTGAGCTTGTATATGTTTAAATATAGCGCATTGTTCTCAGTCTAACTTGGTTTTAATGCTTTTCCCATAGGCTGTTGGACCAGCTGGGAAGAATGAGGAAAAAGTTCAAGTTTTGACTGACAAGATTGATGTTTTGCTGCAACATGTAAGTAAACAAAATTCACAGCGTATGCATAAAAGCAAATATGGAGACCACCAAATTCTTCTCTTCTTTTTGGAAATCTGAAACTTCCCCCCTATCCTGCACTTGATGTTAGCTCATATATCACTTGCCTGGATCAAGTCTTTAGCTATTTAACACTTCAATATTAGTCTTTTTGTGCTGCAGAATAATAAGTGATTAAATCTGTTTCCATTTTATTTTTAGATCAAGGCAGATGTAGCCCATGGTGTCACTTGCACCATTTCTTGACAATGAAAGTTCATAAGACTTTGCCCTATTGTCTTATGAAATTAACTGCAATTTAATGACTGGCATGATAACTATACTGTTCGAAATTCGGGCTTTTACTTGTATAACGCACCAGTTTTAATCAAACTACACATTAAAGGAACACTCCAAGCATGGTTGGGGGGGGGGTGGGGGGGCTTCCTTTCCATCTATTGTAAGTTGTGAAGCCACTTTGGAACATTTTAACTTCTTACCTGTCGTTTCCTGCCTCTATTACTTCTGAGAGCCAGAAGCTCCTAGCTCTCCTGAGTTACTCTGCACTGCTAGGCTTGGCTCAGACAGAGGCTTGTCGCTCTCCCAAGTAATGGAGGTGGGGCGCAGCGCTCCGTAGAACCCAAATAGGAATTTAAACCGTTCTAAAACGTTTTTTCACTGAAAGTGAATCAAATAAGTATTTTGTTGTACAATGACTGTCTGCCCAAACTCTACTAAATCTTTTTTTCCTTAAGGAATCTATATTATGTATAGCGTTTGATAATGATTGTACATCTAGCTGTGTCTTGCAACATAATGTGGTTATCCTCCTCTATCCTTCTGTCTTAAGGACTCTCTCCACCTCTTTAAATCAAATTACTTCTAGGTTCTTATGATCTACAGAACCATAGAACAAGTTTGTTTATGAACATTTGCTCTCCTTCCTATTAGATTGAAGAACTGGGTACTGAAGGAAAGGTTGAGGAGGCTCAAGGGATGATGAAGTTGGTTGAACAGTTAAAAGAAGAAAGGGAGCTTCTCAAGTCTTCAACATCGGTGAGTTGCATTGGATCTTTTCTGTAGCCATACTCATTCTGTATAACTTATCTGTGGGAGAGTTGTCTAAAATATACCTTTTGTTGGGTTTATTATACTTTTGTTTTCCTGGTGACTACAAGGAATAAGTACAGTGACTACACGGTTTTGCTGACCATGCACATGTTTTCTCTCTCTCCTTTTTCCCTTTTTAATTACAATTTGTGCATCTTGTTCTTCCCCTCCAGACAATTGAAAGCTTTGCAGCTCAGGAGAAGCAGATGGAGGTCTGTGAAGTTTGTGGTGCCTTTTTAATTGTTGGAGATGCCCAGTCGCGGGTAGATGACCATCTCATGGGAAAGCAACACATGGGCTATGCCAAGATTAAAAATACAGTTGAGGAGTTAAAGGTATGACAAGCAATATGAAGATGCCACAAGCTGTAAAGCACACTATGCATTGTATAAAGGTCGTAAGAAATGTGTTTTATGGACACTCTTGTAAGCTATAAAACAAGACTGTGATGTTTTATGTGCAAAAAGGATGGCAGAACTATGATTGCAGAACAAAACTTCATTTTTCTTCATGAAACCTCCACAGTAACAGTTGGATCATGATATATTTTATATATAACATGTTAACACACCAGCCTGGTCTTTGCTCTACAGCTGCTAAAAGTTTTATTAGACTACTAAATTTCATACTAAATTGTCTGGTCCTGTCATTGCATTTAAACTTTTGGAGCCCGCTAGTGCGTGTGTGTCCTCCCTGTATATAGTAAACGGTTCTCTTTCCTCTGCCAGTGAATTGTTTAAATAAACTTTAAAAAGGGGGGGAGTGGGGCTCAACTTTTGTCATGGAATTCCTTGCATGCATCCACTCCCAAACTCATCCTACAATGCAGCATTCTATGTAGGTGTGTTTGGCTGCTTGCATCAGTCTTCCGTGGCCAGCTTTAATCTTTTTTTTTATTTATTTATTTATTTATTTTGAGAATAGCACAAATTAATCGCAGTGGTTATTTTTTATTAGGAAAAATTACGCAAGAAAACAGAAGAGCCGGAGCGTGATGATCGGTTAAAGAAAGAGAAAGAAGAAAAAGATCGTGAAAAAGAGAAGGAACGTGAAAGGGAAGAAAAAGAGAAGAAACGACGCAAAGAAGAAGAAGAAAAAGAAAAGGAGAGACATCGGGAAAGAGAAAAACGCAAAAGAAGTCGTTCTCATAGCAGAAACTCGAGCAGAACCTCAGACAGACGTGGAAGTCGATCACGTGACCACAAAAGATCAAGAAGCAGAGACCGGGATAGAGATCGTAGGCGAAGTCGGTACGTTTAAGATTTACTTATTGGGTTTGCACAAGCAATGTAATTTACATGGTGGTATTTTTGAAGTTTGTACACCATACTGAAACTTCCGAATGTAAGTGGAAAAGGCCATTCAGCGGTAGCTGATGAGAAGTGGCAGGATTTAGTGAAAGAAGCTCTTCCCATAGCCTAACTTTGCAAAAAATAAGCAAATTTTATATCTGCTTTTTCCATAATGCCCTCTACTTTATAGATCTTACTTGGTTACATTGAACTTCTTGAATGGGATATTGGCTTTAAAGAGAAGTTTGAGAATAAAAAAAAAATTACTCCAGCTCCTAATACATGGTACATGCGCAAAAAAAGTTGCAGATTACAGCTCTCCATGGTTGGCTTACAAATGCGGTAATATTTCTTCCCCCAAGTCGGTACCATTATAATTCACAATCTCTTGAGTATTCACTTTGGAATTGTGTAGAGTTGCCCTGATGCTTGGTAACCGTTTAAGGCAAAGTGTCATTAGTTAGTGGCACTATTTTCGGAAGGTAGTGTGCAATGAATTATTTAATGATACATCACTATTGAAAGTTTGCACAAAGCTTAGGCAATCTCACTTGTAATTGTTGGAGGTTTGTGGTGCTTACTACAGCAACATAACAGAATAGGAGAGCGGTTGGAGGGAACATAAAGAGGATCTAAGATGGATGTGTATAGAGGAAGCACAGTCAGTTGTGGTGAGCGCATGTTTGCAAAGTTGGCAGGAGTTTCTTCTGGTGTCATGATCTGTTTGAATTTAACTACTCGGATTTCATGGAGATGAGATGTAGATCTATCGCTTCTGCCCTCTGTTTAAAAAGACCAGACATGTCATTAGTTGTGTCCACTTTGTCATATAGATATATATTGTTTTTCTTTTGCAGGAGTAGAGAACGTAAAAGAAGTGGGAGTCACACAAGAACTGAGCGAACAGATCGGAAGCACAGATCACGCAGCCGTGAGAAAAGGCGATCAAAAAGTCGAGAGCGCAGATCATACAAACATAAGAGCAAAGAGAGAGAACGCGAGAGGAAGTCCAAGGAAAGGGGTTAGTTTATATTATTTTCATGCAGTCACAGGGAATCAAGTGATCATATGTGCATATTACTGTGCCGTGGTATGTTCCCTCACAGACTAGAACAGGACTGGATATGGCTTCAAGGCCAGCATCAGAAGATAGCCTTTGCTTTTGAGAGAAAATGGTCGTGTGTGTGTCGAGAGAGACTATTTAAGCAGTTGCCTTTTATGATAGCCTTTGTTTAATACGTTTGAATAGTCTGCGTATAGCTGAAGCTCAAAGTAAATACCAACCTTGCATTGCTCTTGATTTCAAAATGAAGCTTAATGTAGAGGTTCTGGTGTCTATAGCATGGCTCTGCCGGCTATTTAGAAAAAAGGTAGTGTTTCCATTGCTGCCTAGTAATGCCTCTAGGTGCAGTCACTCAGACAGCCACTAGAGGTGCTTCCCATCTCACTGCGGCACATTGTGCAGCACATACATTTAGCGACCTTGAACACTCCCTGTAGGTGTATGTTTATGAGGCGATTTTGAGTGGCGCAGCACAGTGTTTTGCCTCCCAATTCTTTCCTGTAAGACAATGTTGTGTTGACTGAGATCATGAAGATTGATCTCAGCCTTAGAAGCGGGAGCAGCCTCGGCAAGACTGGCGTGGCGATGGAGAAAAGGTAAGTTTAAACCTGCTCTTCACTCCAGCACTATAGTGTTAGGAATACATGTTTGTGTTCCTGTAATGGTAGCTATAGTTTGGTATGTTTTTACTTTCACTTCAGAGCTTGGACAGTGCACCTTCCTATTGCCACAAGTTTCTCCATGTACATCTTGTGTGTTGTTTTTTTTTCTCTTCTAGAAATAAACACAGATCCAAAAACACTCTTGATACTGCTTTCTATCAAATATTCTCTGTGGCGCATCTGATGTCACTGACCACATATCTATTCTTTTTTTTTATTGACAGAAAAGCGAAGCTCTGACAAGAAGAGTAGGAAATCCAGCAGTCGGGAAAAGCAGAGTGAATCAAGAAAATCTGAATCTAAGGATTTGGCTACCCAGATCGAGGTCAATGGGGCCAGTGAAGGCATAAAATCTGAAGGTGACACTCAGTCCAATTAAAACTGATCTGATTTGACCTCTGATCAGTCTGAGGTAAGTGTAAGCTTTCTCCCTTTGGTAGGTCTTTATGGTAGATTGTAACGGTGCAGCGTAAGTATGCACAGATGAAGAATGAGCAAAACTGGTTTAGAAGACAGAACAGCTTCCTATGACAGCAAGCACTCTAGTCCTGCAAAAAATGTCGAGGTATACCCTTTTTCTTCTAGCTACTTTTTTTTTTTTAAATTTTTTTTTGTAGTTGACGCGTTCATTCAACCTGTGTCCCCCCTCTCACTCACCTCAACGCGCCTTCCTGGAACATAAGCCACTCATTAAATTAAATAACACAAACCTTTCACAAAGTTTTAACTTTAATTTTTTTTTTTTGTAGTTGCTTAATATTTTCTCTTGTAGCTTCATATCAGTGTAAAAAAAAAAAAACCTATTGTATGAAAGTCCACATTGGTTCATTGCCAGTTCATATGATGAAGCACACTAATTTTAAGGCACGTTGCGATCAGCCCATTTTTTATTTATTTATTTTATTTTTTTAACCTATATATCTATATCGAAGTACCGCTATATCTCTGAAGAATGTTGCCTCATTACCTTGCATTCTAATGCAGTTTGTTCTGTAACTGGAGAACCAGTTGTGGATTGATGGAAGTGTAGGGTTTATGTCTGCCATACCTCACTCTGCGTTGGTGTTGTAAGCGGCCCATGAAAAATCCAAATTAAAAATCAAGGATTCTGTCACACTAAGCAGGTACTCATGCCAGGTACTCCTTTCTCTACCAAAATCCATGTTTGAATGATGTGACCTGTAATAGCATTAAGCTGCTCTGTGTATTTATTTTCATGTCTTTGTCTACATTAAAGAAAGCCACACGGTGTGTTTGCTTTTTCATGTTTTTATTTATATATTTATACATACAAGTTTTGTTACAATTTAACAGTTTGAAATTTTCTTTCGACTGTGTGTAGGGATGCAGTGATGCCCAGTGTTAAATTTCAATAAAGTTATTTAAATCCCTGTACACACGATATTCCCTACCAGTTTACACTCAGTGCGAGCATTGTAAGAGGTATGTGTTTAATATTTCCTACTACGTAGGAGAATGTCCTTGCAGGATATTGTAACTTGATAAAACAGTTTAAGGGATTTGTGGACAGAGAAATTAATTTCTATTTTTCTAAAAAGAGGGGGGTCAGCAATTAGTTTTAGCCTAGTTTACCCTCGTTTGCATGAAATCTGTAGATGAATTTGAGGAACAATTTAAAAACCTGTACTTTTGTGACCTCTGAAAAATAGTTTATGGGCCTGCCATTAATTGTGTTTTGTTTTCTTCACGTTTTGCATTGTAGGACTACGTAATCAAGTCTCGGACGTCCCACAGTATCTTAATTGAAGATCTTCTATAAATGAGGTGACAGAAAGCTGTAATGAAAATGCTCATTTAGAATTGGTTTTAAACAATTAAGATGAGAACTGATGTAAATTTTTCTATAGTGACAACGTGGTGCATTTGCCATGCTGATATGTGTCCTGGCTCAGGCATACAGGCCCTACAGTAGCAACATTACATACACTTGGCCTGCACATTGTTTAAATACCAGCTTTTTCCGGACTTGGAAACACAAAGTTATGTTTGTGAACCACGTAAAACAATGTTTTCTTTTTTTATTTTATTGTTTTCCTTTTTATTACAAGTAGACTTTAGAGCCTATAATATAAATAAAAGCATCGTTACTGTTGTAAATGTGCTATGTTGTCTTTTGGCATGGTATTAAATGCTTTTTTCTTTTTTTCAAATAAATTTGACTCGCAGTTGCTTATTGTCTCTTTCCATGTTGTTCATTGAATTTAGGGCAGTCAAGGCAAATAAAATTTAACCTCACCGGTTCATACTACATTTTGAAATGTGTGTGATCTCTGTATTAGAGTAATGGGCCACCTTCAATTTCCTTTTAACTGCTGGAAAGTGCAACTGTAAGCCCAGCTTTCTTGAGCTTCAACTCCTGTCATTGGTGTAAAAATCAGTTTTATCATCCAACGATTGTACAGCTTGTGATACATAGCACTCCTTATTTGGGAACAATGGGACTGCTATGATTGGCTGATAGGATTTGATTGTTTCTGGTCTTGGTTTAGCGCACTGTAGGAAGCAACCAAACTTTGATTTTAGCCAATCCAATGCTTTCCCCGTGGCAAAAAAATCTGCAATTTTGATGTCACCAAGGGGGCAGCGTTGGCGGACCCGTGGAGAGCTGAAAATAAGTTGAGTTTTAACCCATTCTGAGGTGGTTAAGGGGGGCAAGCCACCTAAATGGTGGGTTTTCACTTTAGGGTCAGGAATACATGTTTGTGTTCCTGACCCTATAGTGATCCTTTAAGCTTCTGTTGAAAATGGTCTGTTCACTACGAATTCTTAAAGGAACCAAACCACATCTGTGGCCAGGTTGTGAAAAAGGTAGTCCCTCTTTCTGAGTTACAGTCCTTAACCCCTTAAGGACACATGACATGTGTGGCATGTCATGATTCCCTTTATTCCAGAAGTTTGGTCCTTAAGGGGTTAAAGAAACATGGGGTCAGAAACACAAATGTGTATTCCTGACCCTATAGTGTTAAAATCCGTATACTGGCAAAATATTTAGCCACTTCGATGGTGTTTAATAGTCTGGGAAGGTAGGTTTTAATGCAAAAAATTGCCTTTAAATCGTAACTTTTGAAGCATCACAAGCACCATTATAGTATTCATGTAACACTTGATAATGCATATTTGATTCATTGTCCTACCTGTGTTGCGTGCCGTTCCATGTTAGTTTAAATCTTCAGGAATCAAGACACAAACATAGAATGTTCTTTCATAGAACATGGTCTCTTCGCTCTCTATGCATTGCCCTTTTTGTGTGTTGAATATAAGCACACTGACTGCCTTTAGAATGTGCCGTGATTTTTAGTTTTTTATGTTTGTGCCCTCTAAACAAAGCTTGCATTTTCTTGGTTACTTGTATATTGTTAGCACATTGAATGTGAAGCTATGTTGGTATGTTAATGCAGAATTATAGAAACATAATGTGCCCAGCGGTCAGGTATGTCAAATGTTTTTGACCGTTTTCCATTTAATGACACACAGAGACTCTACAGCATGCCTGATTGGTGAAGTGTTTACAATGTCTTGACAGGAAAGGCAGGCAGGCACTTAAAAGTTAAGTAAAACATAAATTAGTGCTTTGGTATTAAAAAAAAAAAAAAGTGATTTCTGTTGACATCCGTATCAAGTTCTCCAAATTTCTAGGGCTTGAACAAAAGTTTTCTGTTAATATATTTAGCATTTAGCCGTGTGACTCTGATTACTTGTTGGAAAGGGATTAGACTGTTTGGTACTGACCTCAGATAAGCTGTATAAGACATCATTAAGAACCTAACAATGTCCTATTGAACTGCCCAATATTTTGAAAATACTTTATGCATGTTTGACTTCCCACTCCACTAAAGATTAAAAAGAGAAAAATATATATAACACTTTTTTCCAAATATTAAATTGTGTGTGTGTGTGTATAAAGAATATGTAATTGTGAATTGCACATTAGAGAACACCATTGAGGGGTTTTGGAGACTGGAAAAAAACAGGTTGTTTGATTAATGAAAGTCTTTAGATTCTTCACAGGCGGTAGAAAGGGAGAAAACAAAAAAGGCCCAAACAGTGCTATACAGCTGGGTCAGAGCCTTTCCAAAACAGCAACTTTTGTGGGGTCTATGAGGAGAGGCTTATTGGCATGGTATTTTGTTGTGCTTGTGCAGTAGCTTTCCAATGCTTTCTTATGGGTTTGCTTAGCCTTAGATCATAAAGTTTGAACTCCGCCATGGAGACGAGCCAAGACTGGCATAGAAGAAAAGGTGCGTAAGGCTTTTCACTGCTGTGACATGGGGGGGCTGGAAACCTAAACCGTTACACCAGCGCTAAAGTGTCATGAATATACCGTATATACTCGAGTATAAGCCGACCCGAATATAAGCCGAGGCCCCTAATTTTACCCCAAAAAACTGGGAAAACTTATTGACTCGAGTATAAGACTAGGGTGGGAAATGCAGCAGCTACTGGTAATTTTCTAAATAAAATTAGATCCTTAAAAAAAATTATATTAATTGAATATTTATTTGCAGTGTGTGTATGAATGCAGTGTGTGTGCGTATATATTAATTGAATATTTATTTCCAGTGTGTATATAATGAATGCAGTGTGTGTGTGTGAGTGCAGTGCGTGTATGTATGAGTGCAGTGTGTGTGTTGGTGGGGGTGGGCATTTTGATATATTATTAATTATTTTATTAATTATTATTTTTTAATATTATATTTTTTTATTATTATTATTGATTATTTAATTGAATTATTATTTTTTTTAATATTATATATTTTTTTCTTCCCCCCTCCCTGCTTGATACATAGCAGGGAGGGGGGCTCCTTCCCTGGTGGTCCAGTGTCATTGGTAGTTCAGTGGGGGGCAGAGGGGGGCTGGCAGAGCTGTACTTACCTGTCCTTCAGCTCCTGTCAGCTCCCTCCTCCTCCGCGCGGTCTGTGCAGCTCCCTCTGTCAGCTCCCAGTGTAAGTCTCGCAAGAGACTTACACTGGGAGCTGACCGAGGTGCTGAACGGACGGTGCGGAGGAGGAGAGAGCTGACAGGAGCTGCAGGAAAGGTAAGTACAGCTCTGCCAGCCCCCCTCTC